>NW_026060236.1:1201250-1501562 GCF_024166365.1 Elephas maximus indicus
GTTGTTAGGGTGTTAGTGGTTTGTGTTGTTAGGGTGTTAGTGTTGTTTGATGTTAGGGGTTTAGGGTTGTTTGTTGTTAGGGGGTTAGGGTTGTTTGTTGTTAGGGTGTTAGTGTTCTTTGTTGTTAGGGGGTTAGGGTTGTTTCTTGTTATGGGGTTAGTGTTGTTTGTTGTTACGGGCTTAGGGTAGTTTCTTGTTAGGGGTTTAGAGTTGTTTGTTGTTAGGGGTTTAGGGTTGTTTCTTGTTGGGGTTTAGTGGTTTTTGTTGTTAGGGTGTTAGTGTTGTTTGTTGTTAGGGTGTTAGTGGTTTGTGTTGTTAGGGGGTTAGTGTTGTTTGATGTTAGGGGTTTAGGGTTGTTTGTTGTTAGGGGGTTAGGGTTGTTTGTTGTTAGGGGTTTAAGGTTGTTTCTTGTTGGGGTTTAGTGGTTTTTGTTGTTAGGGTGTTAGTGTTGTTTGTTGTTAGGGTGTTAGTGGTTTGTGTTGTTAGGGGGTTAGTGTTGTTTGATGTTAGGGGTTTAGGGTTGTTTGTTGTTAGTGGGTTAGGGTTGTTTGTTGTTAGTGGGTTAGTGTTTTTGGTTTTCAGGGGTTAGGGTTGTTTGTTGTTAGGGTGTTAGTGTTCTTTGTTGTTAGGGGGTTAGGGTTGTTTCTTGTTACGGGGTTAGTGTTGTTTGTTGTTACGGGGTTAGGGTAGTTTCTTGTTAGGGGTTTAGTGTTGTTTTTTGTTAGGGGGTTAGTGTTTGTTGTTAGGGGTTTAGGGTTGTTTCTTGTTGGGTTTTAGTGGTTTTTGTTAGGGTGTTAGTGTTGTTTGTTGTTAGGGGTTTAGGGTTGTTTGTTGTTAGGGGTTTAAGGTTGTTTCTTGTTGGGGTTTAGTGGTTTTTGTTGTTAGGGTATTAGTGTTGTTTGTTGTTAGGGTGTTAGTGGTTTGTGTTGTTAGGGGGTTAGTGTTGTTTGATGTTAGGGGTTTAGGGTTGTTTGTTGTTAGGGGGTTAGAGTTGTTTGTTGTTAGGGTGTTAGTGTTGTTTGATGTTAGGGGTTTAGGGTTGTTTGTTGTTAGGGGTTTAAGGTTGTTTCTTGTTGGGGTTTAGTGGTTTTTGTTGTTAGGGTGTTAGTGTTGTTTGTTGTTAGGGTGTTAGTGGTTTGTGTTGTTAGGGTGTTAGTGTTGTTTGATGTTAGGGGTTTAGGGTTGTTTGTTGTTAGGGTGTTAGTGTTCTTTGTTGTTAGGGGGTTAGGGTTGTTTCTTGTTACGGGGTTAGTGTTGTTTGTTGTTACGGGGTTAGGGTAGTTTCTTGTTAGGGGTTTAGTGTTGTTTTTCGTTAGGGGGTTAGTGTTTGTTGTTAGGGGTTTAGGGTTGTTTCTTGTTGGGGTTTAGTGGTTTTTGTTGTTAGTGTGTTAGTGTTGTTTGATGTTAGGGGTTTAGGGTTGTTTGTTGTTAGGGGGTTAGAGTTGTTTGTTGTTAGGGTGTTAGTGTTGTTTGTTGTTAGGGTGTTAGTGGTTTGTGTTGTTAGGGGGTTAGTGTTGTTTGATGTTAGGGGTTTAGGGTTGTTTGTTGTTAGTGGGTTAGGGTTGTTTGTTGTTAGTGGGTTAGTGTTTTTGGTTTTCAGGGGTTAGGGTTGTTTGTTGTTTGGGGGTTAGTGTTTGTTGTTAGGGGGTTAGGGTTGTTTGTTGTTAGGGTGTTAGTGGTTTGTGTTGTTAGGGTGTTAGTGTTGTTTGATGTTAGGGGTTTAGGGTTGTTTGTTGTTAGGGTGTTAGTGTTGTTTGTTGTTAGGGTGTTAGTGGTTTGTGTTGTTAGGGGGTTAGTGTTGTTTGATGTTAGGGGTTTAGGGTTGTTTGTTGTTAGGGGGTTAGAGTTGTTTGTTGTTAGGGTGTTAGTGTTGTTTGTTGTTAGGGGTTTAGGGTTGTTTGTTGTTAGGGGTTTAAGGTTGTTTCTTGTTGGAGTTTAGTGGTTTTGTTGTTAGGGTGTTAGTGTTGTTTGTTGTTAGGGTGTTAGTGGTTTGTGTTGTTAGGGGGTTAGTGTTGTTTGATGTTACGGGGTTAGGGTTGTTTGTTGTTAGGGTGTTAGTGTTCTTTGATGTTAGGGGTTTAGGGTTGTTTGTTGTTAGGGTGTTAGTGTTCTTTGTTGTTAGGGGGTTAGGGTTGTTTCTTGTTACGGGGTTAGTGTTGTTTGTTGTTACGGGGTTAGGGTAGTTTCTTGTTAGGGGTTTAGTGTTGTTTTTTGTTAGGGGGTTAGTGTTTGTTGTTACGGGTTTAGGGTTGTTTCTTGTTGGGGTTTAGTGGTTTTTGTTGTTAGGGTGTTAGTGTTGTTTGTTGTTAGGGTGTTAGTGGTTTGTGTTGTTAGGGGGTTAGTGTTGTTTGATGTTAGGGGTTTAGGATCGTTTGTTGTTAGTGGGTTAGGGCTGTTTGTTGTTAGTGGGTTAGTGTTTTTGGTTTTCAGGGGTTAGGGTTGTTTGTTGTTAGGGTTTCAGTGTTCTTTGTTGTTAGGGGGTTAGGGTTGTTTCTTGTTACGGGGTTAGTGTTGTTTGTTGTCACGGGGTTAGGGTAGTTTCTTGTTAGTGGTTTAGTGTTGTTTTTTGTTAGGGGGTTAGTGTTTGTTGTTAGGGGTTTAGGGTTGTTTCTTGTTGGGTTTTAGTGGTTTTTGTTAGGGTGTTAGTGTTGTTTGTTTTTAGGGTTTTAGTGGTTTGTGTTGTTAGGGTGTTAGTGTTGTTTGATGTTAGGGGTTTAGGGTTGTTTGTTGTTAGGGTGTTAGTGTTGTTTGTTGTTAGGGTGTTAGTGGTTTGTGTTGTTAGGGGGTTAGTGTTGTTTGATGTTAGGGGTTTAGGGTTGTTTGTTGTTAGGGGGTTAGAGTTGTTTGTTGTTAGGGTGTTAGTGTTGTTTGTTGTTAGGGGTTTAGGGTTGTTTGTTGTTAGGGGTTTAAGGTTGTTTCTTGTTGGAGTTTAGTGGTTTTTGTTGTTAGGGTGTTAGTGTTGTTTGTTGTTAGGGTGTTAGTGGTTTGTGTTGTTAGGGGGTTAGTGTTGTTTGATGTTAGGGGGTTAGGGTTGTTTGTTGTTAGGGTGTTAGTGTTCTTTGATGTTAGGGGTTTAGGGTTGTTTGTTGTTAGGGTGTTAGTGTTCTTTGTTGTTAGGGGGTTAGGGTTGTTTCTTGTTACGGGGTTAGTGTTGTTTGTTGTTACGGGGTTAGGGTAGTTTCTTGTTAGGGGTTTAGTGTTGTTTTTTGTTAGGGGGTTAGTGTTTGTTGTTACGGGTTTAGGGTTGTTTCTTGTTGGGGTTTAGTGGTTTTTGTTGTTAGGGTGTTAGTGTTGTTTGTTGTTAGGGTGTTAGTGGTTTGTGTTGTTAGGGGGTTAGTGTTGTTTGATGTTAGGGGTTTAGGGTCGTTTGTTGTTAGTGGGTTAGGGTTGTTTGTTGTTAGTGGGTTAGTGTTTTTGGTTTTCAGGGGTTAGGGTTGTTTGTTGTTAGGGTGTTAGTGTTCTTTGTTGTTAGGGGGTTAGGGTTGTTTCTTGTTACGGGGTTAGTGTTGTTTGTTGTCACGGGGTTAGGGTAGTTTCTTGTTAGTGGTTTAGTGTTGTTTTTTGTTAGGGGGTTAGTGTTTGTTGTTAGGGGTTTAGGGTTGTTTCTTGTTGGGTTTTAGTGGTTTTTGTTAGGGTGTTAGTGTTGTTTGTTGTTAGGGTTTTAGTGGTTTGTGTTGTTAGGGGGTTAGTGTTGTTTGATGTTAGGGGTTTAGGGTTGTTTGTTGTTAGGGGTTTAAGGTTGTTTCTTGTTGGGGTTTAGTGGTTTTTGTTGTTAGGGTGTTAGTGTTGTTTGTTGTTAGGGTGTTAGTTGTTTGTGTTGTTAGGGGGTTAGTGTTGTTTGATGTTAGGGGTTTAGGGTTGTTTGTTGTTAGGGGGTTAGAGTTGTTTGTTGTTAGGGTGTTAGTGTTGTTTGTTGTTAGGGGTTTAGGGGTGTTTGTTGTTAGGGGTTTAAGGTTGTTTCTTGTTGGGGTTTAGTGGTTTTTGTTGTTAGGGTGTTAGTGTTGTTTGTTGTTAGGGTGTTAGTGGTTTGTGTTGTTAGGGGGTTAGTGTTGTTTGATGTTAGGGGTTTAGGGTTGTTTGTTGTTAGGGGGTTAGAGTTGTTTGTTGTTAGGGTGTTAGTGTTGTTTGTTGTTAGGGGTTTAGCGTTGTTTGTTGTTAGGGGTTTAAGGTTGTTTCTTGTTGGGGTTTAGTGGTTTTTGTTGTTAGGGAGTTAGTGTTGTTTGTTGTTAGGGTGTTAGTGGTTTGTGTTGTTAGTGTGTTAGTGTTGTTTGTTGTTAGGGGTTTAGGGTTGTTTGTTGTTAGGGGGTTAGAGTTGTTTGTTGTTAGGGTGTTAGTGTTGTTTGATGTTAGGGGTTTAGGGTTGTTTGTTGTTAGTGGGTTAGGGTTGTTTGTTGTTAGTGGGTTAGTGTTTTTGGTTTTCAGGGGTTAGGGTTGTTTGTTGTTTGGGGGTTAGTGTTTGTTGTTAGGGGGTTAGGGTTGTTTGTTGTTAGGGGGTTAGAGTTGTTTGTTGTTAGGGTGTTAGTGTTGTTTGTTGTTAGGGGTTTAGGGTTGTTTGTTGTTAGGGGGTTAGAGTTGTTTGTTGTTAGGGTGTTAGTGTTGTTTGATGTTAGGGGTTTAGGGTTGTTTGTTGTTAGTGGGTTAGGGTTGTTTGTTGTTAGTGGGTTAGTGTTTTTGGTTTTCAGGGGTTAGGGTTGTTTGTTGTTTGGGGGTTAGTGTTTGTTGTTAGGGGGTTAGGGTTGTTTGTTGTTAGGGTGTTAGTGGTTTGTGTTGTTAGGGTGTTAGTGTTGTTTGATGTTAGGGGTTTAGGGTTGTTTGTTGTTAGGGGGTTAGGGTTGTTTGTTGTTAGGGTGTTAGTGTTCTTTG
Organism: Elephas maximus indicus; assembly: GCF_024166365.1. Taxonomy (NCBI): domain Eukaryota; kingdom Metazoa; phylum Chordata; class Mammalia; order Proboscidea; family Elephantidae; genus Elephas; species Elephas maximus. Next base: position 1,206,114 of record NW_026060236.1, read on the forward strand.
TTGTTAGGGGGTTAGGGTTGTTTCTTGTTATGGGGTTAGTGTTGTTTGTTGTTACGGGCTTAGGGTAGTTTCTTGTTAGGGGTTTAGGGTTGTTTGTTGTTAGGGGTTTAGGGTTGTTTCTTGTTGGGGTTTAGTGGTTTTTGTTGTTAGGGTGTTAGTGTTGTTTGTTGTTAGGGTGTTAGTGGTTTGTGTTGTTAGGGGGTTAGTGTTCTTTGATGTTAGGGGTTTAGGGTTGTTTGTTGTTAGGGGGTTAGAGTTGTTTGTTGTTAGTGTGTTAGTGTTGTTTGTTGTTAGGGGTTTAGGGTTGTTTGTTGTTAGGGGGTTAGAGTTGTTTGTTGTTAGGGTGTTAGTGTTGTTTGATTTTAGGGGTTTAGGGTTGTTTGTTGTTAGTGGGTTAGGGTTGTTTGTTGTTAGTGGGTTAGTGTTTTTGGTTTTCAGGGGTTAGGGTTGTTTGTTGTTTGGGGGTTAGTGTTTGTTGTTAGGGGGTTAGGGTTGTTTGTTGTTAGGGGGTTAGAGTTGTTTGTTGTTAGGGTGTTAGTGTTGTTTGTTGTTAGGGGTTTAGGGTGGTTTGTTGTTAGGGTGTTAGTGGTTTGTGTTGTTAGGGGGTTAGTGTTGTTTGATGTTAGGGGTTTAGGGTTGTTTGTTGTTAGGGGGTTAGAGTTGTTTGTTGTTAGTGTGTTAGTGTTGTTTGTTGTTAGGGGTTTAGGGTTGTTTGTTGTTAGGGGGTTAGAGTTGTTTGTTGTTAGGGTGTTAGTGTTGTTTGATGTTAGGGGTTTAGGGTTGTTTGTTGTTAGTGGGTTAGGGTTGTTTGTTGTTAGTGGGTTAGTGTTTTTGGTTTTCAGGGGTTAGGGTTGTTTGTTGTTTGGGGGTTAGTGTTTGTTGTTAGGGGGTTAGGGTTGTTTGTTGTTAGGGGGTTAGAGTTGTTTCTTGTTAGGGTGTTAGTGTTGTTTGTTGTTAGGGGTTTAGGGTTGTTTGTTGTTAGGGGGTTAGAGTTGTTTGTTGTTAGGGTGTTAGTGTTGTTTGATGTTAGGGGTTTAGGGTTGTTTGTTGTTAGTGGGTTAGGGTTGTTTGTTGTTAGTGGGTTAGTGTTTTTGGTGTTCAGGGGTTAGGTTTGTTTGTTGTTTGGGGGTTAGTGTTTGTTGTTAGGGGGTTAGGGTTGTTTGTTGTTAGGGTGTTAGTGGTTTGTGTTGTTAGGGTGTTAGTGTTGTTTGATGTTAGGGGTTTAGGGTTGTTTGTTGTTAGGGGGTTAGGGTTGTTTGTTGTTAGGGTGTTAGTGTTCTTTGTTGTTAGGGGGTTAGGGTTGTTTCTTGTTATGGGGTTAGTGTTGTTTGTTGTTACGGGCTTAGGGTAGTTTCTTGTTAGGGGTTTAGGGTTGTTTGTTGTTAGGGGTTTAGGGTTGTTTCTTGTTGGGGTTTAGTGGTTTTTGTTGTTAGGGTGTTAGTGTTGTTTGTTGTTAGGGTGTTAGTGGTTTGTGTTGTTAGGGGGTTAGTGTTGTTTGATGTTAGGGGTTTAGGGTTGTTTGTTGTTAGGGGGTTAGGGTTGTTTGTTGTTAGGGGTTTAAGGTTGTTACTTGTTGGAGTTTAGTGGTATTTGTTGTTAGGGTGTTAGTGTTGTTTGTTGTTAGGGTGTTAGTGGTTTGTGTTGTTAGGGGGTTAGTGTTGTTTGATGTTAGGGGTTTAGGGTTGTTTGTTGTTAGGGGGTTAGAGTTGTTTGTAGTTAGGGTGTTAGTGTTGTTTGTTGTTAGGGGTTTAGGGTTGTTTGTTGTTAGGGGTTTAAGGTTGTTTCTTGTTGGGGTTAAGTGGTTTTTGTTGTTAGGGTGTTAGTGTTGTTTGTTGTTAGGGTGTTAGTGGTTTGTGTTGTTAGGGGGTTAGTGTTGTTTGATGTTAGGGGTTTAGGGTTGTTTGTTGTTAGGGGGTTAGAGTTGTTTTTGTTAGGGTGTTAGTGTTGTTTGATGTTAGGGGTTTAGGGTTGTTTGTTGTTAGGGGTTTAAGGTTGTTTCTTGTTGGGGTTTAGTGGTTTTTGTTGTTAGGGTGTTAGTGTTGTTTGTTGTTAGGGTGTTAGTGGTTTCTGTTGTTAGGGGGTTAGTGTTGTTTGATGCTAGGGGTTTAGGGTTGTTTGTTGTTAGGGGGTTAGAGTTGTTTGTTGTTAGGGTGTTAGTGTTGTTTGTTGTTAGGGGTTTAGGGTTGTTTGTTGTTAGGGGTTTAAGGTTGTTTCTTGTTGGGGTTTAGTGGTTTTTGTTGTTAGGGTGTTAGTGTTGTTTGTTGTTAGGGTGTTAGTGGTTTGTGTTGTTAGGGGGTTAGTGTTGTTTGATGTTAGGGGGTTAGGGTTGTTTGTTGTTAGGGTGTTAGTGTGCTTTGATGTTAGGGGTTTAGGGTTGTTTGTTGTTAGGGTGTTAGTGTTCTTTGTTGTTAGGGGGTTAGGGTAGTTTCTTGTTACGGGGTTAGTGTTGTTTGTTGTTACGGGGTTAGGGTAGTTTCTTGTTAGGGGTTTAGTGTTGTTTTTTGTTAGGGTGTTAGTGTTTGTTGTTAGGGGTTCAGGGTTGTTGCTTGTTGGGGTTTAGTGGTTTTTGTTGTTAGGGTGTTAGTGTTGTTTGTTGTTAGGGTGTTAGTGGTTTGTGTTGTTAGGGGGTTAGTGTTGTTTGATGTTAGGGGTTTAGGGTTGTTTGTTGTTAGTTTGTTAGGGTTGTTTGTTGTTAGTGGGTTAGTGTTTTTGGTTTTCCGGGGTTAGGGTTGTTTGTTGTTAGGGTGTTAGTGTTCTTTGTTGTTAGGGGGTTAGGGTTGTTTCTTGTTACGGGGTTAGTGTTGTTTGTTGTTACGGGGTTAGGGTAGTTTCTTGTTAGGGGTTTAGTGTTGTTTTTTGTTAGGGGGTTAGTGTTTGTTGTTAGGGGTTTAAGGTTGTTTCTTGTTGGGGTTTAGTGGTTTTTGTTGTTAGGGTGTTAGTGTTGTTTGATGTTAGGGGTTTAGGGTTGTTTGTTGTTAGGGGGTTAGAGTTGTTTGTTGTTAGGGTGTTAGTGTTGTTTGTTGTTAGCGGTTTAGGGTTGTTTGTTGTTAGGGGTTTAAGGTTGTTTCTTGTTGGGGTTTAGTGGTTTTTGTTGTTAGGGTGTTAGTGTTTGTTGTTAGGGTGTTAGTGGTTTGTGTTGTTAGGGGGTTAGTGTTGTTTGATGTTAGGGGTTTAGGGTTGTTTGTTGTTAGGGGGTTAGAGTTGTTTGTTGTTAGGGTGTTAGTGTTGTTTGATGTTAGGGGTTTAGGGTTGTTTGTTGTTAGGGGTTTAAGGTTGTTTCTTGTTGGGGTTTAGTGGTTTTTGTTGTTAGGGTGTTAGTGTTGTTTGTTGTTAGGGTGTTAGTGGTTTGTGTTGTTAGGGTGTTAGTGTTGTTTGATGTTAGGGGTTTAGGGTTGTTTGTTGTTAGGGTGTTAGTGTTCTTTGTTGTTAGGGGGTTAGGGTTGTTTCTTGTTACGGGGTTAGTGTTGTTTGTTGTTACGGGGTTAGGGTAGTTTCTTGTTAGGGGTTTAGTGTTGTTTTTCGTTAGGGGGTTAATGTTTGTTGTTAGGGGTTTAGGGTTGTTTCTTGTTGGGGTTTAGTGGTTTTTGTTGTTAGTGTGTTAGTGTTGTTTGATGTTAGGGGTTTAGGGTTGTTTGTTGTTAGGGGGTTAGAGTTGTTTGTTGTTAGGGTGTTAGTGTTGTTTCTTGTTAGGGTGTTAGTGGTTTGTGTTGTTAGGGGGTTAGTGTTGTTTGATGTTAGGGGTTTAGGGTTGTTTGTTGTTAGTGGGTTAGGGTTGTTTGTTGTTAGTGGGTTAGTGTTTTTGGTTTTCAGGGGTTAGGGTTGTTTGTTGTTTGGGGGTTAGTGTTTGTTGTTAGGGGTTAAGGGTTGTTTGTTGTTAGGGTGTTAGTGGTTTGTGTTGTTAGGGTGTTAGTGTTGTTTGATGTTAGGGGTTTAGGGTTGTTTGTTGTTAGGGGGTTAGCGTTGTTTGTTGTTAGGGTGTTAGTGTTGTTTGTTGTTAGGGGTTTAGGGTTGTTTGTTGTTAGGGGTTTAAGGTTGTTTCTTGTTGGAGTTTAGTGGTTTTTGTTGTTAGGGTGTTAGTGTTGTTTGTTGTTAGGGTGTTAGTGGTTTGTGTTGTTAGGGGGTTAGTGTTGTTTGATGTTAGGGGGTTAGGGTTGTTTGTTGTTAGGGTGTTAGTGTTCTTTGATGTTAGGGTTTTAGGGTTGTTTGTTGTTAGGGTGTTAGTGTTCTTTGTTGTTAGGGGGTTAGGGTTGTTTCTTGTTACGGGGTTAGTGTTGTTTGTTGTTACGGGGTTAGGGTAGTTTCTTGTTAGGGGTTTAGTGTTGTTTTTTGTTAGGGGGTTAGTGTTTGTTGTTACGGGTTTAGGGTTGTTTCTTGTTGGGGTTTAGTGGTTTTTGTTGTTAGGGTGTTAGTGTTGTTTGTTGTTAGGGTGTTAGTGGTTTGTGTTGTTAGGGGGTTAGTGTTGTTTGATGTTAGGGGTTTAGGGTTGTTTGTTGTTAGTGGGTTAGGGTTGTTTGTTGTTAGTGGGTTAGTGTTTTTGGTTTTCAGGGGTTAGGGTTGTTTGTTGTTAGTGTGTTAGTGTTCTTTGTTGTTAGGGGGTTAGGGTTGTTTCTTGTTACGGGGTTAGTGTTGTTTGTTGTTACGGGGTTAGGGTAGTTTCTTGTTAGGGGTTTAGTGTTGTTTTTTGTTAGGGGGTTAGTGTTTGTTGTTAGGGGTTTAGGGTTGTTTCTTGTTGGGTTTTAGTGGTTTTTGTTAGGGTGTTAGTGTTGTTTGTTGTTAGGGGTTTAGGGTTGTTTGTTGTTAGGGGTTTAAGATTGTTTCTTGTTGGGGTTTAGTGGTTTTTGTTGTTAGGGTGTTAGTGTTGTTTGTTGTTAGGGTGTTAGTGGTTTGTGTTGTTAGGGGGTTAGTGTTGTTTGATGTTAGGGGTTTAGGGTTGTTTGTTGTTAGGGGGTTAGAGTTGTTTGTTGTTAGGGTGTTAGTGTTGTTTGATGTTAGGGGTTTAGGGTTGTTTGTTCTTAGGGGTTTAAGGTTGTTTCTTGTTGGGGTTTAGTGGTTTTTGTTGTTAGGGTGTTAGTGTTGTTTGTTGTTAGGGTGTTAGTGGTTTGTGTTGTTAGGGTGTTAGTGTTTGATGTTAGGGGTTTAGGGTTGTTTGTTGTTAGGGTGTTAGTGTTCTTTGTTGTTAGGGGGTTAGGGTTGTTTCTTGTTACGGGGTTAGTGTTGTTTGTTGTTACGGGGTTAGGGTAGTTTCTTGTTAGGGGTTTAGTGTTGTTTTTCGTTAGGGGGTTAGTGTTTGTTGTTAGGGGTTTAGGGTTGTTTCTTGTTGGGGTTTAGTGGTTTTTGTTGTTAGTGTGTTAGTGTTGTTTGATGTTAGGGGTTTAGGGTTGTTTGTTGTTAGGGGGTTAGAGTTGTTTGTTGTTAGGGTGTTAGTGTTGTTTGTTGTTAGGGTGTTAGTGGTTTGTGTTGTTAGGGCGTTAGTGTTGTTTGATGTTAGGGGTTTAGGGTTGTTTGTTGTTAGTGGGTTAGGGTTGTTTGTTGTTAGTGGGTTAGTGTTTTTGGTTTTCAGGGGTTAGGGTTGGTTGTTGTTTGGGGGTTAGTGTTTGTTGTTAGGGGGTTAGGGTTGTTTGTTGTTAGGGTGTTAGTGGTTTGTGTTGTTAGGGTGTTAGTGTTGTTTGATGTTAGGGGTTTAGGGTTGTTTGTTGTTAGGGTGTTAGTGTTGTTTGTTGTTAGGGTGTTAGTGGTTTGTGTTGTTAGGGGGTTAGTGTTGTTTGATGTTAGGGGTTTAGGGTTGTTTGTTGTTAGGGGGTTAGAGTTGTTTGTTGTTAGTGTGTTAGTGTTGTTTGTTGTTAGGGGTTTAGGGTTGTTTGTTGTTAGGGGGTTAGAGTTGTTTGTTGTTAGGGTGTTAGTGTTGTTTGATGTTAGGGGTTTAGGGTTGTTTGTTGTTAGTGGGTTAGGGTTGTTTGTTGTTAGTGGGTTAGTGTTTTTGGTTTTCAGGGGTTAGGGTTGTTTGTTGTTTGGGGGTTAGTGTTTGTTGTTAGGGGGTTAGGGTTGTTTGTTGTTAGGGGGTTAGAGTTGTTTGTTGTTAGGGTGTTAGTGTTGTTTGTTGTTAGGGGTTTAGGGTTGTTTGTTGTTAGGGGGTTAGAGTTGTTTGTTGTTAGGGTGTTAGTGTTGTTTGATGTTAGGGGTTTAGGGTTGTTTGTTGTTAGTGGGTTAGGGTTGTTTGTTGTTAGTGGGTTAGTGTTTTTGGTTTTCAGGGGTTAGGGTTGTTTGTTGTTTGGGGGTTAGTGTTTGTTGTTAGGGGGTTAGGGTTGTTTGTTGTTAGGGTGTTAGTGGTTTGTGTTGTTAGGGTGTTAGTGTTGTTTGATGTTAGGGGTTTAGGGTTGTTTGTTGTTAGGGGGTTAGGGTTGTTTGTTGTTAGGGTGTTAGTGTTCTTTGTTGTTAGGGGGTTAGGGTTGTTTCTTGTTATGGGGTTAGTGTTGTTTGTTGTTACGGGCTTAGGGTAGTTTCTTGTTAGGGGATTAGGGTTGTTTGTTGTTAGGGGTTTAGGGTTGTTTCTTGTTGGGGTTTAGTGGTTTTTGTTGTTAGGGTGTTAGTGTTGTTTGTTGTTAGGGTGTTAGTGGTTTGTGTTGTTAGGGGGTTAGTGTTGTTTGATGTTAGGGGTTTAGGGTTGTTTGTTGTTAGGGGGTTAGAGTTGTTTGTTGTTAGTGTGTTAGTGTTGTTTGTTGTTAGGGGTTTAGGGTTGTTTGTTGTTAGGGGGTTAGAGTTGTTTGTTGTTAGGGTGTTAGTGTTGTTTGATTTTAGGGGTTTAGGGTTGTTTGTTGTTAGTGGGTTAGGGTTGTTTGTTGTTAGTGGGTTAGTGTTTTTGGTTTTCAGGGGTTAGGGTTGTTTGTTGTTTGGGGGTTAGTGTTTGTTGTTAGGGGGTTAGGGTTGTTTGTTGTTAGGGGGTTAGAGTTGTTTGTTGTTAGGGTGTTAGTGTTGTTTGTTGTTAGGGGTTTAGAGTTGTTTGTTGTTAGGGTGTTAGTGGTTTGTGTTGTTAGGGGGTTAGTGTTGTTTGATGTTAGGGGTTTAGGGTTGTTTGTTGTTAGGGGGTTAGAGTTGTTTGTTGTTAGTGTGTTAGTGTTGTTTGTTGTTAGGGGTTTAGGGTTGTTTGTTGTTAGGGGGTTAGAGTTGTTTGTTGTTAGGGTGTTAGTGTTGTTTGATGTTAGGGGTTTAGGGTTGTTTGTTGTTAGTGGGTTAGGGTTGTTTGTTGTTAGTGGGTTAGTGTTTTTGGTTTTCAGGGGTTAGGGTTGTTTGTTGTTTGGGGGTTAGTGTTTGTTGTTAGGGGGTTAGGGTTGTTTGTTGTTAGGGGGTTAGAGTTGTTTGTTGTTAGGGTGTTAGTGTTGTTTGTTGTTAGGGGTTTAGGGTTGTTTGTTGTTAGGGGGTTAGAGTTGTTTGTTGTTAGGGTGTTAGTGTTGTTTGATGTTAGGGGTTTAGGGTTGTTTGTTGTTAGTGGGTTAGGGTTGTTTGTTGTTAGTGGGTTAGTGTTTTTGGTGTTCAGGGGTTAGGGTTGTTTGTTGTTTGGGGGTTAGTGTTTGTTGTTAGGGGGTTAGGGTTGTTTGTTGTTAGGGTGTTAGTGGTTTGTGTTGTTAGGGTGTTAGTGTTGTTTGATGTTAGGGGTTTAGGGTTGTTTGTTGTTAGGGGGTTAGGGTTGTTTGTTGTTAGGGTGTTAGTGTTCTTTGTTGTTAGGGGGTTAGGGTTGTTTCTTGTTATGGGGTTAGTGTTGTTTGTTGTTACGGGCTTAGGGTAGTTTCTTGTTAGGGGTTTAGGGTTGTCTGTTGTTAGGGGTTTAGGGTTGTTTCTTGTTGGGGTTTAGTGGTTTTTGTTGTTAGGGTGTTAGTGTTGTTTGTTGTTAGGGTGTTAGTGGTTTGTGTTGTTAGGGGGTTAGTGTTGTTTGATGTTAGGGGTTTAGGGTTGTTTGTTGTTAGGGGGTTAGGGTTGTTTGTTGTTAGGGGTTTAAGGTTGTTACTTGTTGGAGTTTAGTGGTATTTGTTGTTAGGGTGTTAGTGTTGTTTGTTGTTAGGGTGTTAGTGGTTTGTGTTGTTAGGGGGTTAGTGTTGTTTGATGTTAGGGGTTTAGGGTTGTTTGTTGTTAGGGGGTTAGAGTTGTTTGTAGTTAGGGTGTTAGTGTTGTTTGTTGTTAGGGGTTTAGGGTTGTTTGTTGTTAGGGGTTTAAGGTTGTTTCTTGTTGGGGTTAAGTGGTTTTTGTTGTTAGGGTGTTAGTGTTGTTTGTTGTTAGGGTGTTAGTGGTTTGTGTTGTTAGGGGGTTAGTGTTGTTTGATGTTAGGGGTTTAGGGTTGTTTGTTGTTAGGGGGTTAGAGTTGTTTTTGTTAGGGTGTTAGTGTTGTTTGATGTTAGGGGTTTAGGGTTGTTTGTTGTTAGGGGTTTAAGGTTGTTTCTTGTTGGGGTTTAGTGGTTTTTGTTGTTAGGGTGTTAGTGTTGTTTGTTGTTAGGGTGTTAGTGGTTTCTGTTGTTAGGGGGTTAGTGTTGTTTGATGCTAGGGGTTTAGGGTTGTTTGTTGTTAGGGGGTTAGAGTTGTTTGTTGTTAGGGTGTTAGTGTTGTTTGTTGTTAGGGGTTTAGGGTTGTTTGTTGTTAGGGGTTTAAGGTTGTTTCTTGTTGCGGTTTAGTGGTTTTTGTTGTTAGGGTGTTAGTGTTGTTTGTTGTTAGGGTGTTAGTGGTTTGTGTTGTTAGGGGGTTAGTGTTGTTTGATGTTAGGGGGTTAGGGTTGTTTGTTGTTAGGGTGTTAGTGTGCTTTGATGTTAGGGGTTTAGGGTTGTTTGTTGTTAGGGTGTTAGTGTTCTTTGTTGTTAGGGGGTTAGGGTTGTTTCTTGTTACGGGGTTAGTGTTGTTTGTTGTTACGGGGTTAGGGTAGTTTCTTGTTAGGGGTTTAGTGTTGTTTTTTGTTAGGGTGTTAGTGTTTGTTGTTAGGGGTTCAGGGTTGTTTCTTGTTGGGGTTTAGTGGTTTTTGTTGTTAGGGTGTTAGTGTTGTTTGTTGTTAGGGTGTTAGTGGTTTGTGTTGTTAGGGGGTTAGTGTTGTTTTATGTTAGGGGTTTAGGGTTGTTTGTTGTTAGTTTGTTAGGGTTGTTTGTTGTTAGTGGGTTAGTGTTTTTGGTTTTCCGGGGTTAGGGTTGTTTGTTGTTAGGGTGTTAGTGTTCTTTGTTGTTAGGGGGTTAGGGTTGTTTCTTGTTACGGGCTTAGTGTTGTTTGTTGTTACGGGGTTAGGGTAGTTTCTTGTTAGGGGTTTAGTGTTGTTTTTTGTTAGGGGGTTAGTGTTTGTTGTTAGGGGTTTAAGGTTGTTTCTTGTTGGGGTTTAGTGGTTTTTGTTGTTAGGGTGTTAGTGTTGTTTGATGTTAGGGGTTTAGGGTTGTTTGTTGTTAGGGGGTTAGAGTTGTTTGTTGTTAGGGTGTTAGTGTTGTTTGTTGTTAGGGGTTTAGGGTTGTTTGTTGTTAGGGGTTTAAGGTTGTTTCTTGTTGGGGTTTAGTGGTTTTTGTTGTTAGGGTGTTAGTGTTTGTTGTTAGGGTGTTAGTGGTTTGTGTTGTTAGGGGGTTAGTGTTGTTTGATGTTAGGGGTTTAGGGTTGTTTGTTGTTAGGGGGTTAGAGTTGTTTGTTGTTAGGGTGTTAGTGTTGTTTGATGTTAGGGGTTTAGGGTTGTTTGTTGTTAGGGGTTTAAGGTTGTTTCTTGTTGGGGTTTAGTGGTTTTTGTTGTTAGGGTGTTAGTGTTGTTTGTTGTTAGGGTGTTAGTGGTTTGTGTTGTTAGGGTGTTAGTGTTGTTTGATGTTAGGGGTTTAGGGTTGTTTGTTGTTAGGGTGTTAGTGTTCTTTGTTGTTAGGGGGTTAGGGTTGTTTCTTGTTACGGGGTTAGTGTTGTTTGTTGTTACGGGGTTAGGGTAGTTTCTTGTTAGGGGTTTAGTGTTGTTTTTCGTTAGGGGGTTAGTGTTTGTTGTTAGGGGTTTAGGGTTGTTTCTTGTTGGGGTTTAGTGGTTTTTGTTGTTAGTGTGTTAGTGTTGTTTGATGTTAGGGGTTTAGGGTTGTTTGTTGTTAGGGGGTTAGAGTTGTTTGTTGTTAGGGTGTTAGTGTTGTTTCTTGTTAGGGTGTTAGTGGTTTGTGTTGTTAGGGGGTTAGTGTTGTTTGATGTTAGGGGTTTAGGGTTGTTTGTTGTTAGTGGGTTAGGGTTGTTTGTTGTTAGTGGGTTAGTGTTTTTGGTTTTCAGGGGTTAGGGTTGTTTGTTGTTTGGGGGTTAGTGTTTGTTGTTAGGGGTTTAGGGTTGTTTGTTGTTAGGGTGTTAGTAGTTTGTGTTGTTAGGGTGTTAGTGTTGTTTGATGTTAGGGGTTTAGGGTTGTTTGTTGTTAGGGGGTTAGAGTTGTTTGTTGTTAGGGTGTTAGTGTTGTTTGTTGTTAGGGGTTTAGGGTTGTTTGTTGTTAGGGGTTTAAGGTTGTTTCTTGTTGGAGTTTAGTGGTTTTTGTTGTTAGGGTGTTAGTGTTGTTTGTTGTTAGGTTGTTAGTGGTTTGTGTTGTTAGGGGGTTAGTGTTGTTTGATGTTAGGGGGTTAGGGTTGTTTGTTGTTAGAGTGTTAGTGTTCTTTGATGTTAGGGGTTTAGGGTTGTTTGTTGTTAGGGTGTTAGTGTTCTTTGTTGTTAGGGGGTTAGGGTTGTTTCTTGTTACGGGGTTAGTGTTGTTTGTTGTTACGGGGTTAGGGTAGTTTCTTGTTAGGGGTTTAGTGTTGTTTTTTGTTAGGGGGTTAGTGTTTGTTGTTACGGGTTTAGGGTTGTTTCTTGTTGGGGTTTAGTGGTTTTTGTTGTTAGGGTGTTAGTGTTGTTTGTTGTTAGGGTGTTAGTGGTTTGTGTTGTTAGGGGGTTAGTGTTGTTTGATGTTAGGGGTTTAGGGTTGTTTGTTGTTAGTGGGTTAGGGTTGTTTGTTGTTAGTGGGTTAGTGTTTTTGGTTTTCAGGGGTTAGGGTTGTTTGTTGTTAGGGTGTTAGTGTTCTTTGTTGTTAGGGGGTTAGGGTTGTTTCTTGTTACGGGGTTAGTGTTGTTTGTTGTTACGGGGTTAGGGTAGTTTCTTGTTAGGGGTTTAGTGTTGTTTTTTGTTAGGGGGTTAGTGTTTGTTGTTAGGGGTTTAGGGTTGTTTCTTGTTGGGTTTTAGTGGTTTTTGTTAGGGTGTTAGTGTTGTTTGTTGTTAGGGGTTTAGGGTTGTTTGTTGTTAGGGGTTTAAGGTTGTTTCTTGTTGGGGTTTAGTGGTTTTTGTTGTTAGGGTGTTAGTGTTGTTTGTTGTTAGGGTGTTAGTGGTTTGTGTTGTTAGGGGGTTAGTGTTGTTTGATGTTAGGGGTTTAGGGTTGTTTGTTGTTAGGGGGTTAGAGTTGTTTGTTGTTAGGGTGTTAGTGTTGTTTGATGTTAGGGGTTTAGGGTTGTTTGTTGTTAGGGGTTTAAGGTTTTTTCTTGTTGGGGTTTAGTGGTTTTTGTTGTTAGGGTGTTAGTGTTGTTTGTTGTTAGGGTGTTAGTGGTTTGTGTTGTTAGGGTGTTAGTGTTGTTTGATGTTAGGGGTTTAGGGTTGTTTGTTGTTAGGGTGTTAGTGTTCTTTGTTGTTAGGGGGTTAGGGTTGTTTCTTGTTACGGGGTTAGTGTTGTTTGTTGTTACGGGGTTAGGGTAGTTTCTTGTTAGGGGTTTAGTGTTGTTTTTCGTTAGGGGGTTAGTGTTTGTTGTTAGGGGTTTAGGGTTGTTTCTTGTTGGGGTTTAGTGGTTTTTGTTGTTAGTGTGTTAGTGTTGTTTGATGTTAGGGGTTTAGGGTTGTTTGTTGTTAGGGGGTTAGAGTTGTTTGTTGTTAGGGTGTTAGTGTTGTTTGTTGTTAGGGTGTTAGTGGTTTGTGTTGTTAGGGCGTTAGTGTTGTTTGATGTTAGGGGTTTAGGGTTGTTTGTTGTTAGTGGGTTAGGGTTGTTTGTTGTTAGTGGGTTAGTGTTTTTGGTTTTCAGGGGTTAGGGTTGGTTGTTGTTTGGGGGTTAGTGTTTGTTGTTAGGGGGTTAGGGTTGTTTGTTGTTAGGGTGTTAGTGGTTTGTGTTGTTAGGGTGTTAGTGTTGTTTGATGTTAGGGGTTTAGGGTTGTTTGTTGTTAGGGTGTTAGTGTTGTTTGTTGTTAGGGTGTTAGTGGTTTGTGTTGTTAGGGGGTTAGTGTTGTTTGATGTTAGGGGTTTAGGGTTGTTTGTTGTTAGGGGGTTAGAGTTGTTTGTTGTTAGGGTGTTAGTGTTGTTTGTTGTTAGGGGTTTAGGGTTGTTTGTTGTTAGGGGTTTAAGGTTGTTTCTTGTTGGAGTTTAGTGGTTTTTGTTGTTAGGGTGTTAGTGTTGTTTGTTGTTAGGGTGTTAGTGGTTTGTGTTGTTAGGGGGTTAGTGTTGTTTGATGTTAGGGGGTTAGGGTTGTTTGTTGTTAGGGTGTTAGTGTTCTTTGATGTTAGGGGTTTAGGGTTGTTTGTTGTTAGGGTGTTAGTGTTCTTTGTTGTTAGGGGGTTAGGGTTGTTTCTTGTTACGGGGTTAGTGTTGTTTGTTGTTACGGGGTTAGGGTAGTTTCTTGTTAGGGGTTTAGTGTTGTTTTTTGTTAGGGGGTTAGTGTTTGTTGTTACGGGTTTAGGGTTGTTTCTTGTTGGGGTTTAGTGGTTTTTGTTGTTAGGGTGTTAGTGTTGTTTGTTGTTAGGGTGTTAGTGGTTTGTGTTGTTAGGGGGTTAGTGTTGTTTGATGTTAGGGGTTTAGGGTTGTTTGTTGTTAGTGGGTTAGGGTTGTTTGTTGTTAGTGGGTTAGTGTTTTTGGTTTTCAGGGGTTAGGGTTGTTTGTTGTTAGGGTGTTAGTGTTCTTTGTTGTTAGGGGGTTAGGGTTGTTTCTGGTTACGGGGTTAGTGTTGTTTGTTGTTACGGGGTTAGGGTAGTTTCTTGTTAGTGGTTTAGTGTTGTTTTTTGTTAGGGGGTTAGTGTTTGTTGTTAGGGGTTTAGGGTTGTTTCTTGTTGGGTTTTAGTGGTTTTTGTTAGGGTGTTAGTGTTGTTTGTTGTTAGGGTTTTAGTGGTTTGTGTTGTTAGGGGGTTAGTGTTGTTTGATGTTAGGGGTTTAGGGTTGTTTGTTGTTAGGGGTTTAAGGTTGTTTCTTGTTGGGGTTTAGTGGTTTTTGTTGTTAGGGTGTTAGTGTTGTTTGTTGATAGGGTGTTAGTTGTTTGTGTTGTTAGGGGGTTAGTGTTGTTTGATGTTAGGGGTTTAGGGTTGTTTGTTGTTAGGGGGTTAGAGTTGTTTGTTCTTAGGGTGTTAGTGTTGTTTGTTGTTAGGGGTTTAGTGTTGTTTGTTGTTAGGGGTTTAAGGTTGTTTCTTGTTGGGGTTTAGTGGTTTTTGTTGTTAGGGTGTTAGTGTTGTTTGTTGTTAGGGTGTTAGTGGTTTGTGTTGTTAGGGGGTTAGTGTTGTTGATGTTAGGGGTTTAGGGTTGCTTGTTGTTAGGGGGTTAGAGTTGTTTGTTGTTAGGGTGTTAGTGTTGTTTGTTGTTAGGGGTTTAGCGTTGTTTGTTGTTAGGGGTTTAAGGTTGTTTCTTGTTGGGGTTTAGTGGTTTTTGTTGTTAGGGTGTTAGTGTTGTTTGTTGTTAGGGTGTTAGTGGTTTGTGTTGTTAGGGGGTTAGTGTTGTTTGATGTTAGGGGTTTAGGGTTGTTTGTTGTTAGGGGGTTAGAGTTGTTTGTTGTTAGGGTGTTAGTGTTGTTTGTTGTTAGGGGTTTAGGGTTGTTTGTTGTTAGGGAGTTAGAGTTGTTTGTTGTTAGGGTGTTAGTGTTGTTTGATGTTAGGGGTTTAGGGTTGTTTGTTGTTAGTTTGTTAGGGTTGTTTGTTGTTAGTGGGTTAGTGTTTTTGGTTTTCCGGGGTTAGGGTTGTTTGTTGTTAGGGTGTTAGTGTTCTTTGTTGTTAGGGGGTTAGGGTTGTTTCTTGTTACGGGCTTAGTGTTGTTTGTTGTTACGGGGTTAGGGTAGTTTCTTGTTAGGGGTTTAGTGTTGTTTTTTGTTAGGGGGTTAGTGTTTGTTGTTAGGGGTTTAAGGTTGTTTCTTGTTGGGGTTTAGTGGTTTTTGTTGTTAGGGTGTTAGTGTTGTTTGATGTTAGGGGTTTAGGGTTGTTTGTTGTTAGGGGGTTAGAGTTGTTTGTTGTTAGGGTGTTAGTGTTGTTTGTTGTTAGGGGTTTAGGGTTGTTTGTTGTTAGGGGTTTAAGGTTGTTTCTTGTTGGGGTTTAGTGGTTTTTGTTGTTAGGGTGTTAGTGTTTGTTGTTAGGGTGTTAGTGGTTTGTGTTGTTAGGGGGTTAGTGTTGTTTGATGTTAGGGGTTTAGGGTTGTTTGTTGTTAGGGGGTTAGAGTTGTTTGTTGTTAGGGTGTTAGTGTTGTTTGATGTTAGGGGTTTAGGGTTGTTTGTTGTTAGGGGTTTAAGGTTGTTTCTTGTTGGGGTTTAGTGGTTTTTGTTGTTAGGGTGTTAGTGTTGTTTGTTGTTAGGGTGTTAGTGGTTTGTGTTGTTAGGGTGTTAGTGTTGTTTGATGTTAGGGGTTTAGGGTTGTTTGTTGTTAGGGTGTTAGTGTTCTTTGTTGTTAGGGGGTTAGGGTTGTTTCTTGTTACGGGGTTAGTGTTGTTTGTTGTTACGGGGTTAGGGTAGTTTCTTGTTAGGGGTTTAGTGTTGTTTTTCGTTAGGGGGTTAGTGTTTGTTGTTAGGGGTTTAGGGTTGTTTCTTGTTGGGGTTTAGTGGTTTTTGTTGTTAGTGTGTTAGTGTTGTTTGATGTTAGGGGTTTAGGGTTGTTTGTTGTTAGGGGGTTAGAGTTGTTTGTTGTTAGGGTGTTAGTGTTGTTTCTTGTTAGGGTGTTAGTGGTTTGTGTTGTTAGGGGGTTAGTGTTGTTTGATGTTAGGGGTTTAGGGTTGTTTGTTGTTAGTGGGTTAGGGTTGTTTGTTGTTAGTGGGTTAGTGTTTTTGGTTTTCAGGGGTTAGGGTTGTTTGTTGTTTGGGGGTTAGTGTTTGTTGTTAGGGGTTTAGGGTTGTTTGTTGTTAGGGTGTTAGTAGTTTGTGTTGTTAGGGTGTTAGTGTTGTTTGATGTTAGGGGTTTAGGGTTGTTTGTTGTTAGGGGGTTAGAGTTGTTTGTTGTTAGGGTGTTAGTGTTGTTTGTTGTTAGGGGTTTAGGGTTGTTTGTTGTTAGGGGTTTAAGGTTGTTTCTTGTTGGAGTTTAGTGGTTTTTGTTGTTAGGGTGTTAGTGTTGTTTGTTGTTAGGTTGTTAGTGGTTTGTGTTGTTAGGGGGTTAGTGTTGTTTGATGTTAGGGGGTTAGGGTTGTTTGTTGTTAGAGTGTTAGTGTTCTTTGATGTTAGGGGTTTAGGGTTGTTTGTTGTTAGGGTGTTAGTGTTCTTTGTTGTTAGGGGGTTAGGGTTGTTTCTTGTTACGGGGTTAGTGTTGTTTGTTGTTACGGGGTTAGGGTAGTTTCTTGTTAGGGGTTTAGTGTTGTTTTTTGTTAGGGGGTTAGTGTTTGTTGTTACGGGTTTAGGGTTGTTTCTTGTTGGGGTTTAGTGGTTTTTGTTGTTAGGGTGTTAGTGTTGTTTGTTGTTAGGGTGTTAGTGGTTTGTGTTGTTAGGGGGTTAGTGTTGTTTGATGTTAGGGGTTTAGGGTTGTTTGTTGTTAGTGGGTTAGGGTTGTTTGTTGTTAGTGGGTTAGTGTTTTTGGTTTTCAGGGGTTAGGGTTGTTTGTTGTTAGGGTGTTAGTGTTCTTTGTTGTTAGGGGGTTAGGGTTGTTTCTTGTTACGGGGTTAGTGTTGTTTGTTGTTACGGGGTTAGGGTAGTTTCTTGTTAGGGGTTTAGTGTTGTTTTTTGTTAGGGGGTTAGTGTTTGTTGTTAGGGGTTTAGGGTTGTTTCTTGTTGGGTTTTAGTGGTTTTTGTTAGGGTGTTAGTGTTGTTTGTTGTTAGGGGTTTAGGGTTGTTTGTTGTTAGGGGTTTAAGGTTGTTTCTTGTTGGGGTTTAGTGGTTTTTGTTGTTAGGGTGTTAGTGTTGTTTGTTGTTAGGGTGTTAGTGGTTTGTGTTGTTAGGGGGTTAGTGTTGTTTGATGTTAGGGGTTTAGGGTTGTTTGTTGTTAGGGGGTTAGAGTTGTTTGTTGTTAGGGTGTTAGTGTTGTTTGATGTTAGGGGTTTAGGGTTGTTTGTTGTTAGGGGTTTAAGGTTTTTTCTTGTTGGGGTTTAGTGGTTTTTGTTGTTAGGGTGTTAGTGTTGTTTGTTGTTAGGGTGTTAGTGGTTTGTGTTGTTAGGGTGTTAGTGTTGTTTGATGTTAGGGGTTTAGGGTTGTTTGTTGTTAGGGTGTTAGTGTTCTTTGTTGTTAGGGGGTTAGGGTTGTTTCTTGTTACGGGGTTAGTGTTGTTTGTTGTTACGGGGTTAGGGTAGTTTCTTGTTAGGGGTTTAGTGTTGTTTTTCGTTAGGGGGTTAGTGTTTGTTGTTAGGGGTTTAGGGTTGTTTCTTGTTGGGGTTTAGTGGTTTTTGTTGTTAGTGTGTTAGTGTTGTTTGATGTTAGGGGTTTAGGGTTGTTTGTTGTTAGGGGGTTAGAGTTGTTTGTTGTTAGGGTGTTAGTGTTGTTTGTTGTTAGGGTGTTAGTGGTTTGTGTTGTTAGGGCGTTAGTGTTGTTTGATGTTAGGGGTTTAGGGTTGTTTGTTGTTAGTGGGTTAGGGTTGTTTGTTGTTAGTGGGTTAGTGTTTTTGGTTTTCAGGGGTTAGGGTTGGTTGTTGTTTGGGGGTTAGTGTTTGTTGTTAGGGGGTTAGGGTTGTTTGTTGTTAGGGTGTTAGTGGTTTGTGTTGTTAGGGTGTTAGTGTTGTTTGATGTTAGGGGTTTAGGGTTGTTTGTTGTTAGGGTGTTAGTGTTGTTTGTTGTTAGGGTGTTAGTGGTTTGTGTTGTTAGGGGGTTAGTGTTGTTTGATGTTAGGGGTTTAGGGTTGTTTGTTGTTAGGGGGTTAGAGTTGTTTGTTGTTAGGGTGTTAGTGTTGTTTGTTGTTAGGGGTTTAGGGTTGTTTGTTGTTAGGGGTTTAAGGTTGTTTCTTGTTGGAGTTTAGTGGTTTTTGTTGTTAGGGTGTAAGTGTTGTTTGTTGTTAGGGTGTTAGTGGTTTGTGTTGTTTGGGGGTTAGTGTTGTTTGATGTTAGGGGGTTAGGGTTGTTTGTTGTTAGGGTGTTAGTGTTCTTTGATGTTAGGGGTTTAGGGTTGTTTGTTGTTAGGGTGTTAGTGTTCTTTGTTGTTAGGGGGTTAGGGTTGTTTCTTGTTACGGGGTTAGTGTTGTTTGTTGTTACGGGGTTAGGGTAGTTTCTTGTTAGGGGTTTAGTGTTGTTTTTTGTTAGGGGGTTAGTGTTTGTTGTTACAGGTTTAGGGTTGTTTCTTGTTGGGGTTTAGTGGTTTTTGTTGTTAGGGTGTTAGTGTTGTTTGTTGTTAGGGTGTTAGTGGTTTGTGTTGTTAGGGGGTTAGTGTTGTTTGATGTTAGGGGTTTAGGGTTGTTTTTTGTTAGGGGTTTAAGGTTGTTTCTTGTTGGGGTTTAGTGGTTTTTGTTGTTAGGGTGTTAGTGTTGTTTGTTGATAGGGTGTTAGTTGTTTGTGTTGTTAGGGGGTTAGTGTTGTTTGATGTTAGGGGTTTAGGGTTGTTTGTTGTTAGGGGGTTAGAGTTGTTTGTTCTTAGGGTGTTAGTGTTGTTTGTTGTTAGGGGTTTAGTGTTGTTTGTTGTTAGGGGTTTAAGGTTGTTTCTTGTTGGGGTTTAGTGGTTTTTGTTGTTAGGGTGTTAGTGTTGTTTGTTGTTAGGGTGTTAGTGGTTTGTGTTGTTAGGGGGTTAGTGTTGTTGATGTTAGGGGTTTAGGGTTGCTTGTTGTTAGGGGGTTAGAGTTGTTTGTTGTTAGGGTGTTAGTGTTGTTTGTTGTTAGGGGTTTAGCGTTGTTTGTTGTTAGGGGTTTAAGGTTGTTTCTTGTTGGGGTTTAGTGGTTTTTGTTGTTAGGGTGTTAGTGTTGTTTGTTGTTAGGGTGTTAGTGGTTTGTGTTGTTAGGGGGTTAGTGTTGTTTGATGTTAGGGGTTTAGGGTTGTTTGTTGTTAGGGGGTTAGAGTTGTTTGTTGTTAGGGTGTTAGTGTTGTTTGTTGTTAGGGGTTTAGGGTTGTTTGTTGTTAGGGGTTTAAGGTTGTTTCTTGTTGGGGTTTAGTGGTTTTTGTTGTTAGGGTGTTAGTGTTGTTTGTTGTTAGGGTGTTAGTGGTTTGTGTTGTTAGGGGGTTAGTGTTGTTTGATGTTAGGGGGTTAGGGTTGTTTGTTGTTAGGGTGTTAGTGTTCTTTTATGTTAGGGGTTTAGGGTTGTTTGTTGTTAGGGTGTTAGTGTTCTTTGTTGTTAGGGGGTTAGGGTTGTTTCTTGTTACGGGGTTAGTGTTGTTTGTTGTTACGGGGTTAGGGTAGTTTCTTGTTAGGGGTTTAGTGTTGTTTTTTGTTAGGGTGTTAGTGTTTGTTGTTAGGGGTTTAGGGTTGTTTCTTGTTGGGGTTTAGTGGTTTTTGTTGTTAGGGTGTTAGTGTTGTTTGTTGTTAGGGTGTTAGTGGTTTGTGTTGTTAGGGGGTTAGTGTTGTTTGATGTTAGGGGTTTAGGGTTGTTTGTTGTTAGTTTGTTAGGGTTGTTTGTTGTTAGTGGGTTAGTGTTTTTGGTTTTCAGGGGTTAGGGTTGTTTGTTGTTAGGGTGTTAGTGTTCTTTGTTGTTAGGGGGTTAGGGTTGTTTCTTGTTACGGGGTTAGTGTTGTTTGTTGTTACGGGGTTAGGGTAGTTTCTTGTTAGGGGTTTAGTGTTGTTTTTTGTTAGGGGGTTAGTGTTTGTTGTTAGGGGTTTAAGGTTGTTTCTTGTTGGGGTTTAGTGGTTTTTGTTGTTAGGGTGTTAGTGTTGTTTGATGTTAGGGGTTTAGGGTTGTTTGTTGTTAGGGGTTTAGGGTTGTTTGTTGTTAGGGTGTTAGTGTTCTTTGATGTTAGGGGTTTAGGGTTGTTTGTTGTTAGGGGGTTAGAGTTGTTTGTTGTTAGGGTGTTAGTGTTGTTTGTTGTTAGGGGTTTAGGGTTGTTTGTTGTTAGGGGTTTAGGGTTGTTTCTTGTTGGGGTTTAGTGGTTTTTGTTGTTAGGGTGTTAGTGTTTTTTGTTGTTAGGGTGTTAGTGGTTTGTGTTGTTAGGGGGTTAGTGTTGTTTGATGTTAGGGGTTTAGGGTTGTTTGTTGTTAGGGGGTTAGAGTTGTTTGTTGTTAGGGTGTTAGTGTTGTTTGTTGTTAGGGGTTTAGGGTTGTTTGTTGTTAGGGGTTTAAGGTTGTTTCTTGTTGGGGTTTAGTGGTTTTTGTTGTTAGGGTGTTAGTGTTGTTTGTTGTTAGGGTGTTAGTGGTTTGTGTTGTTCGGGGGTTAGTGTTGTTTGATGTTAGGGGGTTAGGGTTGTTTGTTGCTAGGGTGTTAGTGTTCTTTGATGTTAGGGGTTTAGGGTTGTTTGTTGTTAGGGTGTTAGTGTTCTTTGTTGTTAGGGGGTTAGGGTTGTTTCTTGTTACGGGGTTAGTGTTGTTTGTTGTTACGGGGTTAGGGTAGTTTCTTGTTAGGGGTTTAGTGTTGTTTTTTCTTAGGGGGTTAGTGTTTGTTGTTAGGGGTTTAGGGTTGTTTCTTGTTGGGGTTTAGTGGTTTTTGTTGTTAGGGTGTTAGTGTTGTTTGTTGTTAGGGTGTTAGTGGTTTGTGTTGTTAGGGGGTTAGTGTTGTTTGATGTTAGGGGTTTAGGGTTGTTTGTTGTTAGTTTGTTAGGGTTGTTTGTTGTTAGTGGGTTAGTGTTTTTGGTTTTCAGGGGTTAGGGTTGTTTGTTGTTAGGGTGTTAGTGTTCTTTGTTGTTAGGGGGTTAGGGTTGTTTCTTGTTACGGGGTTAGTGTTGTTTGTTGTTACGGGGTTAGGGTACTTTCTTGATAGGGGTTTAGTGTTGTTTTTTGTTAGGGGGTTAGTGTTTGTTGTTAGGGGTATAAGGTTGTTTCTTGTTGGGTTTTAGTGGTTTTTGTTGTTAGGGTGTTAGTGTTGTTTGTTGTTAGGGGTTTAGGGTTGTTTCTTGTTGGGGTTTAGTGGTTTTTGTTGTTAGGGTGTTAGTGCTGTTTGTTGTTAGGGTGTTAGTGGTTTGTGTTGTTAGGGGGTTAGTGTTGTTTGATGTTAGGGGTTTAGGGTTGTTTGTTGTTAGGGGGTTAGAGTTGTTTGTTGTTAGGGTGTTAGTGTTGTTTGTTGTTAGGGGTTTAGGGTTGTTTGTTGTTAGGGGTTTAAGGTTGTTTCTTGTTGGGGTTTAGTGGTTTTTGTTGTTAGGGTGTTAGTGTTGTTTGTTGTTAGGGTGTTAGTGGTTTGTGTTGTTAGGGGGTTAGTGTTGTTTGATGTTAGGGGGTTAGGGTTGTTTGTTGTTAGGGTGTTAGTGTTCTTTGATGTTAGGGGTTTAGGGTTGTTTGTTGTTAGGGTGTTAGTGTTCTTTGTTGTTAGGGGGTTAGGGTTGTTTCTTGTTACGGGGTTAGTGTTGTTTGTTGTTACGGGGTTAGGGTAGTTTCTTGTTAGGGGTTTAGTGTTGTTTTTTGTTAGGGTGTTAGTGTTGTTTGTTGTTAGGGTGTTAGTGGTTTTTGTTGTTAGGGTGTTAGTGTTGTTTGTTGTTAGGGTGTTAGTGGTTTGTGTTCTTAGGGGGTTAGTGTTGGTTGATGTTAGGGGGTTAGGGTTGTTTGTTGTTAGGGTGTTAGTGTTCTTTGATGTTAGGGGTTTAGGGTTGTTTGTTGTTAGGGTGTTAGTGTTCTTTGTTGTTAGGGGGTTAGGGTTGTTTCTTGTTACGGGGTTAGTGTTGTTTGTTGTTACGGGGTTAGGGTAGTTTCTTGTTAGGGGTTTAGTGTTGTTTTTTGTTAGGGGGTTAGTGTTTGTTGTTAGGGGTTTAGGGTTGTTCCTTGTTGGGGTTTAGTGGTTTTTGTTGTTAGGGTGTTAGTGTTGTTTGTTGTTAGGGTGTTAGTGTTTTGTGTTGTTAGGGGGTTAGTGTTGTTTGATGTTAGGGGTTTAGGGTTGTTTGTTGTTAGGGGGTTAGAGTTGTTTGTTGTTAGGGTGTTAGTGTTGTTTGATGTTAGGGGTTTAGGGTTGTTTGTTGTTAGGGGTTTAAGGTTGTTTCTTGTTGGGGTTTAGTGGTTTTTGTTGTTAGGGTGTTAGTGTTGTTTGTTGTTAGGGTGTTAGTGGTTTGTGTTGTTAGGGTGTTAGTGTTGTTTGATGTTAGGGGTTTAGGGTTGTTTGTTGTTAGGGTGTTAGTGTTCTTTGTTGTTAGGGGGTTAGGGTTGTTTCTTGTTACGGGGTTAGTGTTGTTTGTTGTTACGGGGTTAGGGTAGTTTCTTGTTAGGGGTTTAGTGTTGTTTTTCGTTAGGGGGTTAGTGTTTGTTGTTAGGGGTTTAGGGTTGTTTCTTGTTGGGGTTTAGTGGTTTTTGTTGTTAGTGTGTTAGTGTTGTTTGATGTTAGGGGTTTAGGGTTGTTTGTTGTTAGGGGGTTAGAGTTGTTTGTTGTTAGGGTGTTAGTGTTGTTTCTTGTTAGGGTGTTAGTGGTTTGTGTTGTTAGGGGGTTAGTGTTGTTTGATGTTAGGGTTTTAGGGTTGTTTGTTGTTAGTGGGTTAGGGTTGTTTGTTGTTAGTGGGTTAGTGTTTTTGGTTTTCAGGGGTTAGGGTTGTTTGTTGTTTGGGGGTTAGTGTTTGTTGTTAGGGGTTTAGGGTTGTTTGTTGTTAGGGTGTTAGTGGTTTGTGTTGTTAGGGTGTTAGTGTTGTTTGATGTTAGGGGTTTAGGGTTGTTTGTTGTTAGGGGGTTAGAGTTGTTTGTTGTTAGGGTGTTAGTGTTGTTTGTTGTTAGGGGTTTAGGGTTGTTTGTTGTTAGGGGTTTAAGGTTGTTTCTTGTTGGAGTTTAGTGGTTTTTGTTGTTAGGGTGTTAGTGTTGTTTGTTGTTAGGGTGTTAGTGGTTTGTGTTGTTAGGGGGTTAGGGTTGTTTCTTGTTACGGGGTTAGTGTTGTTTGTTGTTACGGGGTTAGGGTAGTTTCTTGTTAGGGGTTTAGTGTTGTTTTTTGTTAGGGGGTTAGTGTTTGTTGTTACGGGTTTAGGGTTGTTTCTTGTTGGGGTTTAGTGGTTTTTGTTGTTAGGGTGTTAGTGTTGATTGTTGTTAGGGTGTTAGTGGTTTGTGTTGTTAGGGGGTTAGTGTTGTTTGATGTTAGGGGTTTAGGGTTGTTTGTTGTTAGTGGGTTAGGGTTGTTTGTTGTTAGTGGGTTAGTGTTTTTGGTTTTCAGGGGTTAGGGTTGTTTGTTGTTAGGGTGTTAGTGTTCTTTGTTGTTAGGGGGTTAGGGTTGTTTCTTGTTACGGGGTTAGTGTTGTTTGTTGTTACGGGGTTAGGGTAGTTTCTTGTTAGGGGTTTAGTGTTGTTTTTCGTTAGGGGGTTAGTGTTTGTTGTTAGGGGTTTAGGGTTGTTTCTTGTTGGGGTTTAGTGGTTTTTGTTGTTAGTGTGTTAGTGTTGTTTGATGTTAGGGGTTTAGGGTTGTTTGTTGTTGGGGGTTAGAGTTGTTTGTTGTTAGGGTGTTAGTGTTGTTTGTTGTTAGGGTGTTAGTGGTTTGTGTTGTTAGGGCGTTAGTGTTGTTTGATGTTAGGGGTTTAGGGTTGTTTGTTGTTAGTGGGTTAGGGTTGTTTGTTGTTAGTGGGTTAGTGTTTTTGGTTTTCAGGGGTTAGGGTTGGTTGTTGTTTGGGGGTTAGTGTTTGTTGTTAGGGGGTTAGGGTTGTTTGTTGTTAGGGTGTTAGTGGTTTGTGTTGTTAGGGTGTTAGTGTTGTTTGATGTTAGGGGTTTAGGGTTGTTTGTTGTTAGGGTGTTAGTGTTGTTTGTTGTTAGGGTGTTAGTGGTTTGTGTTGTTAGGGGGTTAGTGTTGTTTGATGTTAGGGGTTTAGGGTTGTTTGTTGTTAGGGGGTTAGAGTTGTTTGTTGTTAGGGTGTTAGTGTTGTTTGTTGTTAGGGGTTTAGGGTTGTTTGTTGTTAGGGGTTTAAGGTTGTTTCTTGTTGGAGTTTAGTGGTTTTTGTTGTTAGGGTGTTAGTGTTGTTTGTTGTTAGGGTGTTAGTGGTTTGTGTTGTTAGGGGGTTAGTGTTGTTTGATGTTAGGGGGTTAGGGTTGTTTGTTGTTAGGGTGTTAGTGTTCTTTGATGTTAGGGGTTTAGGGTTGTTTGTTGTTAGGGTGTTAGTGTTCTTTGTTGTTAGGGGGTTAGGGTTGTTTCTTGTTACGGGGTTAGTGTTGTTTGTTGTTACGGGGTTAGGGTAGTTTCTTGTTAGGGGTTTAGTGTTGTTTTTTGTTAGGGTGTTAGTGTTGTTTGTTGTTAGGGTGTTAGTGGTTTTTGTTGTTAGGGTGTTAGTGTTGTTTGTTGTTAGGGTGTTAGTGGTTTGTGTTCTTAGGGGGTTAGTGTTGTTTGATGTTAGGGGTTTAGGGTAGTTTGTTGATAGGGGGTTAGAGTTGTTTGTTGTTAGGGTGTTAGTGTTGTTTGTTGTTAGGGGTTTAGGGTTGTTTGTTGTTAGGGGTTTAAGGTTGTTTCTTGTTGGGGTTTAGTGGTTTTTGTTGTTAGGGTGTTAGTGTTGTTTGTTGTTAGGGTGTTAGTGGTTTGTGTTGTTAGGGGGTTAGGGTTGTTTGATGTTAGGGGTTAGGGTTGTTTGTTGTTAGGGTGTTAGTGTTCTTTGATGTTAGGGGTTTAGGGTTGTTTGTTGGTAGGGTGTTAGTGTTCTTTGTTGTTAGGGGGTTAGGGTTGTTTCTTGTTACGGGGTTAGTGTTGTTTGTTGTTACGGGGTTAGGGTAGTTTCTTGTTAGGGGTTTAGTGTTGTTTTTTGTTAGGGGCTTAGTGTTTGTTGTTAGGGGTTTAGGGTTGTTTCTTGTTGGGGTTTAGTGGTTTTTGTTGTTAGGGTGTTAGTGTTGTTTTTTGTTAGGGTGTTAGTGGTTTGTGTTGTTAGGGGGTTAGTGTTGTTTGATGTTAGGGGTTTAGGGTTGTTTGTTGTTAGTTTGTTAGGGTTGTTTGTTGTTAGTGGGTTAGTGTTTTTGGTTTTCAGGGGTTAGGGTTGTTTGTTGTTAGGGTGTTAGTGTTCTTTGTTGTTAGGGGGTTAGGGTTGTTTCTTGTTACGGGGTTAGTGTTGTTTGTTGTTACGGGGTTAGGGTAGTTTCTTGTTAGGGGTTTAGTGTTGTTTTTCGTTAGGGGGTTAGTGTTTGTTGTTAGGGGTTTAGGGTTGTTTCTTGTTGGGGTTTAGTGGTTTTTGTTGTTAGTGTGTTAGTGTTGTTTGATGTTAGGGGTTTAGGGTTGTTTGTTGTTAGGGGGTTAGAGTTGTTTGTTGTTAGGGTGTTAGTGTTGTTTCTTGTTAGGGTGTTAGTGGTTTGTGTTGTTAGGGGGTTAGTGTTGTTTGATGTTAGGGGTTTAGGGTTGTTTGTTGTTAGTGGGTTAGGGTTGTTTGTTGTTAGTGGGTTAGTGTTTTTGGTTTTCAGGGGTTAGGGTTGTTTGTTGTTTGGGGGTTAGTGTTTGTTGTTAGGGGTTTAGGGTTGTTTGTTGTTAGGGTGTTAGTGGTTTGTGTTTTTAGGGTGTTAGTGTTGTTTGATGTTAGGGGTTTAGGGTTGTTTGTTGTTAGGGGGTTAGAGTTGTTTGTTGTTAGGGTGTTAGTGTTGTTTGTTGTTAGGGGTTTAGGGTTGTTTGTTGTTAGGGGTTTAAGGTTGTTTCTTGTTGGAGTTTAGTGGTTTTTGTTGTTAGGGTGTTAGTGTTGTTTGTTGTTAGGGTGTTAGTGGTTTGTGTTGTTAGGGGGTTAGTGTTGTTTGATGTTAGGGGGTTAGGGTTGTTTGTTGTTAGGGTGTTAGTGTTCTTTGATGTTAGGGGTTTAGGGTTGTTTGTTGTTAGGGTGTTAGTGTTCTTTGTTGTTAGGGGGTTAGGGTTGTTTCTTGTTACGGGGTTAGTGTTGTTTGTTGTTACGGGGTTAGGGTAGTTTCTTGTTAGGGGTTTAGTGTTGTTTTTTGTTAGGGGGTTAGTGTTTGTTGTTACGGGTTTAGGGTTGTTTCTTGTTGGGGTTTAGTGGTTTTTGTTGTTAGGGTGTTAGTGTTGTTTGTTGTTAGGGTGTTAGTGGTTTGTGTTGTTAGGGGGTTAGTGTTGTTTGATGTTAGGGGTTTAGGGTTGTTTGTTGTTAGTGGGTTAGGGTTGTTTGTTGTTAGTGGGTTAGTGTTTTTGGTTTTCAGGGGTTAGGGTTGTTTGTTGTTAGGGTGTTAGTGTTCTTTGTTGTTAGGGGGTTAGGGTTGTTTCTTGTTACGGGGTTAGTGTTGTTTGTTGTTACGGGGTTAGGGTAGTTTCTTGTTAGGGGTTTAGTGTTGTTTTTTGTTAGGGGGTTAGTGTTTGTTGTTAGGGGTTTAGGGTTGTTTCTTGTTGGGTTTTAGTGGTTTTTGTTAGGGTGTTAGTGTTGTTTGTTGTTAGGGGTTTAGGGTTGTTTGTTGTTAGGGGTTTAAGGTTGTTTCTTGTTGGGGTTTAGTGGTTTTTGTTGTTAGGGTGTTAGTGTTGTTTGTTGTTAGGGTGTTAGTGGTTTGTGTTGTTAGGGGGTTAGTGTTGTTTGATGTTAGGGGTTTAGGGTTGTTTGTTGTTAGGGGGTTAGAGTTGTTTGTTGTTAGGGTGTTAGTGTTGTTTGATGTTAGGGGTTTAGGGTTGTTTGTTCTTAGGGGTTTAAGGTTGTTTCTTGTTGGGGTTTAGTGGTTTTTGTTGTTAGGGTGTTAGTGTTGTTTGTTGTTAGGGTGTTAGTGGTTTGTGTTGTTAGGGTGTTAGTGTTGTTTGATGTTAGGGGTTTAGGGTTGTTTGTTGTTAGGGTGTTAGTGTTCTTTGTTGTTAGGGGGTTAGGGTTGTTTCTTGTTACGGGGTTAGTGTTGTTTGTTGTTACGGGGTTAGGGTAGTTTCTTGTTAGGGGTTTAGTGTTGTTTTTCGTTAGGGGGTTAGTGTTTGTTGTTAGGGGTTTAGGGTTGTTTCTTGTTGGGGTTTAGTGGTTTTTGTTGTTAGTGTGTTAGTGTTGTTTGATGTTAGGGGTTTAGGGTTGTTTGTTGTTAGGGGGTTAGAGTTGTTTGTTGTTAGGGTGTTAGTGTTGTTTGTTGTTAGGGTGTTAGTGGTTTGTGTTGTTAGGGCGTTAGTGTTGTTTGATGTTAGGGGTTTAGGGTTGTTTGTTGTTAGTGGGTTAGGGTTGTTTGTTGTTAGTGGGTTAGTGTTTTTGGTTTTCAGGGGTTAGGGTTGGTTGTTGTTTGGGGGTTAGTGTTTGTTGTTAGGGGGTTAGGGTTGTTTGTTGTTAGGGTGTTAGTGGTTTGTGTTGTTAGGGTGTTAGTGTTGTTTGATGTTAGGGGTTTAGGGTTGTTTGTTGTTAGGGTGTTAGTGTTGTTTGTTGTTAGGGTGTTAGTGGTTTGTGTTGTTAGGGGGTTAGTGTTGTTTGATGTTAGGGGTTTAGGGTTGTTTGTTGTTAGGGGGTTAGAGTTGTTTGTTGTTAGGGTGTTAGTGTTGTTTGTTGTTAGGGGTTTAGGGTTGTTTGTTGTTAGGGGTTTAAGGTTGTTTCTTGTTGGAGTTTAGTGGTTTTTGTTGTTAGGGTGTTAGTGTTGTTTGTTGTTAGGGTGTTAGTGGTTTGTTTTGTTAGGGGGTTAGTGTTGTTTGATGTTAGGGGGTTAGGGTTGTTTGTTGTTAGGGTGTTAGTGTTCTTTGATGTTAGGGGTTTAGGGTTGTTTGTTGTTAGGGTGTTAGTGTTCTTTGTTGTTAGGGGGTTAGGGTTGTTTCTTGTTACGGGGTTAGTGTTGTTTGTTGTTACGGGGTTAGGGTAGTTTCTTGTTAGGGGTTTAGTGTTGTTTTTTGTTAGGGTGTTAGTGTTGTTTGTTGTTAGGGTGTTAGTGGTTTTTGTTGTTAGGGTGTTAGTGTTGTTTGTTGTTAGGGTGTTAGTGGTTTGTGTTCTTAGGAGGTTAGTGTTGTTTGATGTTAGGGGTTTAGGGTTGTTTGTTGATAGGGGGTTAGAGTTGTTTGTTGTTAGGGTGTTAGTGTTGTTTGTTGTTAGGGGTTTAGGGTTGTTTGTTGTTAGGGGTTTAAGGTTGTTTCTTGTTGGGGTTTAGTGGTTTTTGTTGTTAGGGTGTTAGTGTTGTTTGTTGTTAGGGTGTTAGTGGTTTGTGTTGTTAGGGGGTTAGGGTTGTTTGATGTTAGGGGTTAGGGTTGTTTGTTGTTAGGGTGTTAGTGTTCTTTGATGTTAGGGGTTTAGGGTTGTTTGTTGGTAGGGTGTTAGTGTTCTTTGTTGTTAGGGGGTTAGGGTTGTTTCTTGTTACGGGGTTAGTGTTGTTTGTTGTTACGGGGTTAGGGTAGTTTCTTGTTAGGGGTTTAGTGTTGTTTTTTGTTAGGGGCTTAGTGTTTGTTGTTAGGGGTTTAGGGTTGTTTCTTGTTGGGGTTTAGTGGTTTTTGTTGTTAGGGTGTTAGTGTTGTTTTTTGTTACGGTGTTAGTGGTTTGTGTTGTTAGGGGGTTAGTGTTGTTTGATGTTAGGGGTTTAGGGTTGTTTGTTGTTAGTTTGTTAGGGTTGTTTGTTGTTAGTGGGTTAGTGTTTTTGGTTTTCAGGGGTTAGGGTTGTTTGTTGTTAGGGTGTTAGTGTTCTTTGTTGTTAGGGGGTTAGGGTTGTTTCTTGTTACGGGGTTAGTGTTGTTTGTTGTTACGGGGTTAGGGTAGTTTCTTGATAGGGGTTTAGTGTTGTTTTTTGTTAGGGGGTTAGTGTTTGTTGTTAGGGGTTTAGGGTTGTTTCTTCTTGGCTTTTAGTGGTTTTTGTTGTTAGGGTGTTAGTGTTGTTTGATGTTAGGGGTTTAGGGTTGTTTGTTGTTAGGGGGTTAGGGTTGTTTGTTGTTAGGGTGTTAGTGTTCTTTGATGTTAGGGGTTTAGGGTTGTTTGTTGTTAGGGGGTTAGAGTTGTTTGTTGTTAGGGTGTTAGTGTTGTTTGTTGTTAGGGGTTTAGGGTTGTTTCTTGTTGGGGTTTAGTGGTTTTTGTTGTTAGGGTGTTAGTGCTGTTTGTTGTTAGGGTGTTAGTGGTTTGTGTTGTTAGGGGGTTAGTGTTGTTTGATGTTAGGGGTTTAGGGTTGTTTGTTGTTAGGGGGTTAGAGTTGTTTGTTGTTAGGGTGTTAGTGTTGTTTGTTGTTAGGGGTTTAGGGTTGTTTGTTGTTAGGGGTTTAAGGTTGTTTCTTGTTGGGGTTTAGTGGTTTTTGTTGTTAGGGTGTTAGTGTTGTTTGTTGTTAGGGTGTTAGTGGTTTGTGTTGTTAGGGGTTTAGTGTTGTTTGATGTTAGGGGGTTAGGGTTGTTTGTTGTTAGGGTGTTAGTGTTCTTTGATGTTAGGGGTTTAGGGTTGTTTGTTGTTAGGGTGTTAGTGTTCTTTGTTGTTAGGGGGTTAGGGTTGTTTCTTGTTACGGGGTTAGTGTTGTTTGTTGTTACGGGGTTAGGGTAGTTTCTTGTTAGGGGTTTAGTGTTGTTTTTTGTTAGGGTGTTAGTGTTGTTTGTTGTTAGGGTGTTAGTGGTTTTTGTTGTTAGGGTGTTAGTGTTGTTTGTTGTTAGGGTGTTAGTGGTTTGTGTTCTTAGGGGGTTAGTGTTGTTTGATGTTAGGGGTTTAGGGTTGTTTGTTGTTAGGGGGTTAGAGTTGTTTGTTGTTAGGGTGTTAGTGTTGTTTGTTGTTAGGGGTTTAGGGTTGTTTGTTGTTAGGGGTTTAAGGTTGTTTCTTGTTGGGGTTTAGTGGTTTTTGTTGTTAGGGTGTTAGTGTTGTTTGTTGTTAGGGTGTTAGTGGTTTGTGTTGTTAGGGGGTTAGTGTTGTTTGATGTTAGGGGGTTAGGGTTGTTTGTTGTTAGGGTGTTAGTGTTCTTTGATGTTAGGGGTTTAGGGTTGTTTGTTGTTAGGGTGTTAGTGTTCTTTGTTGTTAGGGGGTTAGGGTTGTTTCTTGTTACGGGGTTAGTGTTGTTTGTTGTTACGGGGTTAGGGTAGTTTCTTGTTAGGGGTTTAGTGTTGTTTTTTGTTAGGGGGTTAGTGTTTGTTGTTAGGGGTTTAGGGTTGTTTCTTGTTGGGGTTTAGTGGTTTTTGTTGTTAGGGTGTTAGTGTTGTTTGTTGTTAGGGTGTTAGTGGTTTGTGTTGTTAGGGGGTTAGTGTTGTTTGATGTTAGGGGTTTAGGGTTTTTTGTTGTTAGTGGGTTAGGGTTGTTTGTTGTTAGTGGGTTAGTGTTTTTGGTTTTCAGGGGTTAGGGTTGTTAGTTGTTAGGGTGTTAGTGTTCTTTGTTGTTAGGGGGTTAGGGTTGTTTCTTGTTACGGGGTTAGTGTTGTTTGTTGTTACGGGGTTAGGGTAGTTTCTTGTTAGGGGTTTAGTGTTGTATTTTGTTAGGGGGTTAGTGTTTGTTGTTAGGGGTTTAGGGTTGTTTCTTGTTGGGGTTTAGTGGTTTTTGTTGTTAGGGAGTTAGTGTTGTTTGTTG
Organism: Elephas maximus indicus; assembly: GCF_024166365.1. Lineage (NCBI taxonomy): Eukaryota > Metazoa > Chordata > Mammalia > Proboscidea > Elephantidae > Elephas > Elephas maximus. Next base: position 1,235,605 of record NW_026060236.1, read on the forward strand.
TTAGGGGGTTAGTGTTCTTTGTTGTTACGGTGTTAGTGTTTTGTGTTGTTAGGGGGTTAGTGTTGTTTGATGTTAGGGGTTTAGGGTTGTTTGTTGTTAGGGGGTTAGTGTTGTTTGTTGTTAGGGTGTTAGGGTTGTTTGTTGTTAGTGGTTTAGGGTTGTTTGTTGTTAGTGGGTTAGGGTTGTTTGTTGTTTGGGGGTTAGTGTTTGTTGTTAGGTTGCTAGGGTTGTTTGTTGTTAGGGGGTTAGAGTTGTTTGTTGTTAGGGTGTTAGTGTTGTTTGTTGTTAGGGGTTTAGGGTTGTTTGTTGTTAGGGGTTTAAGGTTGTTTCTTGTTGGGGTTTAGTGGTTTTTGTTGTTCGGGTGTTAGTGTTTATTGTGGTTAGGGGGTTAGTGTTGTTGGTTGTTCGGGGGTTAGGATTGTTTCTTTTTAGGGGGTTAGGGTTGTTTGTTGTTTGGGGGTTAGGGTTGTTTGTTGTTACCGGGTTAGTGTTGTTTGTTGTTACGGGGTTAGGGTAGTTTCTTCTAAGGGGTTTAGTGTTGTTTGTTGTTAGGGGGTTAGTGTTTTTTGTTAGGGGTTTAGGGTTGTTTCTTGTTGGGGTTTAGTGGTTTTTGTTGTTAGGGTGTTAATGTTGTTTGTTCTTAGGGTGTTAGTGTTTTGTGTTGTTAGGGGGTTAGTGTTGTTTGATGTTAGGGGTTTAGGGTTGTTTGTTGTTAGGGGGTTAGTGTTGTTTGTTGTGAGGGTGTTAGGGTTGTTTGTTGTTAGTGGTTTACGGTTGTTTGTTGTTAGTGCGTTAGGGTTGTTTGTTGTTTGGGGGTTAGTGTTTGTTGTTAGGGGGCTAGGGTTGTTTGTTGTTAGGGTGTTAGTGTTCTTTGATGTTAGGGGTTTAGGGTTGTTTGTTGTTAGGGGGTTAGGGTTGTTTGTTGTTAGGGTGTCAGTATTGTTTGTTGTTAGGGGGTTAGGGTTGTTTGTTGTTAGGGTGTTAGTGTTCTTTGTTGTTAGTGGGTTAGGGTTGTTTGTTGTTTGGTTAGGGTTGTTTGTTGTTGGGGGTTAGTGTTGTTTGTTGTTAGGGGTTTAGGGTTGTTTCTTGTTGGGGTTTAGTGGTTTTTGTTGTTAGGGTGTTAGTGTTTATTGTGGTTAGGGGTTAGTGTTGTTGGTTGTTCAGGAGTTAGGATTGTTTGTTGTTAGGGGGTTAGGGTTGTTTGTTGTTTGGGGGTTAGGGTTGTTTGTTGTTACGGGGTTAGTGTTGTTTGTTGTTACGGTGTTAGGGTAGTTTCTTGTTAGGGGTTTAGTGTTGTTTGTTGTTAGGGGGTTAGGGTTGTTTCTTGTTGGGGTTTAGTGGTTTTTGTTGTTAGGGTGTTAGTGTTGTTTGTTGTTAGGGTGTTAGTGGTTTGTGTTGTTAGGGGGTTAGTGTTGCTTGATGTTAGGGGTTTAGGGTTGTTTGTTGTTAGTGGGTTAGGGTTGTTTGTTGTTAGTGGGTTAGTGTTTTTGGTTTTCAGGGGTTAGGGTTGTTAGTTGTTAGGGTGTTAGTGTTCTTAGTTGTTAGGGGGTTAGGGTTGTTTCTTGTTGGGGTTTAGTGGTTTTTGTTGTTAGGGTGTTAGTGTTGTTTGTTGTTAGGGTGTTAGTGGTTTGTGTTGTTAGGGGGTTAGTGTTGTTTGATGTTAGGGGTTTAGGGTTGTTTGTTGTTAGGGGGTTAGAGTTGTTTGTTGTTAGGGTGTTAGTGTTGTTTGTTGTTAGGGGTTTAGGGTTGTTTGTTGTTGGGGGTTAGAGTTGTTTGTTGTTAGGGTGTTAGTGTTGTTTGATGTTAGGGGTTTAGGGTTGTTTGTTGTTAGTGGGTTAGTGTTTTTGGTTTTCAGGGGTTAGGGTTGTTTGTTGTTTGGGGGTTAGTGTTTGTTGTTAGGGGGTTAGGGTTGTTTGTTGTTAGGGTGTTAGTGGTTTGTGTTGTTAGGGTGTTAGTGTTGTTTGATGTTAGGGGTTTAGGGTTGTTTGTTGTTAGGGGGTTAGGGTTGTTTGTTGTTAGGGTGTTAGTGTTCTTTGTTGTTAGGGGGTTAGGGTTGTTTCTTGTTATGGGGTTAGTGTTGTTTGTTGTTACGGGCTTAGGGTAGTTTCTTGTTAGGGGTTTAGGGTTGTTTGTTGTTAGGGGTTTAGGGTTGTTTCTTGTTGGGGTTTAGTGGTTTTTGTTGTTAGGGTGTTAGTGTTGTTTGTTGTTAGGGTGTTAGTGGTTTGTGTTGTTAGGGGGTTAGTGTTGTTTGATGTTAGGGGTTTAGGGTTGTTTGTTGTTAGGGGGTTAGGGTTGTTTGTTGTTAGGGTGTTAGTGTTGTTTGTTGTTAGGGGTTTAGGGTTGTTTGTTGTTAGGGGTTTAAGGTTGTTTCTTGTTGGGGTTTAGTGGTTTTTGTTGTTAGGGTGTTAGTGTTGTTTGTTGTTAGGGTGTTAGTGGTTTGTGTTGTTAGGGGGTTAGTGTTGTTTGATGTTAGGGGTTTAGGGTTGTTTGTTGTTAGGGGGTTAGAGTTGTTTGTTGTTAGGGTGTTAGTGTTGTTTGTTGTTAGGGGTTTAGGGTTGTTTGTTGTTAGGGGTTTAAGGTTGTTTCTTGTTGGGGTTTAGTGGTTTTTGTTGTTAGGGTGTTAGTGTTGTTTATTGTTAGGGTGTTAGTGGTTTGTGTTGTTAGGGGGTTAGTGTTGTTTGATGTTAGGGGTTTAGGGTTGTTTGTTGTTAGGGGCTTAGAGTTGTTTGTTGTTAGGGTGTTAGTGTTGTTTGTTGTTAGGGGTTTAGGGTTGTTTGTTGTTAGGGGTTTAAGGTTGTTTCTTGTTGGGGTTTAGTGGTTTTTGTTGTTAGGGTGTTAGTGTTGTTTGTTGTTAGGGTGTTAGTGGTTTGTGTTGTTAGGGGGTTACTGTTGTTTGATGTTAGGGGTTTAGTGTTGTTTGTTGTTAGGGGGTTAGAGTTGTTTGTTGTTAGGGTGTTAGTGTTGTTTGATGTTAGGGGTTTAGGGTTGTTTGTTGTTAGGGGTTTAAGGTTGTTTCTTGTTGGGGTTTAGTGGTTTTTGTTGTTAGGGTGTTAGTGTTGTTTGTTGTTAGGGTGTTAGTGGTTTCTGTTGTTAGGGGGTTAGTGTTGTTTGATGTTAGGGGTTTAGGGTTGTTTGTTGTTAGGGGGTTAGAGTTGTTTGTTGTTAGGGTGTTAGTGTTGTTTGTTGTTAGGGGTTTAGGGTTGTTTGTTGTTAGGGGTTTAAGGTTGTTTCTTGTTGGGGTTTAGTGGTTTTTGTTGTTAGGGTGTTAGTGTTGTTTGTTGTTAGGGTGTTAGTGGTTTGTGTTGTTAGGGGGTTAGTGTTGTTTGATGTTAGGGGGTTAGGGTTGTTTGTTGTTAGGGTGTTAGTGTTCTTTGATGTTAGGGGTTTAGGGTTGTTTGTTGTTAGGGTGTTAGTGTTCTTTGTTGTTAGGGGGTTAGGGTTGTTTCTTGTTACGGGGTTAGTGTTGTTTGTTGTTACGGGGTTAGGGTAGTTTCTTGTTAGGGGTTTAGTGTTGTTTTTTGTTAGGGTGTTAGTGTTTGTTGTTAGGAGTTTAGGGTTGTTTCTTGTTGGGGTTTAGTGGTTTTTGTTGTTAGGGTGTTAGTGTTGTTTGTTGTTAGGGTGTTAGTGGTTTGTGTTGTTAGGGGGTTAGTGTTGTTTGATGTTAGGGGTTTAGGGTTGTTTGTTGTTAGTTTGTTAGGGTTGTTTGTTGTTAGTGGGTTAGTGTTTTTGGTTTTCAGGGGTTAGGGTTGTTTGTTGTTAGGGTGTTAGTGTTCTTTGTTGTTAGGGGGTTAGGGTTGTTTCTTGTTACGGGGTTAGTGTTGTTTGTTGTTACGGGATTAGGGTAGTTTCTTGTTAGGGGTTTAGTGTTGTTTTTTGTTAGGGGGTTAGTGTTTGTTGTTAGGGGTTTAAGGTTGTTTCTTGCTGGGGTTTAGTGGTTTTTGTTGTTAGGGTGTTAGTGTTGTTTGATGTTAGGGGTTTAGGGTTGTTTGTTGTTAGGGGGTTAGGGTTGTTTGTTGTTAGGGTGTTAGTGTTCTTTGATGTTAGGGGTTTAGGGTTGTTTGTTGTTAGGGGGTTAGAGTTGTTTGTTGTTAGGGTGTTAGTGTTGTTTGTTGTTAGGGGTTTAGGGTTGTGTGTTGTTAGGGGTTTAGGGTTGTTTCTTGTTGGGGTTTAGTGGTTTTTGTTGTTAGGGTGTTAGTGTTGTTTGTTGTTAGGGTGTTAGTGGTTTGTGTTGTTAGGGGGTTAGTGTTGTTTGATGTTAGGGGTTTAGGGTTGTTTGTTGTTAGGGGGTTAGAGTTGTTTGTTGTTAGGGTGTTAGTGTTGTTTGTTGTTAGGGGTTTAGGGTTGTTTGTTGTTAGGGGTTTAAGGTTGTTTCTTGTTGGGGTTTAGTGGTTTTTGTTGTTAGGGTGTTAGTGTTGTTTGTTGTTAGGGTGTTAGTGGTTTGTGTTGTTCAGGGGTTAGTGTTGTTTGATGTTAGGGGGTTAGGGTTGTTTGTTGTTAGGGTGTTAGTGTTCTTTGTTGTTAGGGGGTTAGGGTTGTTTCTTGTTACGGGGTTAGTGTTGTTTGTTGTTACGGGGTTAGGGTAGTTTCTTGTTAGGGGTTTAGTGTTGTTTTTTGTTAGGGGGTTAGTGTTTGTTGTTAGGGGTTTAGGGTTGTTTCTTGTTGGGGTTTAGTGGTTTTTGTTGTTAGGGTGTTAGTGTTGTTTGTTGTTAGGGTGTTAGTGGTTTGTGTTGTTAGGGGGTTAGTGTTGTTTGATGTTAGGGGTTTAGGGTTTTTTGTTGTTAGTGGGTTAGGGTTGTTTGTTGTTAGTGGGTTAGTGTTTTTGGTTTTCAGGGGTTAGGGTTGTTAGTTGTTAGGGTGTTAGTGTTCTTTGTTGTTAGGGGGTTAGGGTTGTTTCTTGTTACGGGGTTAGTGTTGTTTGTTGTTACGGGGTTAGGGTAGTTTCTTGTTAGGGGTTTAGTGTTGTTTTTTGTTAGGGGGTTAGTGTTTGTTGTTAGGGGTTTAGGGTTGTTTCTTGTTGGGGTTTAGTGGTTTTTGTTGTTAGGGAGTTAGTGTTGTTTGTTGTTAGGGGGTTAGTGTTCTTTGTTGTTACGGTGTTAGTGTTTTGTGTTGTTAGGGGGTTAGTGTTGTTTGATGTTAGGGGTTTAGGGTTGTTTGTTGTTCGGGGGTTAGTGTTGTTTGTTGTTAGGGTGTTAGGGTTGTTTGTTGTTAGTGGTTTAGGGTTGTTTGTTGTTAGTGGGTTAGGGTTGTTTGTTGTTTGGGGGTTAGTGTTTGTTGTTAGGTTGCTAGGGTTGTTTGTTGTTAGGGGGTTAGAGTTGTTTGTTGTTAGGGTGTTAGTGTTGTTTGTTGTTAGGGGTTTAGGGTTGTTTGTTGTTAGGGGTTTAAGGTTGTTTCTTGTTGGGGTTTAGTGGTTTTTGTTGTTCGGGTGTTAGTGTTTATTGTGGTTAGGGGGTTAGTGTTGTTGGTTGTTCGGGGGTTAGGATTGTTTCTTTTTAGGGGGTTAGGGTTGTTTGTTGTTTGGGGGTTAGGGTTGTTTGTTGTTACCGGGTTAGTGTTGTTTGTTGTTACGGGGTTAGGGTAGTTTCTTCTAAGGGGTTTAGTGTTGTTTGTTGTTAGGGGGTTAGTGTTTTTTGTTAGGGGTTTAGGGTTGTTTCTTGTTGGGGTTTAGTGGTTTTTGTTGTTAGGGTGTTAATGTTGTTTGTTCTTAGGGTGTTAGTGTTTTGTGTTGTTAGGGGGTTAGTGTTGTTTGATGTTAGGGGTTTAGGGTTGTTTGTTGTTAGGGGGTTAGTGTTGTTTGTTGTGAGGGTGTTAGGGTTGTTTGTTGTTAGTGGTTTACGGTTGTTTGTTGTTAGTGCGTTAGGGTTGTTTGTTGTTTGGGGGTTAGTGTTTGTTGTTAGGGGGCTAGGGTTGTTTGTTGTTAGGGTGTTAGTGTTCTTTGATGTTAGGGGTTTAGGGTTGTTTGTTGTTAGGGGGTTAGGGTTGTTTGTTGTTAGGGTGTTAGTGTTGTTTGTTGTTAGGGGGTTAGGGTTGTTTGTTGTTAGGGTGTTAGTGTTCTTTGTTGTTAGTGGGTTAGGGTTGTTTGTTGTTTGGTTAGGGTTGTTTGTTGTTGGGGGTTAGTGTTGTTTGTTGTTAGGGGTTTAGGGTTGTTTCTTGTTGGGGTTTAGTGGTTTTTGTTGTTAGGGTGTTAGTGTTTATTGTGGTTAGGGGTTAGTGTTGTTGGTTGTTCAGGAGTTAGGATTGTTTGTTGTTAGGGGGTTAGGGTTGTTTGTTGTTTGGGGGTTAGGGTTGTTTGTTGTTACGGGGTTAGTGTTGTTTGTTGTTACGGTGTTTGGGTAGTTTCTTGTTAGGGGTTTAGTGTTGTTTGTTGTTAGGGGGTTAGGGTTGTTTCTTGTTGGGGTTTAGTGGTTTTTGTTGTTAGGGTGTTAGTGTTGTTTGTTGTTAGGGTGTTAGTGGTTTGTGTTGTTAGGGGGTTAGTGTTGCTTGATGTTAGGGGTTTAGGGTTGTTTGTTGTTAGTGGGTTAGGGTTGTTTGTTGTTAGTGGGTTAGTGTTTTTGGTTTTCAGGGGTTAGGGTTGTTAGTTGTTAGGGTGTTAGTGTTCTTTGTTGTTAGGGGGTTAGGGTTGTTTCTTGTTGGGGTTTAGTGGTTTTTGTTGTTAGGGTGTTAGTGTTGTTTGTTGTTAGGGTGTTAGTGGTTTGTGTTGTTAGGGGGTTAGTGTTGTTTGATGTTAGGGGTTTAGGGTTGTTTGTTGTTGGGGGTTAGAGTTGTTTGTTGTTAGGGTGTTAGTGTTGTTTGTTGTTAGGGGTTTAGGGTTGTTTGTTGTTAGGGGGTTAGAGTTGTTTGTTGTTAGGGTGTTAGTGTTGTTTGATGTTAGGGGTTTAGGGTTGTTTGTTGTTAGTGGGTTAGGGTTGTTTGTTGTTAGTGGGTTAGTGTTTTTGGTTTTCAGGGGTTAAGGTTGTTTGTTGTTTGGGGGTTAGTGTTTGTTGTTAGGGGGTTAGGGTTGTTTGTTGTTAGGGTGTTAGTGGTTTGTGTTGTTAGGGTGTTAGTGTTGTTTGATGTTAGGGGTTTAGGGTTGTTTGTTGTTAGGGGGTTAGGGTTGTTTGTTGTTAGGGTGTTAGTGTTCTTTGTTGTTAGGGGGTTAGGGTTGTTTCTTGTTATGGGGTTAGTGTTGTTTGTTGTTACGGGCTTAGGGTAGTTTCTTGTTAGGGGTTTAGGGTTGTTTGTTGTTAGGGGTTTAGGGTTGTTTCTTGTTGGGGTTTAGTGGTTTTTGTTGTTAGGGTGTTAGTGTTGTTTGTTGTTAGGGTGTTAGTGGTTTGTGTTGTTAGGGGGTTAGTGTTGTTTGATGTTAGGGGTTTAGGGTTGTTTGTTGTTAGGGGGTTAGGGTTGTTTGTTGTTAGGGTGTTAGTGTTGTTTGTTGTTAGGGGTTTAGGGTTGTTTGTTGTTAGGGGTTTAAGGTTGTTTCTTGTTGGGGTTTAGTGGTTTTTGTTGTTAGGGTGTTAGTGTTGTTTGTTGTTAGGGTGTTAGTGGTTTGTGTTGTTAGGGGGTTAGTGTTGTTTGATGTTAGGGGTTTAGGGTTGTTTGTTGTTAGGGGGTTAGAGTTGTTTGTTGTTAGGGTGTTAGTGTTGTTTGTTGTTAGGGGTTTAGGGTTGTTTGTTGTTAGGGGTTTAAGGTTGTTTCTTGTTGGGGTTTAGTGGTTTTTGTTGTTAGGGTGTTAGTGTTGTTTATTGTTAGGGTGTTAGTGGTTTGTGTTGTTAGGGGGTTAGTGTTGTTTGATGTTAGGGGTTTAGGGTTGTTTGTTGTTAGGGGCTTAGAGTTGTTTGTTGTTAGGGTGTTAGTGTTGTTTGTTGTTAGGGGTTTAGGGTTGTTTGTTGTTAGGGGTTTAAGGTTGTTTCTTGTTGGGGTTTAGTGGTTTTTGTTGTTAGGGTGTTAGTGTTGTTTGTTGTTAGGGTGTTAGTGGTTTGTGTTGTTAGGGGGTTACTGTTGTTTGATGTTAGGGGTTTAGTGTTGTTTGTTGTTAGGGGGTTAGAGTTGTTTGTTGTTAGGGTGTTAGTGTTGTTTGATGTTAGGGGTTTAGGGTTGTTTGTTGTTAGGGGTTTAAGGTTGTTTCTTGTTGGGGTTTAGTGGTTTTTGTTGTTAGGGTGTTAGTGTTGTTTGTTGTTAGGGTGTTAGTGGTTTCTGTTGTTAGGGGGTTAGTGTTGTTTGATGTTAGGGGTTTAGGGTTGTTTGTTGTTAGGGGGTTAGAGTTGTTTGTTGTTAGGGTGTTAGTGTTGTTTGTTGTTAGGGGTTTAGGGTTGTTTGTTGTTAGGGGTTTAAGGTTGTTTCTTGTTGGGGTTTAGTGGTTTTTGTTGTTAGGGTGTTAGTGTTGTTTGTTGTTAGGGTGTTAGTGGTTTGTGTTGTTAGGGGGTTAGTGTTGTTTGATGTTAGGGGGTTAGGGTTGTTTGTTGTTAGGGTGTTAGTGTTCTTTGTTGTTAGGGGGTTAGGGTTGTTTCTTGTTACGGGGTTAGTGTTGTTTGTTGTTACGGGGTTAGGGTAGTTTCTTGTTAGGGGTTTAGTGTTGTTTTTTGTTAGGGTGTTAGTGTTTGTTGTTAGGAGTTTAGGGTTGTTTCTTGTTGGGGTTTAGTGGTTTTTGTTGTTAGGGTGTTAGTGTTGTTTGTTGTTAGGGTGTTAGTGGTTTGTGTTGTTAGGGGGTTAGTGTTGTTTGATGTTAGGGGTTTAGGGTTGTTTGTTGTTAGTTTGTTAGGGTTGTTTGTTGTTAGTGGGTTAGTGTTTTTGGTTTTCAGGGGTTAGGGTTGTTTGTTGTTAGGGTGTTAGTGTTCTTTGTTGTTAGGGGGTTAGGGTTGTTTCTTGTTACGGGGTTAGTGTTGTTTGTTGTTACGGGATTAGGGTAGTTTCTTGTTAGGGGTTTAGTGTTGTTTTTTGTTAGGGGGTTAGTGTTTGTTGTTAGGGGTTTAAGGTTGTTTCTTGCTGGGGTTTAGTGGTTTTTGTTGTTAGGGTGTTAGTGTTGTTTGATGTTAGGGGTTTAGGGTTGTTTGTTGTTAGGGGGTTAGGGTTGTTTGTTGTTAGGGTGTTAGTGTTCTTTGATGTTAGGGGTTTAGGGTTGTTTGTTGTTAGGGGGTTAGAGTTGTTTGTTGTTAGGGTGTTAGTGTTGTTTGTTGTTAGGGGTTTAGGGTTGTGTGTTGTTAGGGGTTTAGGGTTGTTTCTTGTTGGGGTTTAGTGGTTTTTGTTGTTAGGGTGTTAGTGTTGTTTGTTGTTAGGGTGTTAGTGGTTTGTGTTGTTAGGGGGTTAGTGTTGTTTGATGTTAGGGGTTTAGGGTTGTTTGTTGTTAGGGGGTTAGAGTTGTTTGTTGTTAGGGTGTTAGTGTTGTTTGTTGTTAGGGGTTTAGGGTTGTTTGTTGTTAGGGGTTTAAGGTTGTTTCTTGTTGGGGTTTAGTGGTTTTTGTTGTTAGGGTGTTAGTGTTGTTTGTTGTTAGGGTGTTAGTGGTTTGTGTTGTTCAGGGGTTAGTGTTGTTTGATGTTAGGGGGTTAGGGTTGTTTGTTGTTAGGGTGTTAGTGTTCTTTGTTGTTAGGGGGTTAGGGTTGTTTCTTGTTACGGGGTTAGTGTTGTTTGTTGTTACGGGGTTAGGGTAGTTTCTTGTTAGGGGTTTAGTGTTGTTTTTTGTTAGGGGGTTAGTGTTTGTTGTTAGGGGTTTAGGGTTGTTTCTTGTTGGGGTTTAGTGGTTTTTGTTGTTAGGGTGTGAGTGTTGTTTGTTGTTAGGGTGTTAGTGGTTTGTGTTGTTAGGGGGTTAGTGTTGTTTGATGTTAGGGGTTTAGGGTTTTTTGTTGTTAGTGGGTTAGGGTTGTTTGTTGTTAGTGGGTTAGTGTTTTTGGTTTTCAGGGGTTAGGGTTGTTAGTTGTTAGGGTGTTAGTGTTCTTTGTTGTTAGGGGGTTAGGGTTGTTTCTTGTTACGGGGTTAGTGTTGTTTGTTGTTACGGGGTTAGGGTAGTTTCTTGTTAGGGGTTTAGTGTTGTTTTTTGTTAGGGGGTTAGTGTTTGTTGTTAGGGGTTTAGGGTTGTTTCTTGTTGGGGTTTAGTGGTTTTTGTTGTTAGGGAGTTAGTGTTGTTTGTTGTTAGGGGGTTAGTGTTCTTTGTTGTTACGGTGTTAGTGTTTTGTGTTGTTAGGGGGTTAGTGTTGTTTGATGTTAGGGGTTTAGGGTTGTTTGTTGTTAGGGGGTTAGTGTTGTTTGTTGTTAGGGTGTTAGGGTTGTTTGTTGTTAGTGGTTTAGGGTTGTTTGTTGTTAGTGGGTTAGGGTTGTTTGTTGTTTGGGGGTTAGTGTTTGTTGTTAGGTTGCTAGGGTTGTTTGTTGTTAGGGGGTTAGAGTTGTTTGTTGTTAGGGTGTTAGTGTTGTTTGTTGTTAGGGGTTTAGGGTTGTTTGTTGTTAGGGGTTTAAGGTTGTTTCTTGTTGGGGTTTAGTGGTTTTTGTTGTTCGGGTGTTAGTGTTTATTGTGGTTAGGGGGTTAGTGTTGTTGGTTGTTCGGGGGTTAGGATTGTTTCTTTTTAGGGGGTTAGGGTTGTTTGTTGTTTGGGGGTTAGGGTTGTTTGTTGTTACCGGGTTAGTGTTGTTTGTTGTTACGGGGTTAGGGTAGTTTCTTCTAAGGGGTTTAGTGTTGTTTGTTGTTAGGGGGTTAGTGTTTTTTGTTAGGGGTTTAGGGTTGTTTCTTGTTGGGGTTTAGTGGTTTTTGTTGTTAGGGTGTTAATGTTGTTTGTTCTTAGGGTGTTAGTGTTTTGTGTTGTTAGGGGGTTAGTGTTGTTTGATGTTAGGGGTTTAGGGTTGTTTGTTGTTAGGGGGTTAGTGTTGTTTGTTGTGAGGGTGTTAGGGTTGTTTGTTGTTAGTGGTTTACGGTTGTTTGTTGTTAGTGCGTTAGGGTTGTTTGTTGTTTGGGGGTTAGTGTTTGTTGTTAGGGGGCTAGGGTTGTTTGTTGTTAGGGTGTTAGTGTTCTTTGATGTTAGGGGTTTAGGGTTGTTTGTTGTTAGGGGGTTAGGGTTGTTTGTTGTTAGGGTGTTAGTGTTGTTTGTTGTTAGGGGGTTAGGGTTGTTTGTTGTTAGGGTGTTAGTGTTCTTTGTTGTTAGTGGGTTAGGGTTGTTTGTTGTTTGGTTAGGGTTGTTTGTTGTTGGGGGTTAGTGTTGTTTGTTGTTAGGGGTTTAGGGTTGTTTCTTGTTGGGGTTTAGTGGTTTTTGTTGTTAGGGTGTTAGTGTTTATTGTGGTTAGGGGTTAGTGTTGTTGGTTGTTCAGGAGTTAGGATTGTTTGTTGTTAGGGGGTTAGGGTTGTTTGTTGTTTGGGGGTTAGGGTTGTTTGTTGTTACGGGGTTAGTGTTGTTTGTTGTTACGGTGTTTGGGTAGTTTCTTGTTAGGGGTTTAGTGTTGTTTGTTGTTAGGGGGTTAGGGTTGTTTCTTGTTGGGGTTTAGTGGTTTTTGTTGTTAGGGTGTTAGTGTTGTTTGTTGTTAGGGTGTTAGTGGTTTGTGTTGTTAGGGGGTTAGTGTTGCTTGATGTTAGGGGTTTAGGGTTGTTTGTTGTTAGTGGGTTAGGGTTGTTTGTTGTTAGTGGGTTAGTGTTTTTGGTTTTCAGGGGTTAGGGTTGTTAGTTGTTAGGGTGTTAGTGTTCTTTGTTGTTAGGGGGTTAGGGTTGTTTCTTGTTGGGGTTTAGTGGTTTTTGTTGTTAGGGTGTTAGTGTTGTTTGTTGTTAGGGTGTTAGTGGTTTGTGTTGTTAGGGGGTTAGTGTTGTTTGATGTTAGGGGTTTAGGGTTGTTTGTTGTTGGGGGTTAGAGTTGTTTGTTGTTAGGGTGTTAGTGTTGTTTGTTGTTAGGGGTTTAGGGTTGTTTGTTGTTAGGGGGTTAGAGTTGTTTGTTGTTAGGGTGTTAGTGTTGTTTGATGTTAGGGGTTTAGGGTTGTTTGTTGTTAGTGGGTTAGGGTTGTTTGTTGTTAGTGGGTTAGTGTTTTTGGTTTTCAGGGGTTAAGGTTGTTTGTTGTTTGGGGGTTAGTGTTTGTTGTTAGGGGGTTAGGGTTGTTTGTTGTTAGGGTGTTAGTGGTTTGTGTTGTTAGGGTGTTAGTGTTGTTTGATGTTAGGGGTTTAGGGTTGTTTGTTGTTAGGGGGTTAGGGTTGTTTGTTGTTAGGGTGTTAGTGTTCTTTGTTGTTAGGGGGTTAGGGTTGTTTCTTGTTATGGGGTTAGTGTTGTTTGTTGTTACGGGCTTAGGGTAGTTTCTTGTTAGGGGTTTAGGGTTGTTTGTTGTTAGGGGTTTAGGGTTGTTTCTTGTTGGGGTTTAGTGGTTTTTGTTGTTAGGGTGTTAGTGTTGTTTGTTGTTAGGGTGTTAGTGGTTTGTGTTGTTAGGGGGTTAGTGTTGTTTGATGTTAGGGGTTTAGGGTTGTTTGTTGTTAGGGGGTTAGGGTTGTTTGTTGTTAGGGTGTTAGTGTTGTTTGTTGTTAGGGGTTTAGGGTTGTTTGTTGTTAGGGGTTTAAGGTTGTTTCTTGTTGGGGTTTAGTGGTTTTTGTTGTTAGGGTGTTAGTGTTGTTTGTTGTTAGGGTGTTAGTGGTTTGTGTTGTTAGGGGGTTAGTGTTGTTTGATGTTAGGGGTTTAGGGTTGTTTGTTGTTAGGGGGTTAGAGTTGTTTGTTGTTAGGGTGTTAGTGTTGTTTGTTGTTAGGGGTTTAGGGTTGTTTGTTGTTAGGGGTTTAAGGTTGTTTCTTGTTGGGGTTTAGTGGTTTTTGTTGTTAGGGTGTTAGTGTTGTTTATTGTTAGGGTGTTAGTGGTTTGTGTTGTTAGGGGGTTAGTGTTGTTTGATGTTAGGGGTTTAGGGTTGTTTGTTGTTAGGGGCTTAGAGTTGTTTGTTGTTAGGGTGTTAGTGTTGTTTGTTGTTAGGGGTTTAGGGTTGTTTGTTGTTAGGGGTTTAAGGTTGTTTCTTGTTGGGGTTTAGTGGTTTTTGTTGTTAGGGTGTTAGTGTTGTTTGTTGTTAGGGTGTTAGTGGTTTGTGTTGTTAGGGGGTTACTGTTGTTTGATGTTAGGGGTTTAGTGTTGTTTGTTGTTAGGGGGTTAGAGTTGTTTGTTGTTAGGGTGTTAGTGTTGTTTGATGTTAGGGGTTTAGGGTTGTTTGTTGTTAGGGGTTTAAGGTTGTTTCTTGTTGGGGTTTAGTGGTTTTTGTTGTTAGGGTGTTAGTGTTGTTTGTTGTTAGGGTGTTAGTGGTTTCTGTTGTTAGGGGGTTAGTGTTGTTTGATGTTAGGGGTTTAGGGTTGTTTGTTGTTAGGGGGTTAGAGTTGTTTGTTGTTAGGGTGTTAGTGTTGTTTGTTGTTAGGGGTTTAGGGTTGTTTGTTGTTAGGGGTTTAAGGTTGTTTCTTGTTGGGGTTTAGTGGTTTTTGTTGTTAGGGTGTTAGTGTTGTTTGTTGTTAGGGTGTTAGTGGTTTGTGTTGTTAGGGGGTTAGTGTTGTTTGATGTTAGGGGGTTAGGGTTGTTTGTTGTTAGGGTGTTAGTGTTCTTTGTTGTTAGGGGGTTAGGGTTGTTTCTTGTTACGGGGTTAGTGTTGTTTGTTGTTACGGGGTTAGGGTAGTTTCTTGTTAGGGGTTTAGTGTTGTTTTTTGTTAGGGTGTTAGTGTTTGTTGTTAGGAGTTTAGGGTTGTTTCTTGTTGGGGTTTAGTGGTTTTTGTTGTTAGGGTGTTAGTGTTGTTTGTTGTTAGGGTGTTAGTGGTTTGTGTTGTTAGGGGGTTAGTGTTGTTTGATGTTAGGGGTTTAGGGTTGTTTGTTGTTAGTTTGTTAGGGTTGTTTGTTGTTAGTGGGTTAGTGTTTTTGGTTTTCAGGGGTTAGGGTTGTTTGTTGTTAGGGTGTTAGTGTTCTTTGTTGTTAGGGGGTTAGGGTTGTTTCTTGTTACGGGGTTAGTGTTGTTTGTTGTTACGGGATTAGGGTAGTTTCTTGTTAGGGGTTTAGTGTTGTTTTTTGTTAGGGGGTTAGTGTTTGTTGTTAGGGGTTTAAGGTTGTTTCTTGCTGGGGTTTAGTGGTTTTTGTTGTTAGGGTGTTAGTGTTGTTTGATGTTAGGGGTTTAGGGTTGTTTGTTGTTAGGGGGTTAGGGTTGTTTGTTGTTAGGGTGTTAGTGTTCTTTGATGTTAGGGGTTTAGGGTTGTTTGTTGTTAGGGGGTTAGAGTTGTTTGTTGTTAGGGTGTTAGTGTTGTTTGTTGTTAGGGGTTTAGGGTTGTGTGTTGTTAGGGGTTTAGGGTTGTTTCTTGTTGGGGTTTAGTGGTTTTTGTTGTTAGGGTGTTAGTGTTGTTTGTTGTTAGGGTGTTAGTGGTTTCTGTTGTTAGGGGGTTAGTGTTGTTTGATGTTAGGGGTTTAGGGTTGTTTGTTGTTAGGGGGTTAGAGTTGTTTGTTGTTAGGGTGTTAGTGTTGTTTGTTGTTAGGGGTTTAGGGTTGTTTGTTGTTAGGGGTTTAAGGTTGTTTCTTGTTGGGGTTTAGTGGTTTTTGTTGTTAGGGTGTTAGTGTTGTTTGTTGTTAGGGTGTTAGTGGTTTGTGTTGTTCAGGGGTTAGTGTTGTTTGATGTTAGGGGGTTAGGGTTGTTTGTTGTTAGGGTGTTAGTGTTCTTTGTTGTTAGGGGGTTAGGGTTGTTTCTTGTTACGGGGTTAGTGTTGTTTGTTGTTACGGGGTTAGGGTAGTTTCTTGTTAGGGGTTTAGTGTTGTTTTTTGTTAGGGGGTTAGTGTTTGTTGTTAGGGGTTTAGGGTTGTTTCTTGTTGGGGTTTAGTGGTTTTTGTTGTTAGGGTGTTAGTGTTGTTTGTTGTTAGGGTGTTAGTGGTTTGTGTTGTTAGGGGGTTAGTGTTGTTTGATGTTAGGGGTTTAGGGTTTTTTGTTGTTAGTGGGTTAGGGTTGTTTGTTGTTAGTGGGTTAGTGTTTTTGGTTTTCAGGGGTTAGGGTTGTTAGTTGTTAGGGTGTTAGTGTTCTTTGTTGTTAGGGGGTTAGGGTTGTTTCTTGTTACGGGGTTAGTGTTGTTTGTTGTTACGGGGTTAGGGTAGTTTCTTGTTAGGGGTTTAGTGTTGTTTTTTGTTAGGGGGTTAGTGTTTGTTGTTAGGGGTTTAGGGTTGTTTCTTGTTGGGGTTTAGTGGTTTTTGTTGTTAGGGAGTTAGTGTTGTTTGTTGTTAGGGGGTTAGTGTTCTTTGTTGTTACGGTGTTAGTGTTTTGTGTTGTTAGGGGGTTAGTGTTGTTTGATGTTAGGGGTTTAGGGTTGTTTGTTGTTAGGGGGTTAGTGTTGTTTGTTGTTAGGGTGTTAGGGTTGTTTGTTGTTAGTGGTTTAGGGTTGTTTGTTGTTAGTGGGTTAGGGTTGTTTGTTGTTTGGGGGTTAGTGTTTGTTGTTAGGTTGCTAGGGTTGTTTGTTGTTAGGGGGTTAGAGTTGTTTGTTGTTAGGGTGTTAGTGTTGTTTGTTGTTAGGGGTTTAGGGTTGTTTGTTGTTAGGGGTTTAAGGTTGTTTCTTGTTGGGGTTTAGTGGTTTTTGTTGTTCGGGTGTTAGTGTTTATTGTGGTTAGGGGGTTAGTGTTGTTGGTTGTTCGGGGGTTAGGATTGTTTCTTTTTAGGGGGTTAGGGTTGTTTGTTGTTTGGGGGTTAGGGTTGTTTGTTGTTACCGGGTTAGTGTTGTTTGTTGTTACGGGGTTAGGGTAGTTTCTTCTAAGGGGTTTAGTGTTGTTTGTTGTTAGGGGGTTAGTGTTTTTTGTTAGGGGTTTAGGGTTGTTTCTTGTTGGGGTTTAGTGGTTTTTGTTGTTAGGGTGTTAATGTTGTTTGTTCTTAGGGTGTTAGTGTTTTGTGTTGTTAGGGGGTTAGTGTTGTTTGATGTTAGGGGTTTAGGGTTGTTTGTTGTTAGGGGGTTAGTGTTGTTTGTTGTGAGGGTGTTAGGGTTGTTTGTTGTTAGTGGTTTACGGTTGTTTGTTGTTAGTGCGTTAGGGTTGTTTGTTGTTTGGGGGTTAGTGTTTGTTGTTAGGGGGCTAGGGTTGTTTGTTGTTAGGGTGTTAGTGTTCTTTGATGTTAGGGGTTTAGGGTTGTTTGTTGTTAGGGGGTTAGGGTTGTTTGTTGTTAGGGTGTTAGTGTTGTTTGTTGTTAGGGGGTTAGGGTTGTTTGTTGTTAGGGTGTTAGTGTTCTTTGTTGTTAGTGGGTTAGGGTTGTTTGTTGTTTGGTTAGGGTTGTTTGTTGTTGGGGGTTAGTGTTGTTTGTTGTTAGGGGTTTAGGGTTGTTTCTTGTTGGGGTTTAGTGGTTTTTGTTGTTAGGGTGTTAGTGTTTATTGTGGTTAGGGGTTAGTGTTGTTGGTTGTTCAGGAGTTAGGATTGTTTGTTGTTAGGGGGTTAGGGTTGTTTGTTGTTTGGGGGTTAGGGTTGTTTGTTGTTACGGGGTTAGTGTTGTTTGTTGTTACGGTGTTTGGGTAGTTTCTTGTTAGGGGTTTAGTGTTGTTTGTTGTTAGGGGGTTAGGGTTGTTTCTTGTTGGGGTTTAGTGGTTTTTGTTGTTAGGGTGTTAGTGTTGTTTGTTGTTAGGGTGTTAGTGGTTTGTGTTGTTAGGGGGTTAGTGTTGCTTGATGTTAGGGGTTTAGGGTTGTTTGTTGTTAGTGGGTTAGGGTTGTTTGTTGTTAGTGGGTTAGTGTTTTTGGTTTTCAGGGGTTAGGGTTGTTAGTTGTTAGGGTGTTAGTGTTCTTTGTTGTTAGGGGGTTAGGGTTGTTTCTTGTTGGGGTTTAGTGGTTTTTGTTGTTAGGGTGTTAGTGTTGTTTGTTGTTAGGGTGTTAGTGGTTTGTGTTGTTAGGGGGTTAGTGTTGTTTGATGTAAGGGGTTTAGGGTTGTTTGTTGTTAGGGGGTTAGAGTTTTTTGTTGTTAGGGTGTTAGTGTTGTTTGTTGTTAGGGGTTTAGGGTTGTTTGTTGTTAGGGGGTTAGAGTTGTTTGTTGTTAGGGTGTTAGTGTTGTTTGATGTTAGGGGTTTAGGGTTGTTTGTTGTTAGTGGGTTAGGGTTGTTTGTTGTTAGTGGGTTAGTGTTTTTGGTTTTCAGGGGTTAAGGTTGTTTGTTGTTTGGGGGTTAGTGTTTGTTGTTAGGGGGTTAGGGTTGTTTGTTGTTAGGGTGTTAGTGGTTTGTGTTGTTAGGGTGTTAGTGTTGTTTGATGTTAGGGGTTTAGGGTTGTTTGTTGTTAGGGGGTTAGGGTTGTTTGTTGTTAGGGTGTTAGTGTTCTTTGTTGTTAGGGGGTTAGGGTTGTTTCTTGTTATGGGGTTAGTGTTGTTTGTTGTTACGGGCTTAGGGTAGTTTCTTGTTAGGGGTTTAGGGTTGTTTGTTGTTAGGGGTTTAGGGTTGTTTCTTGTTGGGGTTTAGTGGTTTTTGTTGTTAGGGTGTTAGTGTTGTTTGTTGTTAGGGTGTTAGTGGTTTGTGTTGTTAGGGGGTTAGTGTTGTTTGATGTTAGGGGTTTAGGGTTGTTTGTTGTTAGGGGGTTAGGGTTGTTTGTTGTTAGGGTGTTAGTGTTGTTTGTTGTTAGGGGTTTAGGGTTGTTTGTTGTTAGGGGTTTAAGGTTGTTTCTTGTTGGGGTTTAGTGGTTTTTGTTGTTAGGGTGTTAGTGTTGTTTGTTGTTAGGGTGTTAGTGGTTTGTGTTGTTAGGGGGTTAGTGTTGTTTGATGTTAGGGGTTTAGGGTTGTTTGTTGTTAGGGGGTTAGAGTTGTTTGTTGTTAGGGTGTTAGTGTTGTTTGTTGTTAGGGGTTTAGGGTTGTTTGTTGTTAGGGGTTTAAGGTTGTTTCTTGTTGGGGTTTAGTGGTTTTTGTTGTTAGGGTGTTAGTGTTGTTTATTGTTAGGGTGTTAGTGGTTTGTGTTGTTAGGGGGTTAGTGTTGTTTGATGTTAGGGGTTTAGGGTTGTTTGTTGTTAGGGGCTTAGAGTTGTTTGTTGTTAGGGTGTTAGTGTTGTTTGTTGTTAGGGGTTTAGGGTTGTTTGTTGTTAGGGGTTTAAGGTTGTTTCTTGTTGGGGTTTAGTGGTTTTTGTTGTTAGGGTGTTAGTGTTGTTTGTTGTTAGGGTGTTAGTGGTTTGTGTTGTTAGGGGGTTACTGTTGTTTGATGTTAGGGGTTTAGTGTTGTTTGTTGCTGGGGGTTAGAGTTGTTTGTTGTTAGGGTGTTAGTGTTGTTTGATGTTAGGGGTTTAGGGTTTTTTGTTGTTAGGGGTTTAAGGTTGTTTCTTGTTGGGGTTTAGTGGTTTTTGTTGTTAGGGTGTTAGTGTTGTTTGTTGTTAGGGTGTTAGTGGTTTCTGTTGTTAGGGGGTTAGTGTTGTTTGATGTTAGGGGTTTAGGGTTGTTTGTTGTTAGGGGGTTAGAGTTGTTTGTTGTTAGGGTGTTAGTGTTGTTTGTTGTTAGGGGTTTAGGGTTGTTTGTTGTTAGGGGTTTAAGGTTGTTTCTTGTTGGGGTTTAGTGGTTTTTGTTGTTAGGGTGTTAGTGTTGTTTGTTGTTAGGGTGTTAGTGGTTTGTGTTGTTAGGGGGTTAGTGTTGTTTGATGTTAGGGGGTTAGGGTTGTTTGTTGTTAGGGTGTTAGTGTTCTTTGATGTTAGGGGTTTAGGGTTGTTTGTTGTTAGGGTGTTAGTGTTCTTTGTTGTTAGGGGGTTAGGGTTGTTTCTTGTTACGGGGTTAGTGTTGTTTGTTGTTACGGGGTTAGGGTAGTTTCTTGTTAGGGGTTTAGTGTTGTTTTTTGTTAGGGTGTTAGTGTTTGTTGTTAGGAGTTTAGGGTTGTTTCTTGTTGGGGTTTAGTGGTTTTTGTTGTTAGGGTGTTAGTGTTGTTTGTTGTTAGGGTGTTAGTGGTTTGTGTTGTTAGGGGGTTAGTGTTGTTTGATGTTAGGGGTTTAGGGTTGTTTGTTGTTAGTTTGTTAGGGTTGTTTGTTGTTAGTGGGTTAGTGTTTTTGGTTTTCAGGGGTTAGGGTTGTTTGTTGTTAGGGTGTTAGTGTTCTTTGTTGTTAGGGGGTTAGGGTTGTTTCTTGTTACGGGGTTAGTGTTGTTTGTTGTTACGGGATTAGGGTAGTTTCTTGTTAGGGGTTTAGTGTTGTTTTTTGTTAGGGGGTTAGTGTTTGTTGTTAGGGGTTTAAGGTTGTTTCTTGCTGGGGTTTAGTGGTTTTTGTTGTTAGGGTGTTAGTGTTGTTTGATGTTAGGGGTTTAGGGTTGTTTGTTGTTAGGGGGTTAGGGTTGTTTGTTGTTAGGGTGTTAGTGTTCTTTGATGTTAGGGGTTTAGGGTTGTTTGTTGTTAGGGGGTTAGAGTTGTTTGTTGTTAGGGTGTTAGTGTTGTTTGTTGTTAGGGGTTTAGGGTTGTGTGTTGTTAGGGGTTTAGGGTTGTTTCTTGTTGGGGTTTAGTGGTTTTTGTTGTTAGGGTGTTAGTGTTGTTTGTTGTTAGGGTGTTAGTGGTTTGTGTTGTTAGGGGGTTAGTGTTGTTTGATGTTAGGGGTTTAGGGTTGTTTGTTGTTAGGGGGTTAGAGTTGTTTGTTGTTAGGGTGTTAGTGTTGTTTGTTGTTAGGGGTTTAGGGTTGTTTGTTGTTAGGGGTTTAAGGTTGTTTCTTGTTGGGGTTTAGTGGTTTTTGTTGTTAGGGTGTTAGTGTTGTTTGTTGTTAGGGTGTTAGTGGTTTGTGTTGTTCAGGGGTTAGTGTTGTTTGATGTTAGGGGGTTAGGGTTGTTTGTTGTTAGGGTGTTAGTGTTCTTTGATGTTAGGGGGTTAGGGTTGTTTCTTGTTACGGGGTTAGTGTTGTTTGTTGTTACGGGGTTAGGGTAGTTTCTTGTTAGGGGTTTAGTGTTGTTTTTTGTTAGGGGGTTAGTGTTTGTTGTTAGGCGTTTAGGGTTGTTTCTTGTTGGGGTTTAGTGGTTTTTGTTGTTAGGGTGTTAGTGTTGTTTGTTGTTAGGGTGTTAGTGGTTTGTGTTGTTAGGGGGTTAGTGTTGTTTGATGTTAGGGGTTTAGGGTTTTTTGTTGTTAGTGGGTTAGGGTTGTTTGTTGTTAGTGGGTTAGTGTTTTTGGTTTTCAGGGGTTAGGGTTGTTAGTTGTTAGGGTGTTAGTGTTCTTTGTTGTTAGGGGGTTAGGGTTGTTTCTTGTTACGGGGTTAGTGTTGTTTGTTGTTACGGGGTTAGGGTAGTTTCTTGTTAGGGGTTTAGTGTTGTTTTTTGTTAGGGGGTTAGTGTTTGTTGTTAGGGGTTTAGGGTTGTTTCTTGTTGGGGTTTAGTGGTTTTTGTTGTTAGGGAGTTAGTGTTGTTTGTTGTTAGGGGGTTAGTGTTCTTTGTTGTTACGGTGTTAGTGTTTTGTGTTGTTAGGGGGTTAGTGTTGTTTGATGTTAGGGGTTTAGGGTTGTTTGTTGTTAGGGGGTTAGTGTTGTTTGTTGTTAGGGTGTTAGGGTTGTTTGTTGTTAGTGGTTTAGGGTTGTTTGTTGTTAGTGGGTTAGGGTTGTTTGTTGTTTGGGGGTTAGTGTTTGTTGTTAGGTTGCTAGGGTTGTTTGTTGTTAGGGGGATAGAGTTGTTTGTTGTTAGGGTGTTAGTGTTGTTTGTTGTTAGGGGTTTAGGGTTGTTTGTTGTTAGGGGTTTAAGGTTGTTTCTTGTTGGGGTTTAGTGGTTTTTGTTGTTAGGGTGTTAGTGTTGTTTATTGTTAGGGTGTTAGTGGTTTGTGTTGTTAGGGGGTTAGTGTTGTTTGATGTTAGGGGTTTAGGGTTGTTTGTTGTTAGGGGCTTAGAGTTGTTTGTTGTTAGGGTGTTAGTGTTGTTTGTTGTTAGGGGTTTAGGGTTGTTTGTTGTTAGGGGTTTAAGGTTGTTTCTTGTTGGGGTTTAGTGGTTTTTGTTGTTAGGGTGTTAGTGTTGTTTGTTGTTAGGGTGTTAGTGGTTTGTGTTGTTAGGGGGTTACTGTTGTTTGATGTTAGGGGTTTAGTGTTGTTTGTTGTTAGGGGGTTAGAGTTGTTTGTTGTTAGGGTGTTAGTGTTGTTTGATGTTAGGGGTTTAGGGTTGTTTGTTGTTAGGGGTTTAAGGTTGTTTCTTGTTGGGGTTTAGTGGTTTTTGTTGTTAGGGTGTTAGTGTTGTTTGTTGTTAGGGTGTTAGTGGTTTCTGTTGTTAGGGGGTTAGTGTTGTTTGATGTTAGGGGTTTAGGGTTGTTTGTTGTTAGGGGGTTAGAGTTGTTTGTTGTTAGGGTGTTAGTGTTGTTTGTTGTTAGGGGTTTAGGGTTGTTTGTTGTTAGGGGTTTAAGGTTGTTTCTTGTTGGGGTTTAGTGGTTTTTGTTGTTAGGGTGTTAGTGTTGTTTGTTGTTAGGGTGTTAGTGGTTTGTGTTGTTAGGGGGTTAGTGTTGTTTGATGTTAGGGGGTTAGGGTTGTTTGTTGTTAGGGTGTTAGTGTTCTTTGTTGTTAGGGGGTTAGGGTTGTTTCTTGTTACGGGGTTAGTGTTGTTTGTTGTTACGGGGTTAGGGTAGTTTCTTGTTAGGGGTTTAGTGTTGTTTTTTGTTAGGGTGTTATTGTTTGTTGTTAGGAGTTTAGGGTTGTTTCTTGTTGGGGTTTAGTGGTTTTTGTTGTTAGGGTGTTAGTGTTGTTTGTTGTTAGGGTGTTAGTGGTTTGTGTTGTTAGGGGGTTAGTGTTGTTTGATGTTAGGGGTTTAGGGTTGTTTGTTGTTAGTTTGTTAGGGTTGTTTGTTGTTAGTGGGTTAGTGTTTTTGGTTTTCAGGGGTTAGGGTTGTTTGTTGTTAGGGTGTTAGTGTTCTTTGTTGTTAGGGGGTTAGGGTTGTTTCTTGTTACGGGGTTAGTGTTGTTTGTTGTTACGGGATTAGGGTAGTTTCTTGTTAGGGGTTTAGTGTTGTTTTTTGTTAGGGGGTTAGTGTTTGTTGTTAGGGGTTTAAGGTTGTTTCTTGCTGGGGTTTAGTGGTTTTTGTTGTTAGGGTGTTAGTGTTGTTTGATGTTAGGGGTTTAGGGTTGTTTGTTGTTAGGGGGTTAGGGTTGTTTGTTGTTAGGGTGTTAGTGTTCTTTGATGTTAGGGGTTTAGGGTTGTTTGTTGTTAGGGGGTTAGAGTTGTTTGTTGTTAGGGTGTTAGTGTTGTTTGTTGTTAGGGGTTTAGGGTTGTGTGTTGTTAGGGGTTTAGGGTTGTTTCTTGTTGGGGTTTAGTGGTTTTTGTTGTTAGGGTGTTAGTGTTGTTTGTTGTTAGGGTGTTAGTGGTTTGTGTTGTTAGGGGGTTAGTGTTGTTTGATGTTAGGGGTTTAGGGTTGTTTGTTGTTAGGGGGTTAGAGTTGTTTGTTGTTAGGGTGTTAGTGTTGTTTGTTGTTAGGGGTTTAGGGTTGTTTGTTGTTAGGGGTTTAAGGTTGTTTCTTGTTGGGGTTTAGTGGTTTTTGTTGTTAGGGTGTTAGTGTTGTTTGTTGTTAGGGTGTTAGTGGTTTGTGTTGTTCAGGGGTTAGTGTTGTTTGATGTTAGGGGGTTAGGGTTGTTTGTTGTTAGGGTGTTAGTGTTCTTTGTTGTTAGGGGGTTAGGGTTGTTTCTTGTTACGGGGTTAGTGTTGTTTGTTGTTACGGGGTTAGGGTAGTTTCTTGTTAGGGGTTTAGTGTTGTTTTTTGTTAGGGGGTTAGTGTTTGTTGTTAGGGGTTTAGGGTTGTTTCTTGTTGGGGTTTAGTGGTTTTTGTTGTTAGGGTGTTAGTGTTGTTTGTTGTTAGGGTGTTAGTGGTTTGTGTTGTTAGGGGGTTAGTGTTGTTTGATGTTAGGGGTTTAGGGTTTTTTGTTGTTAGTGGGTTAGGGTTGTTTGTTGTTAGTGGGTTAGTGTTTTTGGTTTTCAGGGGTTAGGGTTGTTAGTTGTTAGGGTGTTAGTGTTCTTTGTTGTTAGGGGGTTAGGGTTGTTTCTTGTTACGGGGTTAGTGTTGTTTGTTGTTACGGGGTTAGGGTAGTTTCTTGTTAGGGGTTTAGTGTTGTTTTTTGTTAGGGGGTTAGTGTTTGTTGTTAGGGGTTTAGGGTTGTTTCTTGTTGGGGTTTAGTGGTTTTTGTTGTTAGGGAGTTAGTGTTGTTTGTTGTTAGGGGGTTAGTGTTCTTTGTTGTTACGGTGTTAGTGTTTTGTGTTGTTAGGGGGTTAGTGTTGTTTGATGTTAGGGGTTTAGGGTTGTTTGTTGTTAGGGGGTTAGTGTTGTTTGTTGTTAGGGTGTTAGGGTTGTTTGTTGTTAGTGGTTTAGGGTTGTTTGTTGTTAGTGGGTTAGGGTTGTTTGTTGTTTGGGGGTTAGTGTTTGTTGTTAGGTTGCTAGGGTTGTTTGTTGTTAGGGGGTTAGAGTTGTTTGTTGTTAGGGTGTTAGTGTTGTTTGTTGTTAGGGGTTTAGGGTTGTTTGTTGTTAGGGGTTTAAGGTTGTTTCTTGTTGGGGTTTAGTGGTTTTTGTTGTTCGGGTGTTAGTGTTTATTGTGGTTAGGGGGTTAGTGTTGTTGGTTGTTCGGGGGTTAGGATTGTTTCTTTTTAGGGGGTTAGGGTTGTTTGTTGTTTGGGGGTTAGGGTTGTTTGTTGTTACCGGGTTAGTGTTGTTTGTTGTTACGGGGTTAGGGTAGTTTCTTCTAAGGGGTTTAGTGTTGTTTGTTGTTAGGGGGTTAGTGTTTTTTGTTAGGGGTTTAGGGTTGTTTCTTGTTGGGGTTTAGTGGTTTTTGTTGTTAGGGTGTTAATGTTGTTTGTTCTTAGGGTGTTAGTGTTTTGTGTTGTTAGGGGGTTAGTGTTGTTTGATGTTAGGGGTTTAGGGTTGTTTGTTGTTAGGGGGTTAGTGTTGTTTGTTGTGAGGGTGTTAGGGTTGTTTGTTGTTAGTGGTTTACGGTTGTTTGTTGTTAGTGCGTTAGGGTTGTTTGTTGTTTGGGGGTTAGTGTTTGTTGTTAGGGGGCTAGGGTTGTTTGTTGTTAGGGTGTTAGTGTTCTTTGATGTTAGGGGTTTAGGGTTGTTTGTTGTTAGGGGGTTAGGGTTGTTTGTTGTTAGGGTGTTAGTGTTGTTTGTTGTTAGGGGGTTAGGGTTGTTTGTTGTTAGGGTGTTAGTGTTCTTTGTTGTTAGTGGGTTAGGGTTGTTTGTTGTTTGGTTAGGGTTGTTTGTTGTTGGGGGTTAGTGTTGTTTGTTGTTAGGGGTTTAGGGTTGTTTCTTGTTGGGGTTTAGTGGTTTTTGTTGTTAGGGTGTTAGTGTTTATTGTGGTTAGGGGTTAGTGTTGTTGGTTGTTCAGGAGTTAGGATTGTTTGTTGTTAGGGGGTTAGGGTTGTTTGTTGTTTGGGGGTTAGGGTTGTTTGTTGTTACGGGGTTAGTGTTGTTTGTTGTTACGGTGTTTGGGTAGTTTCTTGTTAGGGGTTTAGTGTTGTTTGTTGTTAGGGGGTTAGGGTTGTTTCTTGTTGGGGTTTAGTGGTTTTTGTTGTTAGGGTGTTAGTGTTGTTTGTTGTTAGGGTGTTAGTGGTTTGTGTTGTTAGGGGGTTAGTGTTGCTTGATGTTAGGGGTTTAGGGTTGTTTGTTGTTAGTGGGTTAGGGTTGTTTGTTGTTAGTGGGTTAGTGTTTTTGGTTTTCAGGGGTTAGGGTTGTTAGTTGTTAGGGTGTTAGTGTTCTTTGTTGTTAGGGGGTTAGGGTTGTTTCTTGTTGGGGTTTAGTGGTTTTTGTTGTTAGGGTGTTAGTGTTGTTTGTTGTTAGGGTGTTAGTGGTTTGTGTTGTTAGGGGGTTAGTGTTGTTTGATGTTAGGGGTTTAGGGTTGTTTGTTGTTAGGGGGTTAGAGTTTTTTGTTGTTAGGGTGTTAGTGTTGTTTGTTGTTAGGGGTTTAGGGTTGTTTGTTGTTAGGGGGTTAGAGTTGTTTGTTGTTAGGGTGTTAGTGTTGTTTGATGTTAGGGGTTTAGGGTTGTTTGTTGTTAGTGGGTTAGGGTTGTTTGTTGTTAGTGGGTTAGTGTTTTTGGTTTTCAGGGGTTAAGGTTGTTTGTTGTTTGGGGGTTAGTGTTTGTTGTTAGGGGGTTAGGGTTGTTTGTTGTTAGGGTGTTAGTGGTTTGTGTTGTTAGGGTGTTAGTGTTGTTTGATGTTAGGGGTTTAGGGTTGTTTGTTGTTAGGGGGTTAGGGTTGTTTGTTGTTAGGGTGTTAGTGTTCTTTGTTGTTAGGGGGTTAGGGTTGTTTCTTGTTATGGGGTTAGTGTTGTTTGTTGTTACGGGCTTAGGGTAGTTTCTTGTTAGGGGTTTAGGGTTGTTTGTTGTTAGGGGTTTAGGGTTGTTTCTTGTTGGGGTTTAGTGGTTTTTGTTGTTAGGGTGTTAGTGTTGTTTGTTGTTAGGGTGTTAGTGGTTTGTGTTGTTAGGGGGTTAGTGTTGTTTGATGTTAGGGGTTTAGGGTTGTTTGTTGTTAGGGGGTTAGGGTTGTTTGTTGTTAGGGTGTTAGTGTTGTTTGTTGTTAGGGGTTTAGGGTTGTTTGTTGTTAGGGGTTTAAGGTTGTTTCTTGTTGGGGTTTAGTGGTTTTTGTTGTTAGGGTGTTAGTGTTGTTTGTTGTTAGGGTGTTAGTGGTTTGTGTTGTTAGGGGGTTAGTGTTGTTTGATGTTAGGGGTTTAGGGTTGTTTGTTGTTAGGGGGTTAGAGTTGTTTGTTGTTAGGGTGTTAGTGTTGTTTGTTGTTAGGGGTTTAGGGTTGTTTGTTGTTAGGGGTTTAAGGTTGTTTCTTGTTGGGGTTTAGTGGTTTTTGTTGTTAGGGTGTTAGTGTTGTTTATTGTTAGGGTGTTAGTGGTTTGTGTTGTTAGGGGGTTAGTGTTGTTTGATGTTAGGGGTTTAGGGTTGTTTGTTGTTAGGGGCTTAGAGTTGTTTGTTGTTAGGGTGTTAGTGTTGTTTGTTGTTAGGGGTTTAGGGTTGTTTGTTGTTAGGGGTTTAAGGTTGTTTCTTGTTGGGGTTTAGTGGTTTTTGTTGTTAGGGTGTTAGTGTTGTTTGTTGTTAGGGTGTTAGTGGTTTGTGTTGTTAGGGGGTTACTGTTGTTTGATGTTAGGGGTTTAGTGTTGTTTGTTGCTGGGGGTTAGAGTTGTTTGTTGTTAGGGTGTTAGTGTTGTTTGATGTTAGGGGTTTAGGGTTGTTTGTTGTTAGGGGTTTAAGGTTGTTTCTTGTTGGGGTTTAGTGGTTTTTGTTGTTAGGGTGTTAGTGTTGTTTGTTGTTAGGGTGTTAGTGGTTTCTGTTGTTAGGGGGTTAGTGTTGTTTGATGTTAGGGGTTTAGGGTTGTTTGTTGTTAGGGGGTTAGAGTTGTTTGTTGTTAGGGTGTTAGTGTTGTTTGTTGTTAGGGGTTTAGGGTTGTTTGTTGTTAGGGGTTTAAGGTTGTTTCTTGTTGGGGTTTAGTGGTTTTTGTTGTTAGGGTGTTAGTGTTGTTTGTTGTTAGGGTGTTAGTGGTTTGTGTTGTTAGGGGGTTAGTGTTGTTTGATGTTAGGGGGTTAGGGTTGTTTGTTGTTAGGGTGTTAGTGTTCTTTGATGTTAGGGGTTTAGGGTTGTTTGTTGTTAGGGTGTTAGTGTTCTTTGTTGTTAGGGGGTTAGGGTTGTTTCTTGTTACGGGGTTAGTGTTGTTTGTTGTTACGGGGTTAGGGTAGTTTCTTGTTAGGGGTTTAGTGTTGTTTTTTGTTAGGGTGTTAGTGTTTGTTGTTAGGAGTTTAGGGTTGTTTCTTGTTGGGGTTTAGTGGTTTTTGTTGTTAGGGTGTTAGTGTTGTTTGTTGTTAGGGTGTTAGTGGTTTGTGTTGTTAGGGGGTTAGTGTTGTTTGATGTTAGGGGTTTAGGGTTGTTTGTTGTTAGTTTGTTAGGGTTGTTTGTTGTTAGTGGGTTAGTGTTTTTGGTTTTCAGGGGTTAGGGTTGTTTGTTGTTAGGGTGTTAGTGTTCTTTGTTGTTAGGGGGTTAGGGTTGTTTCTTGTTACGGGGTTAGTGTTGTTTGTTGTTACGGGATTAGGGTAGTTTCTTGTTAGGGGTTTAGTGTTGTTTTTTGTTAGGGGGTTAGTGTTTGTTGTTAGGGGTTTAAGGTTGTTTCTTGCTGGGGTTTAGTGGTTTTTGTTGTTAGGGTGTTAGTGTTGTTTGATGTTAGGGGTTTAGGGTTGTTTGTTGTTAGGGGGTTAGGGTTGTTTGTTGTTAGGGTGTTAGTGTTCTTTGATGTTAGGGGTTTAGGGTTGTTTGTTGTTAGGGGGTTAGAGTTGTTTGTTGTTAGGGTGTTAGTGTTGTTTGTTGTTAGGGGTTTAGGGTTGTGTGTTGTTAGGGGTTTAGGGTTGTTTCTTGTTGGGGTTTAGTGGTTTTTGTTGTTAGGGTGTTAGTGTTGTTTGTTGTTAGGGTGTTAGTGGTTTGTGTTGTTAGGGGGTTAGTGTTGTTTGATGTTAGGGGTTTAGGGTTGTTTGTTGTTAGGGGGTTAGAGTTGTTTGTTGTTAGGGTGTTAGTGTTGTTTGTTGTTAGGGGTTTAGGGTTGTTTGTTGTTAGGGGTTTAAGGTTGTTTCTTGTTGGGGTTTAGTGGTTTTTGTTGTTAGGGTGTTAGTGTTGTTTGTTGTTAGGGTGTTAGTGGTTTGTGTTGTTCAGGGGTTAGTGTTGTTTGATGTTAGGGGGTTAGGGTTGTTTGTTGTTAGGGTGTTAGTGTTCTTTGATGTTAGGGGGTTAGGGTTGTTTCTTGTTACGGGGTTAGTGTTGTTTGTTGTTACGGGGTTAGGGTAGTTTCTTGTTAGGGGTTTAGTGTTGTTTTTTGTTAGGGGGTTAGTGTTTGTTGTTAGGCGTTTAGGGTTGTTTCTTGTTGGGGTTTAGTGGTTTTTGTTGTTAGGGTGTTAGTGTTGTTTGTTGTTAGGGTGTTAGTGGTTTGTGTTGTTAGGGGGTTAGTGTTGTTTGATGTTAGGGGTTTAGGGTTTTTTGTTGTTAGTGGGTTAGGGTTGTTTGTTGTTAGTGGGTTAGTGTTTTTGGTTTTCAGGGGTTAGGGTTGTTAGTTGTTAGGGTGTTAGTGTTCTTTGTTGTTAGGGGGTTAGGGTTGTTTCTTGTTACGGGGTTAGTGTTGTTTGTTGTTACGGGGTTAGGGTAGTTTCTTGTTAGGGGTTTAGTGTTGTTTTTTGTTAGGGGGTTAGTGTTTGTTGTTAGGGGTTTAGGGTTGTTTCTTGTTGGGGTTTAGTGGTTTTTGTTGTTAGGGAGTTAGTGTTGTTTGTTGTTAGGGGGTTAGTGTTCTTTGTTGTTACGGTGTTAGTGTTTTGTGTTGTTAGGGGGTTAGTGTTGTTTGATGTTAGGGGTTTAGGGTTGTTTGTTGTTAGGGGGTTAGTGTTGTTTGTTGTTAGGGTGTTAGGGTTGTTTGTTGTTAGTGGTTTAGGGTTGTTTGTTGTTAGTGGGTTAGGGTTGTTTGTTGTTTGGGGGTTAGTGTTTGTTGTTAGGTTGCTAGGGTTGTTTGTTGTTAGGGGGATAGAGTTGTTTGTTGTTAGGGTGTTAGTGTTGTTTGTTGTTAGGGGTTTAGGGTTGTTTGTTGTTAGGGGTTTAAGGTTGTTTCTTGTTGGGGTTTAGTGGTTTTTGTTGTTCGGGTGTTAGTGTTTATTGTGGTTAGGGGTTAGTGTTGTTGGTTGTTCGGGGGTTAGGATTGTTTCTTTTTAGGGGGTTAGGGTTGTTTGTTGTTTGGGGGTTAGGGTTGTTTGTTGTTACCGGGTTAGTGTTGTTTGTTGTTACGGGGTTAGGGTAGTTTCTTCTAAGGGGTTTAGTGTTGTTTGTTGTTAGGGGGTTAGTGTTTTTTGTTAGGGGTTTAGGGTTGTTTCTTGTTGGGGTTTAGTGGTTTTTGTTGTTAGGGTGTTAATGTTGTTTGTTCTTAGGGTGTTAGTGTTTTGTGTTGTTAGGGGGTTAGTGTTGTTTGATGTTAGGGGTTTAGGGTTGTTTGTTGTTAGGGGGTTAGTGTTGTTTGTTGTGAGGGTGTTAGGGTTGTTTGTTGTTAGTGGTTTACGGTTGTTTGTTGTTAGTGCGTTAGGGTTGTTTGTTGTTTGGGGGTTAGTGTTTGTTGTTAGGGGGCTAGGGTTGTTTGTTGTTAGGGTGTTAGTGTTCTTTGATGTTAGTTGTTTAGGGTTGTTTGTTGTTAGGGGGTTAGGGTTGTTTGTTGTTAGGGTGTTAGTGTTGTTTGTTGTTAGGGGGTTAGGGTTGTTTGTTGTTAGGGTGTTAGTGTTCTTTGTTGTTAGTGGGTTAGGGTTGTTTGTTGTTTGGTTAGGGTTGTTTGTTGTTGGGGGTTAGTGTTGTTTGTTGTTAGGGGTTTAGGGTTGTTTCTTGTTGGGGTTTAGTGGTTTTTGTTGTTAGGGTGTTAGTGTTTATTGTGGTTAGGGGTTAGTGTTGTTGGTTGTTCAGGAGTTAGGATTGTTTGTTGTTAGGGGGTTAGGGTTGTTTGTTGTTTGGGGGTTAGGGTTGTTTGTTGTTACGGGGTTAGTGTTGTTTGTTGTTACGGTGTTAGGGTAGTTTCTTGTTAGGGGTTTAGTGTTGTTTGTTGTTAGGGGGTTAGGGTTGTTTCTTGTTGGGGTTTAGTGGTTTTTGTTGTTAGGGTGTTAGTGTTGTTTGTTGTTAGGGTGTTAGTGGTTTGTGTTGTTAGGGGGTTAGTGTTGCTTGATGTTAGGGGTTTAGGGTTGTTTGTTGTTAGTGGGTTAGGGTTGTTTGTTGTTAGTGGGTTAGTGTTTTTGGTTTTCAGGGGTTAGGGTTGTTAGTTGTTAGGGTGTTAGTGTTCTTTGTTGTTAGGGGGTTAGGGTTGTTTCTTGTTGGGGTTTAGTGGTTTTTGTTGTTAGGGTGTTAGTGTTGTTTGTTGTTAGGGTGTTAGTGGTTTGTGTTGTTAGGGGGTTAGTGTTGTTTGATGTTAGGGGTTTAGGGTTGTTTGTTGTTAGGGGGTTAGAGTTGTTTGTTGTTAGGGTGTTAGTGTTGTTTGTTGTTAGGGGTTTAGGGTTGTTTGTTGTTAGGGGGTTAGAGTTGTTTGTTGTTAGGGTGTTAGTGTTGTTTGATGTTAGGGGTTTAGGGTTGTTTGTTGTTAGTGGGTTAGAGTTGTTTGTTGTTAGTGGGTTAGTGTTTTTGGTTTTCAGGGGTTAGGGTTGTTTGTTGTTTGGGGGTTAGTGTTTGTTGTTAGGGGGTTAGGGTTGTTTGTTGTTAGGGTGTTAGTGGTTTGTGTTGTTAGGGTGTTAGTGTTGTTTGATGTTAGGGGTTTAGGGTTGTTTGTTGTTAGGGGGTTAGGGTTGTTTGTTGTTAGGGTGTTAGTGTTCTTTGTTGTTAGGGGGTTAGGGTTGTTTCTTGTTATGGGGTTAGTGTTGTTTGTTGTTACGGGCTTAGGGTAGTTTCTTGTTAGGGGTTTAGGGTTGTTTGTTGTTAGGGGTTTAGGGTTGTTTCTTGTTGGGGTTTAGTGGTTTTTGTTGTTAGGGTGTTAGTGTTGTTTGTTGTTAGGGTGTTAGTGGTTTGTGTTGTTAGGGGGTTAGTGTTGTTTGATGTTAGGGGTTTAGGGTTGTTTGTTGTTAGGGGGTTAGGGTTGTTTGTTGTTAGGGTGTTAGTGTTGTTTGTTGTTAGGGGTTTAGGGTTGTTTGTTGTTAGGAGTTTAAGGTTGTTTCTTGTTGGGGTTTAGTGGTTTTTGTTGTTAGGGTGTTAGTGTTGTTTGTTGTTAGGGTGTTAGTGGTTTGTGTTGTTAGGGGGTTAGTGTTGTTTGATGTTAGGGGTTTAGGGTTGTTTGTTGTTAGGGGGTTAGAGTTGTTTGTTGTTAGGGTGTTAGTGTTGTTTGTTGTTAGGGGTTTAGGGTTGTGTGTTGTTAGGGGTTTAGGGTTGTTTCTTGTTGGGGTTTAGTGGTTTTTGTTGTTAGGGTGTTAGTGTTGTTTGTTGTTAGGGTGTTAGTGGTTTGTGTTGTTAGGGGGTTAGTGTTGTTTGATGTTAGGGGTTTAGGGTTGTTTGTTGTTAGGGGGTTAGAGTTGTTTGTTGTTAGGGTGTTAGTGTTGTTTGTTGTTAGGGGTTTAGGGTTGTTTGTTGTTAGGGGTTTAAGGTTGTTTCTTGTTGGGGTTTAGTGGTTTTTGTTGTTAGGGTGTTAGTGTTGTTTGTTGTTAGGGTGTTAGTGGTTTGTGTTGTTCGGGGGTTAGTGTTGTTTGATGTTAGGGGGTTAGGGTTGTTTGTTGTTAGGGTGTTAGTGTTCTTTGATGTTAGGGGTTTAGGGTTGTTTGTTGTTAGGGTGTTAGTGTTCTTTGTTGTTAGGGGGTTAGGGTTGTTTCTTGTTACGGGGTTAGTGTTGTTTGTTGTTACGGGGTTAGGGTAGTTTCTTGTTAGGGGTTTAGTGTTGTTTTTTGTTAGGGGGTTAGTGTTTGTTGTTAGGGGTTTAGGGTTGTTTGTTGTTAGGGGGTTAGAGTTGTTTGTTGTTAGGGTGTTAGTGTTGTTTGATGTTAGGGGTTTAGGGTTGTTTGTTGTTAGTGGGTTAGGGTTGTTTGTTGTTAGTGGGTTAGTGTTTTTGGTTTTCAGGGGTTAGGGTTGTTTGTTGTTTGGGGGTTAGTGTTTGTTGTTAGGGGGTTAGGGTTGTTTGTTGTTAGGGGGTTAGAGTTGTTTGTTGTTAGGGTGTTAGTGTTGTTTGTTGTTAGGGGTTTAGGGTTGTTTGTTGTTAGGGGCTTAGAGTTGTTTGTTGTTAGGGTGTTAGTGTTGTTTGATGTTAGGGGTTTAGGGTTGTTTGTTGTTAGTGGGTTAGGGTTGTTTGTTGTTAGTGTGTTAGTGTTTTTGGTTTTCAGGGGTTAGGGTTGTTTGTTGTTTGGGGGTTAGTGTTTGTTGTTAGGGGGTTAGGGTTGTTTGTTGTTAGGGTGTTAGTGGTTTGTGTTGTTAGGGTGTTAGTGTTGTTTGATGTTAGGGGTTTAGGGTTGTTTGTTGTTGGGGGTTAGGGTTGTTTGTTGTTAGGGTGTTAGTGTTCTTTGTTGTTAGGGGTTTAAGGTTGTTTCTTGTTGGGGTTTAGTGGTTTTTGTTGTTAGGGTGTTAGTGTTGTTTGTTGTTAGGGTGTTAGTGGTTTCTGTTGTTAGGGGGTTAGTGTTGTTTGATGTTAGGGGTTTAGGGTTGTTTGTTGTTAGGGGGTTAGAGTTGTTTGTTGTTAGGGTGTTAGTGTTGTTTGTTGTTAGGGGTTTAGGGTTGTTTGTTGTTAGGGGTTTAAGGTTGTTTCTTGTTGGGGTTTAGTGGTTTTTGTTGTTAGGGTGTTAGTGTTGTTTGTTGTTAGGGTGTTAGTGGTTTGTGTTGTTAGGGGGTTAGTGTTGTTTGATGTTAGGGGGTTAGGGTTGTTTGTTGTTAGGGTGTTAGTGTGCTTTGATGTTAGGGGTTTTGGGTTGTTTGTTGTTAGGGTGTTAGTGTTCTTTGTTGTTAGGGGGTTAGGGTTGTTTCTTGTTACGGGGTTAGTGTTGTTTGTTGTTACGGGGTTAGGGTAGTTTCTTGTTAGGGGTTTAGTGTTGTTTTTTGTTAGGGTGTTAGTGTTTGTTGTTAGGGGTTCAGGGTTGTTTCTTGTTGGGGTTTAGTGGTTTTTGTTGTTAGGGTGTTAGTGTTGTTTGTTGTTAGGGTGTTAGTGGTTTGTGTTGTTAGGGGGTTAGTGTTGTTTGATGTTAGGGGTTTAGGGTTGTTTGTTGTTAGTTTGTTAGGGTTGTTTGTTGTTAGTGGGTTAGTGTTTTTGGTTTTCCGGGGTTAGGGTTGTTTGTTGTTAGGGTGTTAGTGTTCTTTGTTGTTAGGGGGTTAGGGTTGTTTCTTGTTACGGGGTTAGTGTTGTTTGTTGTTACGGGGTTAGGGTAGTTTCTTGTTAGGGGTTTAGTGTTGTTTTTTGTTAGGGGGTTAGTGTTTGTTGTTAGGGGTTTAAGGTTGTTTCTTGTTGGGGTTTAGTGGTTTTTGTTGTTAGGGTGTTAGTGTTGTTTGATGTTAGGGGTTTAGGGTTGTTTGTTGTTATTGGGTTAGAGTTGTTTGTTGTTAGGGTGTTAGTGTTGTTTGTTGTTAGGGGTTTAGGGTTGTTTGTTGTTAGGGGTTTAAGGTTGTTTCTTGTTGGGGTTTAGTGGTTTTTGTTGTTAGGGTGTTAGTGTTTGTTGTTAGGGTGTTAGTGGTTTGTGTTGTTAGGGGGTTAGTGTTGTTTGATGTTAGGGGTATAGGGTTGTTTGTTGTTAGGGGGTTAGAGTTGTTTGTTGTTAGGGTGTTAGTGTTGTTTGATGTTAGGGGTTTAGGGTTGTTTGTTGTTAGGGGTTTAAGGTTGTTTCTTGTTGGGGTTTAGTGGTTTTTGTTGTTAGGGTGTTAGTGTTGTTTGTTGTTAGGGTGTTAGTGGTTTGTGTTGTTAGGGGGTTAGTGTTGTTTGATGTTAGGGGTTTAGGGTTGTTTGTTGTTAGGGGGTTAGGGTTGTTTGTTGTTAGGGTGTTAGTGTTGTTTGTTGTTAGGAGTTTAGGGTTGTTTGTTGTTAGGGGTTTAAGGTTGTTTCTTGTTGGGGTTTAGTGGTTTTTGTTGTTAGGGTGTTAGTGTTGTTTGTTGTTAGGGTGTTAGTGGTTTGTGTTGTTAGGGGGTTAGTGTTGTTTGATGTTAGGGGTTTAGGGTTGTTTGTTGTTAGGGGGTTAGAGTTGTTTGTTGTTAGGGTGTTAGTGTTGTTTGTTGTTAGGGGTTTAGGGTTGTTTGTTGTTAGGGGTTTAAGGTTGTTTCTTGTTGGGGTTTAGTGGTTTTTGTTGTTAGGGTGTTAGTGTTGTTTATTGTTAGGGTGTTAGTGGTTTGTGTTGTTAGGGGGTTAGTGTTGTTTGATGTTAGGGGTTTAGGGTTGTTTGTTGTTAGGGGCTTAGAGTTGTTTGTTGTTAGGGTGTTAGTGTTGTTTGTTGTTAGGGGTTTAGGGTTGTTTGTTGTTAGGGGTTTAAGGTTGTTTCTTGTTGGGGTTTAGTGGTTTTTGTTGTTAGGGTGTTAGTGTTGTTTGTTGTTAGGGTGTTAGTGGTTTGTGTTGTTAGGGGGTTACTGTTGTTTGATGTTAGGGGTTTAGTGTTGTTTGTTGTTAGGGGGTTAGAGTTGTTTGTTGTTAGGGTGTTAGTGTTGTTTGATGTTAGGGGTTTAGGGTTGTTTGTTGTTAGGGGTTTAAGGTTGTTTCTTGTTGGGGTTTAGTGGTTTTTGTTGTTAGGGTGTTAGTGTTGTTTGTTGTTAGGGTGTTAGTGGTTTCTGTTGTTAGGGGGTTAGTGTTGTTTGATGTTAGGGGTTTAGGGTTGTTTGTTGTTAGGGGGTTAGAGTTGTTTGTTGTTAGGGTGTTAGTGTTGTTTGTTGTTAGGGGTTTAGGGTTGTTTGTTGTTAGGGGTTTAAGGTTGTTTCTTGTTGGGGTTTAGTGGTTTTTGTTGTTAGGGTGTTAGTGTTGTTTGTTGTTAGGGTGTTAGTGGTTTGTGTTGTTAGGGGGTTAGTGTTGTTTGATGTTAGGGGGTTAGGGTTGTTTGTTGTTAGGGTGTTAGTGTTCTTTGATGTTAGGGGTTTAGGGTTGTTTGTTGTTAGGGTGTTAGTGTTCTTTGTTGTTAGGGGGTTAGGGTTGTTTCTTGTTACGGGGTTAGTGTTGTTTGTTGTTACGGGGTTAGGGTAGTTTCTTGTTAGGGGTTTAGTGTTGTTTTTTGTTAGGGTGTTAGTGTTTGTTGTTAGGAGTTTAGGGTTGTTTCTTGTTGGGGTTTAGTGGTTTTTGTTGTTAGGGTGTTAGTGTTGTTTGTTGTTAGGGTGTTAGTGGTTTGTGTTGTTAGGGGGTTAGTGTTGTTTGATGTTAGGGGTTTAGGGTTGTTTGTTGTTAGTTTGTTAGGGTTGTTTGTTGTTAGTGGGTTAGTGTTTTTGGTTTTCAGGGGTTAGGGTTGTTTGTTGTTAGGGTGTTAGTGTTCTTTGTTGTTAGGGGGTTAGGGTTGTTTCTTGTTACGGGGTTAGTGTTGTTTGTTGTTACGGGATTAGGGTAGTTTCTTGTTAGGGGTTTAGTGTTGTTTTTTGTTAGGGGGTTAGTGTTTGTTGTTAGGGGTTTAAGGTTGTTTCTTGCTGGGGTTTAGTGGTTTTTGTTGTTAGGGTGTTAGTGTTGTTTGATGTTAGGGGTTTAGGGTTGTTTGTTGTTAGGGGGTTAGGGTTGTTTGTTGTTAGGGTGTTAGTGTTCTTTGATGTTAGGGGTTTAGGGTTGTTTGTTGTTAGGGGGTTAGAGTTGTTTGTTGTTAGGGTGTTAGTGTTGTTTGTTGTTAGGGGTTTAGGGTTGTGTGTTGTTAGGGGTTTAGGGTTGTTTCTTGTTGGGGTTTAGTGGTATTTGTTGTTAGGGTGTTAGTGTTGTTTGTTGTTAGGGTGTTAGTGGTTTGTGTTGTTAGGGGGTTAGTGTTGTTTGATGTTAGGGGTTTAGGGTTGTTTGTTGTTAGGGGGTTAGAGTTGTTTGTTGTTAGGGTGTTAGTGTTGTTTGTTGTTAGGGGTTTAGGGTTGTTTGTTGTTAGGGGTTTAAGGTTGTTTCTTGTTGGGGTTTAGTGGTTTTTGTTGTTAGGGTGTTAGTGTTGTTTGTTGTTAGGGTGTTAGTGGTTTGTGTTGTTCAGGGGTTAGTGTTGTTTGATGTTAGGGGGTTAGGGTTGTTTGTTGTTAGGGTGTTAGTGTTCTTTGTTGTTAGGGGGTTAGGGTTGTTTCTTGTTACGGGGTTAGTGTTGTTTGTTGTTACGGGGTTAGGGTAGTTTCTTGTTAGGGGTTTAGTGTTGTTTTTTGTTAGGGGGTTAGTGTTTGTTGTTAGGGGTTTAGGGTTGTTTCTTGTTGGGGTTTAGTGGTTTTTGTTGTTAGGGTGTTAGTGTTGTTTGTTGTTAGGGTGTTAGTGGTTTGTGTTGTTAGGGGGTTAGTGTTGTTTGATGTTAGGGGTTTAGGGTTTTTTGTTGTTAGTGGGTTAGGGTTGTTTGTTGTTAGTGGGTTAGTGTTTTTGGTTTTCAGGGGTTAGGGTTGTTAGTTGTTAGGGTGTTAGTGTTCTTTGTTGTTAGGGGGTTAGGGTTGTTTCTTGTTACGGGGTTAGTGTTGTTTGTTGTTACGGGGTTAGGGTAGTTTCTTGTTAGGGGTTTAGTGTTGTTTTTTGTTAGGGGGTTAGTGTTTGTTGTTAGGGGTTTAGGGTTGTTTCTTGTTGGGGTTTAGTGGTTTTTGTTGTTAGGGAGTTAGTGTTGTTTGTTCTTAGGGTGTTAGTGTTTTGTGTTGTTAGGGGGTTAGTGTTGTTTGATGTTAGGGGTTTAGGGTTGTTTGTTGTTAGGGGGTTAGTGTTGTTTGTTGTGAGGGTGTTAGGGTTGTTTGTTGTTAGTGGTTTACGGTTGTTTGTTGTTAGTGCGTTAGGGTTGTTTGTTGTTTGCGGGTTAGTGTTTGTTGTTAGGGTGCTAGGGTTGTTTGTTGTTAGGGTGTTAGTGTTCTTTGATGTTAGGGGTTTAGGGTTGTTTGTTGTTAGGGGGTTAGGGTTGTTTGTTGTTAGGGTGTCAGTGTTGTTTGTTGTTAGGGGGTTAGGGTTGTTTGTTGTTAGGGTGTTAGTGTTCTTTGTTGTTAGTGGGTTAGGGTTGTTTGTTGTTTGGTTAGGGTTGTTTGTTGTTGGGGGTTAGTGTTGTTTGTTGTTAGGGGTTTAGGGTTGTTTCTTGTTGGGGTTTAGTGGTTTTTGTTGTTAGGGTGTTAGTGTTTATTGTGGTTAGGGGTTAGTGTTGTTGGTTGTTCAGGAGTTAGGATTGTTTGTTGTTAGGGGGTTAGGGTTGTTTGTTGTTTGGGGGTTAGGGTTGTTTGTTGTTACGGGGTTAGTGTTGTTTGTTGTTACGGTGTTAGGGTAGTTTCTTGTTAGGGGTTTAGTGTTGTTTTTTGTTAGGGGGTTAGGGTTGTTTCTTGTTGGGGTTTAGTGGTTTTTGTTGTTAGGGTGTTAGTGTTGTTTGTTGTTAGGGTGTTAGTGGTTTGTGTTGTTAGGGGGTTAGTGTTGCTTGATGTTAGGGGTTTAGGGTTGTTTGTTGTTAGTGGGTTAGGGTTGTTTGTTGTTAGTGGGTTAGTGTTTTTGGTTTTCAGGGGTTAGGGTTGTTAGTTGTTAGGGTGTTAGTGTTCTTAGTTGTTAGGGGGTTAGGGTTGTTTCTTGTTGGGGTTTAGTGGTTTTTGTTGTTAGGGTGTTAGTGTTGTTTGTTGTTAGGGTGTTAGTGGTTTGTGTTGTTAGGGGGTTAGTGTTGTTTGATGTTAGGGGTTTAGGGTTGTTTGTTGTTAGGGGGTTAGAGTTGTTTGTTGTTAGGGTGTTAGTGTTGTTTGTTGTTAGGGGTTTAGGGTTGTTTGTTGTTAGGGGGTTAGAGTTGTTTGTTGTTAGGGTGTTAGTGTTGTTTGATGTTAGGGGTTTAGGGTTGTTTGTTGTTAGTGGGTTAGGGTTGTTTGTTGTTAGTGGGTTAGTGTTTTTGGTTTTCAGGGGTTAAGGTTGTTTGTTGTTTGGGGGTTAGTGTTTGTTGTTAGGGGGTTAGGGTTGTTTGTTGTTAGGGTGTTAGTGGTTTGTGTTGTTAGGGTGTTAGTGTTGTTTGATGTTAGGGGTTTAGGGTTGTTTGTTGTTAGGGGGTTAGGGTTGTTTGTTGTTAGGGTGTTAGTGTTCTTTGTTGTTAGGGGGTTAGGGTTGTTTCTTGTTATGGGGTTAGTGTTGTTTGTTGTTACGGGCTTAGGGTAGTTTCTTGTTAGGGGTTTAGGGTTGTTTGTTGTTAGGGGTTTAGGGTTGTTTCTTGTTGGGGTTTAGTGGTTTTTGTTGTTAGGGTGTTAGTGTTGTTTGTTGTTAGGGTGTTAGTGGTTTGTGTTGTTAGGGGGTTAGTGTTGTTTGATGTTAGGGGTTTAGGGTTGTTTGTTGTTAGGGGGTTAGGGTTGTTTGTTGTTAGGGTGTTAGTGTTGTTTGTTGTTAGGGGTTTAGGGTTGTTTGTTGTTAGGGGTTTAATGTTGTTTCTTGTTGGGGTTTAGTGGTTTTTGTTGTTAGGGTGTTAGTGTTGTTTGTTGTTAGGGTGTTAGTGGTTTGTGTTGTTAGGGGGTTAGTGTTGTTTGATGTTAGGGGTTTAGGGTTGTTTGTTGTTAGGGGGTTAGAGTTGTTTGTTGTTAGGGTGTTAGTGTTGTTTGTTGTTAGGGGTTTAGGGTTGTTTGTTGTTAGGGGTTTAAGGTTGTTTCTTGTTGGGGTTTAGTGGTTTTTGTTGTTAGGGTGTTAGTGTTGTTTATTGTTAGGGTGTTAGTGGTTTGTGTTGTTAGGGGGTTAGTGTTGTTTGATGTTAGGGGTTTAGGGTTGTTTGTTGTTAGGGGCTTAGAGTTGTTTGTTGTTAGGGTGTTAGTGTTGTTTGTTGTTAGGGGTTTAGGGTTGTTTGTTGTTAGGGGTTTAAGGTTGTTTCTTGTTGGGGTTTAGTGGTTTTTGTTGTTAGGGTGTTAGTGTTGTTTGTTGTTAGGGTGTTAGTGGTTTGTGTTGTTAGGGGGTTACTGTTGTTTGATGTTAGGGGTTTAGTGTTGTTTGTTGTTAGGGGGTTAGAGTTGTTTGTTGTTAGGGTGTTAGTGTTGTTTGATGTTAGGGGTTTAGGGTTGTTTGTTGTTAGGGGTTTAAGGTTGTTTCTTGTTGGGGTTTAGTGGTTTTTGTTGTTAGGGTGTTAGTGTTGTTTGTTGTTAGGGTGTTAGTGGTTTCTGTTGTTAGGGGGTTAGTGTTGTTTGATGTTAGGGGTTTAGGGTTGTTTGTTGTTAGGGGGTTAGAGTTGTTTGTTGTTAGGGTGTTAGTGTTGTTTGTTGTTAGGGGTTTAGGGTTGTTTGTTGTTAGGGGTTTAAGGTTGTTTCTTGTTGGGGTTTAGTGGTTTTTGTTGTTAGGGTGTTAGTGTTGTTTGTTGTTAGGGTGTTAGTGGTTTGTGTTGTTAGGGGGTTAGTGTTGTTTGATGTTAGGGGGTTAGGGTTGTTTGTTGTTAGGGTGTTAGTGTTCTTTGATGTTAGGGGTTTAGGGTTGTTTGTTGTTAGGGTGTTAGTGTTCTTTGTTGTTAGGGGGTTAGGGTTGTTTCTTGTTACGGGGTTAGTGTTGTTTGTTGTTACGGGGTTAGGGTAGTTTCTTGTTAGGGGTTTAGTGTTGTTTTTTGTTAGGGTGTTAGTGTTTGTTGTTAGGAGTTTAGGGTTGTTTCTTGTTGGGGTTTAGTGGTTTTTGTTGTTAGGGTGTTAGTGTTGTTTGTTGTTAGGGTGTTAGTGGTTTGTGTTGTTAGGGGGTTAGTGTTGTTTGATGTTAGGGGTTTAGGGTTGTTTGTTGTTAGTTTGTTAGGGTTGTTTGTTGTTAGTGGGTTAGTGTTTTTGGTTTTCAGGGGTTAGGGTTGTTTGTTGTTAGGGTGTTAGTGTTCTTTGTTGTTAGGGGGTTAGGGTTGTTTCTTGTTACGGGGTTAGTGTTGTTTGTTGTTACGGGATTAGGGTAGTTTCTTGTTAGGGGTTTAGTGTTGTTTTTTGTTAGGGGGTTAGTGTTTGTTGTTAGGGGTTTAAGGTTGTTTCTTGCTGGGGTTTAGTGGTTTTTGTTGTTAGGGTGTTAGTGTTGTTTGATGTTAGGGGTTTAGGGTTGTTTGTTGTTAGGGGGTTAGGGTTGTTTGTTGTTAGGGTGTTAGTGTTCTTTGATGTTAGGGGTTTAGGGTTGTTTGTTGTTAGGGGGTTAGAGTTGTTTGTTGTTAGGGTGTTAGTGTTGTTTGTTGTTAGGGGTTTAGGGTTGTGTGTTGTTAGGGGTTTAGGGTTGTTTCTTGTTGGGGTTTAGTGGTTTTTGTTGTTAGGGTGTTAGTGTTGTTTGTTGTTAGGGTGTTAGTGGTTTGTGTTGTTAGGGGGTTAGTGTTGTTTGATGTTAGGGGTTTAGGGTTGTTTGTTGTTAGGGGGTTAGAGTTGTTTGTTGTTAGGGTGTTAGTGTTGTTTGTTGTTAGGGGTTTAGGGTTGTTTGTTGTTAGGGGTTTAAGGTTGTTTCTTGTTGGGGTTTAGTGGTTTTTGTTGTTAGGGTGTTAGTGTTGTTTGTTGTTAGGGTGTTAGTGGTTTGTGTTGTTCAGGGGTTAGTGTTGTTTGATGTTAGGGGGTTAGGGTTGTTTGTTGTTAGGGTGTTAGTGTTCTTTGATGTTAGGGGGTTAGGGTTGTTTCTTGTTACGGGGTTAGTGTTGTTTGTTGTTACGGGGTTAGGGTAGTTTCTTGTTAGGGGTTTAGTGTTGTTTTTTGTTAGGGGGTTAGTGTTTGTTGTTAGGGGTTTAGGGTTGTTTCTTGTTGGGGTTTAGTGGTTTTTGTTGTTAGGGTGTTAGTGTTGTTTGTTGTTAGGGTGTTAGTGGTTTGTGTTGTTAGGGGGTTAGTGTTGTTTGATGTTAGGGGTTTAGGGTTTTTTGTTGATAGTGGGTTAGGGTTGTTTGTTGTTAGTGGGTTAGTGTTTTTGGTTTTCAGGGGTTAGGGTTGTTAGTTGTTAGGGTGTTAGTGTTCTTTGTTGTTAGGGGGTTAGGGTTGTTTCTTGTTACGGGGTTAGTGTTGTTTGTTGTTACGGGGTTAGGGTAGTTTCTTGTTAGGGGTTTAGTGTTGTTTTTTGTTAGGGGGTTAGTGTTTGTTGTTAGGGGTTTAGGGTTGTTTCTTGTTGGGGTTTAGTGGTTTTTGTTGTTAGGGAGTTAGTGTTGTTTGTTGTTAGGGGGTTAGTGTTCTTTGTTGTTACGGTGTTAGTGTTTTGTGTTGTTAGGGGGTTAGTGTTGTTTGATGTTAGGGGTTTAGGGTTGTTTGTTGTTAGGGGGTTAGTGTTGTTTGTTGTTAGGGTGTTAGGGTTGTTTGTTGTTAGTGGTTTAGGGTTGTTTGTTGTTAGTGGGTTAGGGTTGTTTGTTGTTTGGGGGTTAGTGTTTGTTGTTAGGTTGCTAGGGTTGTTTGTTGTTAGGGGGTTAGAGTTGTTTGTTGTTAGGGTGTTAGTGTTGTTTGTTGTTAGGGGTTTAGGGTTGTTTGTTGTTAGGGGTTTAAGGTTGTTTCTTGTTGGGGTTTAGTGGTTTTTGTTGTTCGGGTGTTAGTGTTTATTGTGGTTAGGGGGTTAGTGTTGTTGGTTGTTCGGGGGTTAGGATTGTTTCTTTTTAGGGGGTTAGGGTTGTTTGTTGTTTGGGGGTTAGGGTTGTTTGTTGTTACCGGGTTAGTGTTGTTTGTTGTTACGGGGTTAGGGTAGTTTCTTCTAAGGGGTTTAGTGTTGTTTGTTGTTAGGGGGTTAGTGTTTTTTGTTAGGGGTTTAGGGTTGTTTCTTGTTGGGGTTTAGTGGTTTTTGTTGTTAGGGTGTTAATGTTGTTTGTTCTTAGGGTGTTAGTGTTTTGTGTTGTTAGGGGGTTAGTGTTGTTTGATGTTAGGGGTTTAGGGTTGTTTGTTGTTAGGGGGTTAGTGTTGTTTGTTGTGAGGGTGTTAGGGTTCTTTGTTGTTAGTGGTTTACGGTTGTTTGTTGTTAGTGCGTTAGGGTTGTTTGTTGTTTGGGGGTTAGTGTTTGTTGTTAGGGGGCTAGGGTTGTTTGTTGTTAGGGTGTTAGTGTTCTTTGATGTTAGGGGTTTAGGGTTGTTTGTTGTTAGGGGGTTAGGGTTGTTTGTTGTTAGGGTGTTAGTGTTGTTTGTTGTTAGGGGGTTAGGGTTGTTTGTTGTTAGGGTGTTAGTGTTCTTTGTTGTTAGTGGGTTAGTGTTGTTTGTTGTTTGGTTAGGGTTGTTTGTTGTTGGGGGTTAGTGTTGTTTGTTGTTAGGGGTTTAGGGTTGTTTCTTGTAGGGGTTTAGTGGTTTTTGTTGTTAGGGTGTTAGTGTTTATTGTGGTTAGGGGTTAGTGTTGTTGGTTGTTCAGGAGTTAGGATTGTTTGTTGTTAGGGGGTTAGGGTTGTTTGTTGTTTGGGGGTTAGGGTTGTTTGTTGTTACGGGGTTAGTGTTGTTTGTTGTTACGGTGTTAGGGTAGTTTCTTGTTAGGGGTTTAGTGTTGTTTGTTGTTAGGGGGTTAGGGTTGTTTCTTGTTGCGTTTAGTGGTTTTTGTTGTTAGGGTGTTAGTGTTGTTTGTTGTTAGGGTGTTAGTGGTTTGTGTTGTTAGGGGGTTAGTGTTGCTTGATGTTAGGGGTTTAGGGTTGTTTGTTGTTAGTGGGTTAGGGTTGT
This sequence comes from Elephas maximus indicus, assembly GCF_024166365.1. Lineage (NCBI taxonomy): Eukaryota > Metazoa > Chordata > Mammalia > Proboscidea > Elephantidae > Elephas > Elephas maximus. Next base: position 1,277,510 of record NW_026060236.1, read on the forward strand.
TTGTTGTTAGTGGGTTAGTGTTTTTGGTTTTCAGGGGTTAGGGTTGTTAGTTGTTAGGGTGTTAGTGTTCTTTGTTGTTAGGGGGTTAGGGTTGTTTCTTGTTGGGGTTTAGTGGTTTTTGTTGTTAGGGTGTTAGTGTTGTTTGTTGTTAGGGTGTTAGTGGTTTGTGTTGTTAGGGGGTTAGTGTTGTTTGATGTTAGGGGTTTAGGGTTGTTTGTTGTTAGGGGGTTAGAGTTGTTTGTTGTTAGGGTGTTAGTGTTGTTTGTTGTTAGGGGTTTAGGGTTGTTTGTTGTTAGGGGGTTAGAGTTGTTTGTTGTTAGGGTGTTAGTGTTGTTTGATGTTAGGGGTTTAGGGTTGTTTGTTGTTAGTGGGTTAGAGTTGTTTGTTGTTAGTGGGTTAGTGTTTTTGGTTTTCAGGGGTTAGGGTTGTTTGTTGTTTGGGGGTTAGTGTTTGTTGTTAGGGGGTTAGGGTTGTTTGTTGTTAGGGTGTTAGTGGTTTGTGTTGTTAGGGTGTTAGTGTTGTTTGATGTTAGGGGTTTAGGGTTGTTTGTTGTTAGGGGGTTAGGGTTGTTTGTTGTTAGGGTGTTAGTGTTCTTTGTTGTTAGGGGGTTAGGGTTGTTTCTTGTTATGGGGTTAGTGTTGTTTGTTGTTACGGGCTTAGGGTAGTTTCTTGTTAGGGGTTTAGGGTTGTTTGTTGTTAGGGGTTTAGGGTTGTTTCTTGTTGGGGTTTAGTGGTTTTTGTTGTTAGGGTGTTAGTGTTGTTTGTTGTTAGGGTGTTAGTGGTTTGTGTTGTTAGGGGGTTAGTGTTGTTTGATGTTAGGGGTTTAGGGTTGTTTGTTGTTAGGGGGTTAGGGTTGTTTGTTGTTAGGGTGTTAGTGTTGTTTGTTGTTAGGGGTTTAGGGTTGTTTGTTGTTAGGGGTTTAAGGTTGTTTCTTGTTGGGGTTTAGTGGTTTTTGTTGTTAGGGTGTTAGTGTTGTTTGTTGTTAGGGTGTTAGTGGTTTGTGTTGTTAGGGGGTTAGTGTTGTTTGATGTTAGGGGTTTAGGGTTGTTTGTTGTTAGGGGGTTAGAGTTGTTTGTTGTTAGGGTGTTAGTGTTGTTTGTTGTTAGGGGTTTAGGGTTGTGTGTTGTTAGGGGTTTAGGGTTGTTTCTTGTTGGGGTTTAGTGGTTTTTGTTGTTAGGGTGTTAGTGTTGTTTGTTGTTAGGGTGTTAGTGGTTTGTGTTGTTAGGGGGTTAGTGTTGTTTGATGTTAGGGGTTTAGGGTTGTTTGTTGTTAGGGGGTTAGAGTTGTTTGTTGTTAGGGTGTTAGTGTTGTTTGTTGTTAGGGGTTTAGGGTTGTTTGTTGTTAGGGGTTTAAGGTTGTTTCTTGTTGGGGTTTAGTGGTTTTTGTTGTTAGGGTGTTAGTGTTGTTTGTTGTTAGGGTGTTAGTGGTTTGTGTTGTTCGGGGGTTAGTGTTGTTTGATGTTAGGGGGTTAGGGTTGTTTGTTGTTAGGGTGTTAGTGTTCTTTGATGTTAGGGGTTTAGGGTTGTTTGTTGTTAGGGTGTTAGTGTTCTTTGTTGTTAGGGGGTTAGGGTTGTTTCTTGTTACGGGGTTAGTGTTGTTTGTTGTTACGGGGTTAGGGTAGTTTCTTGTTAGGGGTTTAGTGTTGTTTTTTGTTAGGGGGTTAGTGTTTGTTGTTAGGGGTTTAGGGTTGTTTGTTGTTAGGGGGTTAGAGTTGTTTGTTGTTAGGGTGTTAGTGTTGTTTGATGTTAGGGGTTTAGGGTTGTTTGTTGTTAGTGGGTTAGGGTTGTTTGTTGTTAGTGGGTTAGTGTTTTTGGTTTTCAGGGGTTAGGGTTGTTTGTTGTTTGGGGGTTAGTGTTTGTTGTTAGGGGGTTAGGGTTGTTTGTTGTTAGGGGGTTAGAGTTGTTTGTTGTTAGGGTGTTAGTGTTGTTTGTTGTTAGGGGTTTAGGGTTGTTTGTTGTTAGGGGCTTAGAGTTGTTTGTTGTTAGGGTGTTAGTGTTGTTTGATGTTAGGGGTTTAGGGTTGTTTGTTGTTAGTGGGTTAGGGTTGTTTGTTGTTAGTGGGTTAGTGTTTTTGGTTTTCAGGGGTTAGGGTTGTTTGTTGTTTGGGGGTTAGTGTTTGTTGTTAGGGGGTTAGGGTTGTTTGTTGTTAGGGTGTTAGTGGTTTGTGTTGTTAGGGTGTTAGTGTTGTTTGATGTTAGGGGTTTAGGGTTGTTTGTTGTTGGGGGTTAGGGTTGTTTGTTGTTAGGGTGTTAGTGTTCTTTGTTGTTAGGGGTTTAGGGTTGTTTCTTGTTGGGGTTTAGTGGTTTTTGTTGTTAGGGTGTTAGTGTTGTTTGTTGTTAGGGTGTTAGTGGTTTCTGTTGTTAGGGGGTTAGTGTTGTTTGATGTTAGGGGTTTAGGGTTGTTTGTTGTTAGGGGGTTAGAGTTGTTTGTTGTTAGGGTGTTAGTGTTGTTTGTTGTTAGGGGTTTAGGGTTATTTGTTGTTAGGGGTTTAAGGTTGTTTCTTGTTGGGGTTTAGTGGTTTTTGTTGTTAGGGTGTTAGTGTTGTTTGTTGTTAGGGTGTTAGTGGTTTGTGTTGTTAGGGGGTTAGTGTTGTTTGATGTTAGGGGGTTAGGGTTGTTTGTTGTTAGGGTGTTAGTGTGCTTTGATGTTAGGGGTTTTGGGTTGTTTGTTGTTAGGGTGTTAGTGTTCTTTGTTGTTAGGGGGTTAGGGTTGTTTCTTGTTACGGGGTTAGTGTTGTTTGTTGTTACGGGGTTAGGGTAGTTTCTTGTTAGGGGTTTAGTGTTGTTTTTTGTTAGGGTGTTAGTGTTTGTTGTTAGGGGTTTAGGGTTGTTTGTTGTTAGGGGTTTAAGGTTGTTTCTTGTTGGGGTTTAGTGGTTTTTGTTGTTAGGGTGTTAGTGTTGTTTGTTGTTAGGGTGTTAGTGGTTTGTGTTGTTAGGGGGTTAGTGTTGTTTGATGTTAGGGGTTTAGGGTTGTTTGTTGTTAGTTTGTTAGGGTTGTTTGTTGTTAGTGGGTTAGTGTTTTTGGTTTTCCGGGGTTAGGGTTGTTTGTTGTTAGGGTGTTAGTGTTCTTTGTTGTTAGGGGGTTAGGGTTGTTTCTTGTTACGGGGTTAGTGTTGTTTGTTGTTACGGGGTTAGGGTAGTTTCTTGTTAGGGGTTTAGTGTTGTTTTTTGTTAGGGGGTTAGTGTTTGTTGTTAGGGGTTTAAGGTTGTTTCTTGTTGGGGTTTAGTGGTTTTTGTTGTTAGGGTGTTAGTGTTGTTTGATGTTAGGGGTTTAGGGTTGTTTGTTGTTAGGGGGTTAGAGTTGTTTGTTGTTAGTGTGTTAGTGTTGTTTGTTGTTAGGGGTTTAGGGTTGTTTGTTGTTAGGGGTTTAAGGTTGTTTCTTGTTGGGGTTTAGTGGTTTTTGTTGTTAGGGTGTTAGTGTTTGTTAGGGTGTTAGTGGTTTGTGTTGTTAGGGGGTTAGTGTTGTTTGATGTTAGGGGTTTAGGGTTGTTTGTTGTTAGGGGGTTAGAGTTGTTTGTTGTTAGGGTGTTAGTGTTGTTTGATGTTAGGGGTTTAGGGTTGTTTGTTGTTAGGGGTTTAAGGTTGTTTCTTGTTGGGGTTTAGTGGTTTTTGTTGTTAGGGTGTTAGTGTTGTTTGTTGTTAGGGTGTTAGTGGTTTGTGTTGTTAGGGTGTTAGTGTTGTTTGATGTTAGGGGTTTAGGGTTGTTTGTTGTTAGGGTGTTAGTGTTCTTTGTTGTTAGGGGGTTAGGGTTGTTTCTTGTTACGGGGTTAGTGTTGTTTGTTGTTACGGGGTTAGGGTAGTTTCTTGTTAGGGGTTTAGTGTTGTTTTTCGTTAGGGGGTTAGTGTTTGTTGTTAGGGGTTTAGGGTTGTTTCTTGTTGGGGTTTAGTGGTTTTTGTTGTTAGTGTGTTAGTGTTGTTTGATGTTAGGGGTTTAGGGTTGTTTGTTGTTAGGGGGTTAGAGTTGTTCGTTGTTAGGGTGTTAGTGTTGTTTCTTGTTAGGGTGTTAGTGGTTTGTGTTGTTAGGGGGTTAGTGTTGTTTGATGTTAGGGGTTTAGGGTTGTTTGTTGTTAGTGGGTTAGGGTTGTTTGTTGTTAGTGGGTTAGTGTTTTTGGTTTTCAGGGGTTAGGGTTGTTTGTTGTTTGGGGGTTAGTGTTTGTTGTTAGGGGTTTAGGGTTGTTTGTTTTTAGGGTGTTAGTGGTTTGTGTTGTTAGGGTGTTAGTGTTGTTTGATGTTAGGGGTTTAGGGTTGTTTGTTGTTAGGGGGTTAGAGTTGTTTGTTGTTAGGGTGTTAGTGTTGTTTGTTGTTAGGGGTTTAGGGTTGTTTGTTGTTAGGGGTTTAAGGTTGTTTCTTGTTGGGGTTTAGTGGTTTTTGTTGTTAGGGTGTTAGTGTTGTTTGTTGTTAGGGTGTTAGTGGTTTGTGTTGTTAGGGGGTTAGTGTTGTTTGATGTTAGGGGTTTAGGGTTGTTTGTTGTTAGGGGGTTAGAGTTGTTTGTTGTTAGGGTGTTAGTGTTGTTTGTTTGTTAGGGGTTTAGCGTTGTTTGTTGTTAGGGGTTTAAGGTTGTTTCTTGTTGGGGTTTAGTGGTTTTTGTTGTTAGGGTGTTAGTGTTGTTTGTTGTTAGGGTGTTAGTGGTTTGTGTTGTTAGGGGGTTAGTGTTGTTTGATGTTAGGGGGTTAGGGTTGTTTGTTGTTAGGGTGTTAGTGGTTTGTGTTGTTAGGGTGTTAGAGTTGTTTGATGTTAGGGGTTTAGGGTTGTTTGTTGTTAGGGGGTTAGGGTTGTTTGTTGTTAGGGTGTTAGTGTTCTTTGTTGTTAGGGGGTTAGGGTTGTATCTTGTTATGGGGTTAGTGTTGTTTGTTGTTACGGGCTTAGGGTAGTTTCTTGTTAGGGGTTTAGGGTTGTTTGTTGTTAGGGGTTTAGGGTTGTTTCTTGTTGGGGTTTAGTGGTTTTTGTTGTTAGGGTGTTAGTGTTGTTTGTTGTTAGGGTGTTAGTGGTTTGTGTTGTTAGGGGGTTAGTGTTGTTTGATGTTAGGGGTTTAGGGTTGTTTGTTGTTAGGGGGTTAGAGTTGTTTGTTGTTAGTGTGTTAGTGTTGTTTGTTGTTAGGGGTTTAGGGTTGTTTGTTGTTAGGGGGTTAGAGTTGTTTGTTGTTAGGGTGTTAGTGTTGTTTGATTTTAGGGGTTTAGGGTTGTTTGTTGTTAGTGGGTTAGGGTTGTTTGTTGTTAGTGGGTTAGTGTTTTTGGTTTTCAGGGGTTAGGGCTGTTTGTTGTTTGGTGGTTAGTGTTTGTTGTTAGGGGGTTAGGGTTGTTTGTTGTTAGGGGGTTAGAGTTGTTTGTTGTTAGGGTGTTAGTGTTGTTTGTTGTTAGGGGTTTAGGGTTGTTTGTTGTTAGGGTGTTAGTGGTTTGTGTTGTTAGGGGGTTAGTGTTGTTTGATGTTAGGGGTTTAGGGTTGTTTGTTGTTAGGGGGTTAGAGTTGTTTGTTGTTAGTGTGTTAGTGTTGTTTGTTGTTAGGGGTTTAGGGTTGTTTGTTGTTAGGGGGTTAGAGTTGTTTGTTGTTAGGGTGTTAGTGTTGTTTGATGTTAGGGGTTTAGGGTTGTTTGTTGTTAGTGGGTTAGGGTTGTTTGTTGTTAGTGGGTTAGTGTTTTTGGTTTTCAGGGGTTAGGGTTGTTTGTTGTTTGGGGGTTAGTGTTTGTTGTTAGGGGGTTAGGGTTGTTTGTTGTTAGGGGGTTAGAGTTGTTTGTTGTTAGGGTGTTAGTGTTGTTTGTTGTTAGGGGTTTAGGGTTGTTTGTTGTTAGGGGGTTAGAGTTGTTTCTTGTTAGGGTGTTAGTGTTGTTTGATGTTAGGGGTTTAGGGTTGTTTGTTGTTAGTGGGTTAGGGTTGTTTGTTGTTAGTGGGTTAGTGTTTTTGGTGTTCAGGGGTTAGGGTTGTTTGTTGTTTGGGGGTTAGTGTTTGTTGTTAGGGGGTTAGGGTTGTTTGTTGTTAGGGTGTTAGTGGTTTGTGTTGTTAGGGTGTTAGTGTTGTTTGATGTTAGGGATTTAGGGTTGTTTGTTGTTAGGGGGTTAGGGTTGTTTGTTGTTAGGGTGTTAGTGTTCTTTGTTGTTAGGGGGTTAGGGTTGTTTCTTGTTATGGGGTTAGTGTTGTTTGTTGTTACGGGCTTAGGGTAGTTTCTTGTTAGGGGTTTAGGGTTGTTTGTTGTTAGGGGTTTAGGGTTGTTTCTTGTTGGGCTTTAGTGGTTTTTGTTGTTAGGGTGTTAGTGTTGTTTGTTGTTAGGGTGTTAGTGGTTTGTGTTGTTAGGGGGTTAGTGTTGTTTGATGTTAGGGGTTTAGGGTTGTTTGTTGTTAGGGGGTTAGGGTTGTTTGTTGTTAGGGGTTTAAGGTTGTTACTTGTTGGAGTTTAGTGGTATTTGTTGTTAGGGTGTTAGTGTTGTTTGTTGTTAGGGTGTTAGTGGTTTGTGTTGTTAGGGGGTTAGTGTTGTTTGATGTTAGGGGTTTAGGGTTGTTTGTTGTTAGGGGGTTAGAGTTGTTTGTAGTTAGGGTGTTAGTGTTGTTTGTTGTTAGGGGTTTAGGGTTGTTTGTTGTTAGGGGTTTAAGGTTGTTTCTTGTTGGGGTTAAGTGGTTTTTGTTGTTAGGGTGTTAGTGTTGTTTGTTGTTAGGGTGTTAGTGGTTTGTGTTGTTAGGGGGTTAGTGTTGTTTGATGTTAGGGGTTTAGGGTTGTTTGTTGTTAGGGGGTTAGAGTTGTTTTTGTTAGGGTGTTAGTGTTGTTTGATGTTAGGGGTTTAGGGTTGTTTGTTGTTAGGGGTTTAAGGTCGTTTCTTGTTGGGGTTTAGTGGTTTTTGTTGTTAGGGTGTTAGTGTTGTTTGTTGTTAGGGTGTTAGTGGTTTCTGTTGTTAGGGGGTTAGTGTTGTTTGATGCTAGGGGTTTAGGGTTGTTTGTTGTTAGGGGGTTAGAGTTGTTTGTTGTTAGGGTGTTAGTGTTGTTTGTTGTTAGGGGTTTAGGGTTGTTTGTTGTTAGGGGTTTAAGGTTGTTTCTTGTTGGGGTTTAGTGGTTTTTGTTGTTAGGGTGTTAGTGTTGTTTGTTGTTAGGGTGTTAGTGGTTTGTGTTGTTAGGGGGTTAGTGTTGTTTGATGTTAGGGGGTTAGGGTTGTTTGTTGTTAGGGTGTTAGTGTGCTTTGATGTTAGGGGTTTTGGGTTGTTTGTTGTTAGGGTGTTAGTGTTCTTTGTTGTTAGGGGGTTAGGGTTGTTTCTTGTTACGGGGTTAGTGTTGTTTGTTGTTACGGGGTTAGGGTAGTTTCTTGTTAGGGGTTTAGTGTTGTTTTTTGTTAGGGTGTTAGTGTTTGTTGTTAGGGGTTCAGGGTTGTTTCTTGTTGGGGTTTAGTGGTTTTTGTTGTTAGGGTGTTAGTGTTGTTTGTTGTTAGGGTGTTAGTGGTTTGTGTTGTTAGGGGGTTAGTGTTGTTTGATGTTAGGGGTTTAGGGTTGTTTGTTGTTAGTTTGTTAGGGTTGTTTGTTGTTAGTGGGTTAGTGTTTTTGGTTTTCCGGGGTTAGGGTTGTTTGTTGTTAGGGTGTTAGTGTTCTTTGTTGTTAGGGGGTTAGGGTTGTTTCTTGTTACGGGGTTAGTGTTGTTTGTTGTTACGGGGTTAGGGTATTTTCTTGTTAGGGGTTTAGTGTTGTTTTTTGTTAGGGGGTTAGTGTTTGTTGTTAGGGGTTTAAGGTTGTTTCTTGTTGGGGTTTAGTGGTTTTTGTTGTTAGGGTGTTAGTGTTGTTTGATGTTAGGGGTTTAGGGTTGTTTGTTGTTAGGGGGTTAGAGTTGTTTGTTGTTAGGGTGTTAGTGTTGTTTGTTGTTAGGGGTTTAGGGTTGTTTGTTGTTAGGGGTTTAAGGTTGTTTCTTGTTGGGGTTTAGTGGTTTTTGTTGTTAGGGTGTTAGTGTTTGTTGTTAGGGTGTTAGTGGTTTGTGTTGTTAGGGGGTTAGTGTTGTTTGATGTTAGGGGTTTAGGGTTGTTTGTTGTTAGGGGGTTAGAGTTGTTTGTTGTTAGGGTGTTAGTGTTGTTTGATGTTAGGGGTTTAGGGTTGTTTGTTGTTAGGGGTTTAAGGTTGTTTCTTGTTGGGGTTTAGTGGTTTTTGTTGTTAGGGTGTTAGTGTTGTTTGTTGTTAGGGTGTTAGTGGTTTGTGTTGTTAGGGTGTTAGTGTTGTTTGATGTTAGGGGTTTAGGGTTGTTTGTTGTTAGGGTGTTAGTGTTCTTTGTTGTTAGGGGGTTAGGGTTGTTTCTTGTTACGGGGTTAGTGTTGTTTGTTGTTACGGGGTTAGGGTTGTTTCTTGTTAGGGGTTTAGTGTTGTTTTTCGTTAGGGGGTTAGTGTTTGTTGTTAGGGGTTTAGGGTTGTTTCTTGTTGGGGTTTAGTGGTTTTTGTTGTTAGTGTGTTAGTGTTGTTTGATGTTAGGGGTTTAGGGTTGTTTGTTGTTAGGGGGTTAGAGTTGTTTGTTGTTAGGGTGTTAGTGTTGTTTCTTGTTAGGGTGTTAGTGGTTTGTGTTGTTAGGGGGTTAGTGTTGTTTGATGTTAGGGGTTTAGGGTTGTTTGTTGTTAGTGGGTTAGGGTTGTTTGTTGTTAGTGGGTTAGTGTTTTTGGTTTTCAGGGGTTAGGGTTGTTTGTTGTTTGGGGGTTAGTGTTTGTTGTTAGGGGTTTAGGGTTGTTTGTTTTTAGGGTGTTAGTGGTTTGTGTTGTTAGGGTGTTAGTGTTGTTTGATGTTAGGGGTTTAGGGTTGTTTGTTGTTAGGGGGTTAGAGTTGTTTGTTGTTAGGGTGTTAGTGTTGTTTGTTGTTAGGGGTTTAGGGTTGTTTGTTGTTAGGGGTTTAAGGTTGTTTCTTGTTGGAGTTTAGTGGTTTTTGTTGTTAGGGTGTTAGTGTTGTTTGTTGTTAGGGTGTTAGTGGTTTGTGTTGTTAGGGGGTTAGTGTTGTTTGATGTTAGGGGGTTAGGGTTGTTTGTTGTTAGGGTGTTAGTGTTCTTTGATGTTAGGGGTTTAGGGTTGTTTGTTGTTAGGGTGTTAGTGTTCTTTGTTGTTAGGGGGTTAGGGTTGTTTCTTGTTACGGGGTTAGTGTTGTTTGTTGTTACGGGGTTAGGGTAGTTTCTTGTTAGGGGTTTAGTGTTGTTTTTTGTTAGGGGGTTAGTGTTTGTTGTTACGGGTTTAGGGTTGTTTCTTGTTGGGGTTTAGTGGTTTTTGTTGTTAGGGTGTTAGTGTTGTTTGTTGTTAGGGTGTTAGTGGTTTGTGTTGTTAGGGGGTTAGTGTTGTTTGATGTTAGGGGTTTAGGGTTGTTTGTTGTTAGTGGGTTAGGGTTGTTTGTTGTTAGTGGGTTAGTGTTTTTGGTTTTCAGGGGTTAGGGTTGTTTGTTGTTAGGGTGTTAGTGTTCTTTGTTGTTAGGGGGTTAGGGTTGTTTCTTGTTACGGGGTTAGTGTTGTTTGTTGTTACGGGGTTAGGGTAGTTTCTTGTTAGGGGTTTAGTGTTGTTTTTTGTTAGGGGGTTAGTGTTTGTTGTTAGGGGTTTAGGGTTGTTACTTGTTGGGTTTTAGTGGTTTTTGTTAGGGTGTTAGTGTTGTTTGTTGTTAGGGGTTTAGGGTTGTTTGTTGTTAGGGGTTTAAGGTTGTTTCTTGTTGGGGTTTAGTGGTTTTTGTTGTTAGGGTGTTAGTGTTGTTTGTTGTTAGGGTGTTAGTGGTTTGTGTTGTTAGGGGGTTAGTGTTGTTTGATGTTAGGGGTTTAGGGTTGTTTGTTGTTAGGGGGTTAGAGTTGTTTGTTGTTAGGGTGTTAGTGTTGTTTGATGTTAGGGGTTTAAGGTTGTTTGTTCTTAGGGGTTTAAGGTTGTTTCTTGTTGGGGTTTAGTGGTTTTTGTTGTTAGGGTGTTAGTGTTGTTTGTTGTTAGGGTGTTAGTGGTTTGTGTTGTTAGGGTGTTAGTGTTGTTTGATGTTAGGGGTTTAGGGTTGTTTGTTGTTAGGGTGTTAGTGTTCTTTGTTGTTAGGGGGTTAGGGTTGTTTCTTGTTACGGGGTTAGTGTTGTTTGTTGTTACGGGGTTAGGGTAGTTTCTTGTTAGGGGTTTAGTGTTGTTTTTCGTTAGGGGGTTAGTGTTTGTTGTTAGGGGTTTAGGGTTGTTTCTTGTTGGGGTTTAGTGGTTTTTGTTGTTAGTGTGTTAGTGTTGTTTGATGTTAGGGGTTTAGGGTTGTTTGTTGTTAGGGGGTTAGAGTTGTTTGTTGTTAGGGTGTTAGTGTTGTTTGTTGTTAGGGTGTTAGTGGTTTGTGTTGTTAGGGCGTTAGTGTTGTTTGATGTTAGGGGTTTAGGGTTGTTTGTTGTTAGTGGGTTAGGGTTGTTTGTTGTTAGTGGGTTAGTGTTTTTGGTTTTCAGGGGTTAGGGTTGTTTGTTGTTTGGGGGTTAGTGTTTGTTGTTAGGGGGTTAGGGTTGTTTGTTGTTAGGGTGTTAGTGGTTTGTGTTGTTAGGGTGTTAGTGTTGTTTGATGTTAGGGGTTTAGGGTTGTTTGTTGTTAGGGTGTTAGTGTTGTTTGTTGTTAGGGTGTTAGTGGTTTGTGTTGTTAGGGGGTTAGTGTTGTTTGATGTTAGGGGTTTAGGGTTGTTTGTTGTTAGGGGGTTAGAGTTGTTTGTTGTTAGGGTGTTAGTGTTGTTTGTTGTTAGGGGTTTAGGGTTGTTTGTTGTTAGGGGTTTAAGGTTGTTTCTTGTTGGAGTTTAGTGGTTTTTGTTGTTAGGGTGTTAGTGTTGTTTGTTGTTAGGGTGTTAGTGGTTTGTGTTGTTAGGGGGTTAGTGTTGTTTGATGTTAGGGGGTTAGGGTTGTTTGTTGTTAGGGTGTTAGTGTTCTTTGATGTTAGGGGTTTAGGGTTGTTTGTTGTTAGGGTGTTAGTGTTCTTTGTTGTTAGGGGGTTAGGGTTGTTTCTTGTTACGGGGTTAGTGTTGTTTGGTGTTACGGGGTTAGGGTAGTTTCTTGTTAGGGGTTTAGTGTTGTTTTTTGTTAGGGGGTTAGTGTTTGTTGTTACGGGTTTAGGGTTGTTTCTTGTTGGGGTTTAGTGGTTTTTGTTGTTAGGGTGTTAGTGTTGTTTGTTGTTAGGGTGTTAGTGGTTTGTGTTGTTAGGGGGTTAGTGTTGTTTGATGTTAGGGGTTTAGGGTTGTTTGTTGTTAGTGGGTTAGGGTTGTTTGTTGTTAGTGGGTTAGTGTTTTTGGTTTTCAGGGGTTAGGGTTGTTTGTTGTTAGGGTGTTAGTGTTCTTTGTTGTTAGGGGGTTAGGGTTGTTTCTGGTTACGGGGTTAGTGTTGTTTGTTGTTACGGGGTTAGGGTAGTTTCTTGTTAGTGGTTTAGTGTTGTTTTTTGTTAGGGGGTTAGTGTTTGTTGTTAGGGGTTTAGGGTTGTTTCTTGTTGGGGTTTAGTGGTTTTTGTTAGGGTGTTAGTGTTGTTTGTTGTTAGGGTTTTAGTGGTTTGTGTTGTTAGGAGGTTAGTGTTGTTTGATGTTAGGGGTTTAGGGTTGTTTGTTGTTAGGGGTTTAAGGTTGTTTCTTGTTGGGGTTTAGTGGTTTTTGTTGTTAGGGTGTTAGTGTTGTTTGTTGATAGGGTGTTAGTTGTTTGTGTTGTTAGGGGGTTAGTGTTGTTTGATGTTAGGGGTTTAGGGTTGTTTGTTGTTAGGGGGTTAGAGTTGTTTGTTGTTAGGGTGTTAGTGTTGTTTGTTGTTAGGGGTTTAGTGTTGTTTGTTGTTAGGGGTTTAAGGTTGTTTCTTGTTGGGGTTTAGTGGTTTTTGTTGTTAGGGTGTTAGTGTTGTTTGTTGTTAGGGTGTTAGTGGTTTGTGTTGTTAGGGTGTTAGTGTTGTTTGATGTTAGGGGGTTAGGGTTGTTTGTTGTTAGGGTGTTAGTGTTCTTTTATGTTAGGGGTTTAGGGTTGTTTGTTGTTAGGGTGTTAGTGTTCTTTGTTGTTAGGGGGTTAGGGTTGTTTCTTGTTACGGGGTTAGTGTTGTTTGTTGTTACGGGGTTAGGGTAGTTTCTTGTTAGGGGTTTAGTGTTGTTTTTTGTTAGGGTGTTAGTGTTTGTTGTTAGGGGTTTAGGGTTGTTTCTTGTTGGGGTTTAGTGGTTTTTGTTGTTAGGGTGTTAGTGTTGTTTGTTGTTAGGGTGTTAGTGGTTTGTGTTGTTAGGGGGTTAGTGTTGTTTGATGTTAGGGGTTTAGGGTTGTTTGTTGTTAGTTTGTTAGGGTTGTTTGTTGTTAGTGGGTTAGTGTTTTTGGTTTTCAGGGGTTAGGGTTGTTTGTTGTTAGGGTGTTAGTGTTCTTTGTTGTTAGGGGGTTAGGGTTGTTTCTTGTTACGGGGTTAGTGTTGTTTGTTGTTACGGGGTTAGGGTAGTTTCTTGTTAGGGGTTTAGTGTTGTTTTTTGTTAGGGGGTTAGTGTTTGTTGTTAGGGGTTTAAGGTTGTTTCTTGTTGGGGTTTAGTGGTTTTTGTTGTTAGGGTGTTAGTGTTGTTTGATGTTAGGGGTTTAGGGTTGTTTGTTGTTAGGGGTTTAGGGTTGTTTGTTGTTAGGGTGTTAGTGTTCTTTGATGTTAGGGGTTTAGGGTTGTTTGTTGTTAGGGGGTTAGAGTTGTTTGTTGTTAGGGTGTTAGTGTTGTTTGTTGTTAGGGGTTTAGGGTTGTTTGTTGTTAGGGGTTTAGGGTTGTTTCTTGTTGGGGTTTAGTGGTTTTTGTTGTTAGGGTGTTAGTGTTTTTTGTTGTTAGGGTGTTAGTGGTTTGTGTTGTTAGGGGGTTAGTGTTGTTTGATGTTAGGGGTTTAGGGTTGTTTGTTGTTAGGGGGTTAGAGTTGTTTGTTGTTAGGGTGTTAGTGTTGTTTGTTGTTAGGGGTTTAGGGTTGTTTGTTGTTAGGGGTTTAAGGTTGTTTCTTGTTGGGGTTTAGTGGTTTTTGTTGTTAGGGTGTTAGTGTTGTTTGTTGTTAGGGTGTTAGTGGTTTGTGTTGTTCGGGGGTTAGTGTTGTTTGATGTTAGGGGGTTAGGGTTGTTTGTTGCTAGGGTGTTAGTGTTCTTTGATGTTAGGGGTTTAGGGTTGTTTGTTGTTAGGGTGTTAGTGTTCTTTGTTGTTAGGGGGTTAGGGTTGTTTCTTGTTACGGGGTTAGTGTTGTTTGTTGTTACGGGGTTAGGGTAGTTTCTTGTTAGGGGTTTAGTGTTGTTTTTTCTTAGGGGGTTAGTGTTTGTTGTTAGGGGTTTAGGGTTGTTTCTTGTTGGGGTTTAGTGGTTTTTGTTGTTAGGGTGTTAGTGTTGTTTGTTGTTAGGGTGTTAGTGGTTTGTGTTGTTAGGGGGTTAGTGTTGTTTGATGTTAGGGGTTTAGGGTTGTTTGTTGTTAGTTTGTTAGGGTTGTTTGTTGTTAGTGGGTTAGTGTTTTTGGTTTTCAGGGGTTAGGGTTGTTTGTTGTTAGGGTGTTAGTGTTCTTTGTTGTTAGGGGGTTAGGGTTGTTTCTTGTTACGGGGTTAGTGTTGTTTGTTGTTACGGGGTTAGGGTACTTTCTTGATAGGGGTTTAGTGTTGTTTTTTGTTAGGGGGTTAGTGTTTGTTGTTAGGGGTATAAGGTTGTTTCTTGTTGGGTTTTAGTGGTTTTTGTTGTTAGGGTGTTAGTGTTGTTTGATGTTAGGGGTTTAGGGTTGTTTGTTGTTAGGGGGTTAGGGTTGTTTGTTGTTAGGGTGTTAGTGTTCTTTGATGTTAGGGGTTTAGGGTTGTTTGTTGTTAGGGGGTTAGAGTTGTTTGTTGTTAGGGTGTTAGTGTTGTTTGTTGTTAGGGGTTTAGGGTTGTTTCTTGTTGGGGTTTAGTGGTTTTTGTTGTTAGGGTGTTAGTGCTGTTTGTTGTTAGGGTGTTAGTGGTTTGTGTTGTTAGGGGGTTAGTGTTGTTTGATGTTAGGGGTTTAGGGTTGTTTGTTGTTAGGGGGTTAGAGTTGTTTGTTGTTAGGGTGTTAGTGTTGTTTGTTGTTAGGGGTTTAGGGTTGTTTGTTGTTAGGGGTTTAAGGTTGTTTCTTGTTGGGGTTTAGTGGTTTTTGTTGTTAGGGTGTTAGTGTTGTTTGTTGTTAGGGTGTTAGTGGTTTGTGTTGTTAGGGGGTTAGTGTTGTTTGATGTTAGGGGGTTAGGGTTGTTTGTTGTTAGGGTGTTAGTGTTCTTTGATGTTAGGGGTTTAGGGTTGTTTGTTGTTAGGGTGTTAGTGTTCTTTGTTGTTAGGGGGTTAGGGTTGTTTCTTGTTACGGGGTTAGTGTTGTTTGTTGTTACGGGGTTAGGGTAGTTTCTTGTTAGGGGTTTAGTGTTGTTTTTTGTTAGGGTGTTAGTGTTGTTTGTTGTTAGGGTGTTAGTGGTTTTTGTTGTTAGGGTGTTAGTGTTGTTTGTTGTTAGGGTGTTAGTGGTTTGTGTTCTTAGGGGGTTAGTGTTGGTTGATGTTAGGGGGTTAGGGTTGTTTGTTGTTAGGGTGTTAGTGTTCTTTGATGTTAGGGGTTTAGGGTTGTTTGTTGTTAGGGTGTTAGTGTTCTTTGTTGTTAGGGGGTTAGGGTTGTTTCTTGTTACGGGGTTAGTGTTGTTTGTTGTTACGGGGTTAGGGTAGTTTCTTGTTAGGGGTTTAGTGTTGTTTTTTGTTAGGGGGTTAGTGTTTGTTGTTAGGGGTTTAGGGTTGTTCCTTGTTGGGGTTTAGTGGTTTTTGTTGTTAGGGTGTTAGTGTTGTTTGTTGTTAGGGTGTTAGTGTTTTGTGTTGTTAGGGGGTTAGTGTTGTTTGATGTTAGGGGTTTAGGGTTGTTTGTTGTTAGGGGGTTAGAGTTGTTTGTTGTTAGGGTGTTAGTGTTGTTTGATGTTAGGGGTTTAGGGTTGTTTGTTGTTAGGGGTTTAAGGTTGTTTCTTGTTGGGGTTTAGTGGTTTTTGTTGTTAGGGTGTTAGTGTTGTTTGTTGTTAGGGTGTTAGTGGTTTGTGTTGTTAGGGTGTTAGTGTTGTTTGATGTTAGGGGTTTAGGGTTGTTTGTTGTTAGGGTGTTAGTGTTCTTTGTTGTTAGGGGGTTAGGGTTGTTTCTTGTTACGGGGTTAGTGTTGTTTGTTGTTACGGGGTTAGGGTAGTTTCTTGTTAGGGGTTTAGTGTTGTTTTTCGTTAGGGGGTTAGTGTTTGTTGTTAGGGGTTTAGGGTTGTTTCTTGTTGGGGTTTAGTGGTTTTTGTTGTTAGTGTGTTAGTGTTGTTTGATGTTAGGGGTT
This sequence comes from Elephas maximus indicus, assembly GCF_024166365.1. Taxonomy (NCBI): domain Eukaryota; kingdom Metazoa; phylum Chordata; class Mammalia; order Proboscidea; family Elephantidae; genus Elephas; species Elephas maximus. The sequence goes on from NW_026060236.1 coordinate 1,292,701, forward strand.
TAGGGTTGTTTGTTGTTAGGGGGTTAGAGTTGTTTGTTGTTAGGGTGTTAGTGTTGTTTCTTGTTAGGGTGTTAGTGGTTTGTGTTGTTAGGGGGTTAGTGTTGTTTGATGTTAGGGTTTTAGGGTTGTTTGTTGTTAGTGGGTTAGGGTTGTTTGTTGTTAGTGGGTTAGTGTTTTTGGTTTTCAGGGGTTAGGGTTGTTTGTTGTTTGGGGGTTAGTGTTTGTTGTTAGGGGTTTAGGGTTGTTTGTTGTTAGGGTGTTAGTGGTTTGTGTTGTTAGGGTGTTAGTGTTGTTTGATGTTAGGGGTTTAGGGTTGTTTGTTGTTAGGGGGTTAGAGTTGTTTGTTGTTAGGGTGTTAGTGTTGTTTGTTGTTAGGGGTTTAGGGTTGTTTGTTGTTAGGGGTTTAAGGTTGTTTCTTGTTGGAGTTTAGTGGTTTTTGTTGTTAGGGTGTTAGTGTTGTTTGTTGTTAGGGTGTTAGTGGTTTGTGTTGTTAGGGGGTTAGGGTTGTTTCTTGTTACGGGGTTAGTGTTGTTTGTTGTTACGGGGTTAGGGTAGTTTCTTGTTAGGGGTTTAGTGTTGTTTTTTGTTAGGGGGTTAGTGTTTGTTGTTACGGGTTTAGGGTTGTTTCTTGTTGGGGTTTAGTGGTTTTTGTTGTTAGGGTGTTAGTGTTTTTTGTTGTTAGGGTGTTAGTGGTTTGTGTTGTTAGGGGGTTAGTGTTGTTTGATGTTAGGGGTTTAGGGTTGTTTGTTGTTAGGGGGTTAGAGTTGTTTGTTGTTAGGGTGTTAGTGTTGTTTGTTGTTAGGGGTTTAGGGTTGTTTGTTGTTAGGGGTTTAAGGTTGTTTCTTGTTGGGGTTTAGTGGTTTTTGTTGTTAGGGTGTTAGTGTTGTTTGTTGTTAGGGTGTTAGTGGTTTGTGTTGTTCGGGGGTTAGTGTTGTTTGATGTTAGGGGGTTAGGGTTGTTTGTTGCTAGGGTGTTAGTGTTCTTTGATGTTAGGGGTTTAGGGTTGTTTGTTGTTAGGGTGTTAGTGTTCTTTGTTGTTAGGGGGTTAGGGTTGTTTCTTGTTACGGGGTTAGTGTTGTTTGTTGTTACGGGGTTAGGGTAGTTTCTTGTTAGGGGTTTAGTGTTGTTTTTTCTTAGGGGGTTAGTGTTTGTTGTTAGGGGTTTAGGGTTGTTTCTTGTTGGGGTTTAGTGGTTTTTGTTGTTAGGGTGTTAGTGTTGTTTGTTGTTAGGGTGTTAGTGGTTTGTGTTGTTAGGGGGTTAGTGTTGTTTGATGTTAGGGGTTTAGGGTTGTTTGTTGTTAGTTTGTTAGGGTTGTTTGTTGTTAGTGGGTTAGTGTTTTTGGTTTTCAGGGGTTAGGGTTGTTTGTTGTTAGGGTGTTAGTGTTCTTTGTTGTTAGGGGGTTAGGGTTGTTTCTTGTTACGGGGTTAGTGTTGTTTGTTGTTACGGGGTTAGGGTACTTTCTTGATAGGGGTTTAGTGTTGTTTTTTGTTAGGGGGTTAGTGTTTGTTGTTAGGGGTATAAGGTTGTTTCTTGTTGGGTTTTAGTGGTTTTTGTTGTTAGGGTGTTAGTGTTGTTTGATGTTAGGGGTTTAGGGTTGTTTGTTGTTAGGGGGTTAGGGTTGTTTGTTGTTAGGGTGTTAGTGTTCTTTGATGTTAGGGGTTTAGGGTTGTTTGTTGTTAGGGGGTTAGAGTTGTTTGTTGTTAGGGTGTTAGTGTTGTTTGTTGTTAGGGGTTTAGGGTTGTTTCTTGTTGGGGTTTAGTGGTTTTTGTTGTTAGGGTGTTAGTGCTGTTTGTTGTTAGGGTGTTAGTGGTTTGTGTTGTTAGGGGGTTAGTGTTGTTTGATGTTAGGGGTTTAGGGTTGTTTGTTGTTAGGGGGTTAGAGTTGTTTGTTGTTAGGGTGTTAGTGTTGTTTGTTGTTAGGGGTTTAGGGTTGTTTGTTGTTAGGGGTTTAAGGTTGTTTCTTGTTGGGGTTTAGTGGTTTTTGTTGTTAGGGTGTTAGTGTTGTTTGTTGTTAGGGTGTTAGTGGTTTGTGTTGTTAGGGGGTTAGTGTTGTTTGATGTTAGGGGGTTAGGGTTGTTTGTTGTTAGGGTGTTAGTGTTCTTTGATGTTAGGGGTTTAGGGTTGTTTGTTGTTAGGGTGTTAGTGTTCTTTGTTGTTAGGGGGTTAGGGTTGTTTCTTGTTACGGGGTTAGTGTTGTTTGTTGTTACGGGGTTAGGGTAGTTTCTTGTTAGGGGTTTAGTGTTGTTTTTTGTTAGGGTGTTAGTGTTGTTTGTTGTTAGGGTGTTAGTGGTTTTTGTTGTTAGGGTGTTAGTGTTGTTTCTTGTTAGGGTGTTAGTGGTTTGTGTTCTTAGGGGGTTAGTGTTGGTTGATGTTAGGGGGTTAGGGTTGTTTGTTGTTAGGGTGTTAGTGTTCTTTGATGTTAGGGGTTTAGGGTTGTTTGTTGTTAGGGTGTTAGTGTTCTTTGTTGTTAGGGGGTTAGGGTTGTTTCTTGTTACGGGGTTAGTGTTGTTTGTTGTTACGGGGTTAGGGTAGTTTCTTGTTAGGGGTTTAGTGTTGTTTTTTGTTAGGGGGTTAGTGTTTGTTGTTAGGGGTTTAGGGTTGTTCCTTGTTGGGGTTTAGTGGTTTTTGTTGTTAGGGTGTTAGTGTTGTTTGTTGTTAGGGTGTTAGTGTTTTGTGTTGTTAGGGGGTTAGTGTTGTTTGATGTTAGGGGTTTAGGGTTGTTTGTTGTTAGGGGGTTAGAGTTGTTTGTTGTTAGGGTGTTAGTGTTGTTTGATGTTAGGGGTTTAGGGTTGTTTGTTGTTAGGGGTTTAAGGTTGTTTCTTGTTGGGGTTTAGTGGTTTTTGTTGTTAGGGTGTTAGTGTTGTTTGTTGTTAGGGTGTTAGTGGTTTGTGTTGTTAGGGTGTTAGTGTTGTTTGATGTTAGGGGTTTAGGGTTGTTTGTTGTTAGGGTGTTAGTGTTCTTTGTTGTTAGGGGGTTAGGGTTGTTTCTTGTTACGGGGTTAGTGTTGTTTGTTGTTACGGGGTTAGGGTAGTTTCTTGTTAGGGGTTTAGTGTTGTTTTTCGTTAGGGGGTTAGTGTTTGTTGTTAGGGGTTTAGGGTTGTTTCTTGTTGGGGTTTAGTGGTTTTTGTTGTTAGTGTGTTAGTGTTGTTTGATGTTAGGGGTTTAGGGTTGTTTGTTGTTAGGGGGTTAGAGTTGTTTGTTGTTAGGGTGTTAGTGTTGTTTCTTGTTAGGGTGTTAGTGGTTTGTGTTGTTAGGGGGTTAGTGTTGTTTGATGTTAGGGTTTTAGGGTTGTTTGTTGTTAGTGGGTTAGGGTTGTTTGTTGTTAGTGGGTTAGTGTTTTTGGTTTTCAGGGGTTAGGGTTGTTTGTTGTTTGGGGGTTAGTGTTTGTTGTTAGGGGTTTAGGGTTGTTTGTTGTTAGGGTGTTAGTGGTTTGTGTTGTTAGGGTGTTAGTGTTGTTTGATGTTAGGGGTTTAGGGTTGTTTGTTGTTAGGGGGTTAGAGTTGTTTGTTGTTAGGGTGTTAGTGTTGTTTGTTGTTAGGGGTTTAGGGTTGTTTGTTGTTAGGGGTTTAAGGTTGTTTCTTGTTGGAGTTTAGTGGTTTTTGTTGTTAGGGTGTTAGTGTTGTTTGTTGTTAGGGTGTTAGTGGTTTGTGTTGTTAGGGGGTTAGGGTTGTTTCTTGTTACGGGGTTAGTGTTGTTTGTTGTTACGGGGTTAGGGTAGTTTCTTGTTAGGGGTTTAGTGTTGTTTTTTGTTAGGGGGTTAGTGTTTGTTGTTACGGGTTTAGGGTTGTTTCTTGTTGGGGTTTAGTGGTTTTTGTTGTTAGGGTGTTAGTGTTGTTTGTTGTTAGGGTGTTAGTGGTTTGTGTTGTTAGGGGGTTAGTGTTGTTTGATGTTAGGGGTTTAGGGTTGTTTGTTGTTAGTGGGTTAGGGTTGTTTGTTGTTAGTGGGTTAGTGTTTTTGGTTTTCAGGGGTTAGGGTTGTTTGTTGTTAGGGTGTTAGTGTTCTTTGTTGTTAGGGGGTTAGGGTTGTTTCTTGTTACGGGGTTAGTGTTGTTTGTTGTTACGGGGTTAGGGTAGTTTCTTGTTAGGGGTTTAGTGTTGTTTTTCGTTAGGGGGTTAGTGTTTGTTGTTAGGGGTTTAGGGTTGTTTCTTGTTGGGGTTTAGTGGTTTTTGTTGTTAGTGTGTTAGTGTTGTTTGATGTTAGGGGTTTAGGGTTGTTTGTTGTTGGGGGTTAGAGTTGTTTGTTGTTAGGGTGTTAGTGTTGTTTGTTGTTAGGGTGTTAGTGGTTTGTGTTGTTAGGGCGTTAGTGTTGTTTGATGTTAGGGGTTTAGGGTTGTTTGTTGTTAGTGGGTTAGGGTTGTTTGTTGTTAGTGGGTTAGTGTTTTTGGTTTTCAGGGGTTAGGGTTGGTTGTTGTTTGGGGGTTAGTGTTTGTTGTTAGGGGGTTAGGGTTGTTTGTTGTTAGGGTGTTAGTGGTTTGTGTTGTTAGGGTGTTAGTGTTGTTTGATGTTAGGGGTTTAGGGTTGTTTGTTGTTAGGGTGTTAGTGTTGTTTGTTGTTAGGGTGTTAGTGGTTTGTGTTGTTAGGGGGTTAGTGTTGTTTGATGTTAGGGGTTTAGGGTTGTTTGTTGTTAGGGGGTTAGAGTTGTTTGTTGTTAGGGTGTTAGTGTTGTTTGTTGTTAGGGGTTTAGGGTTGTTTGTTGTTAGGGGTTTAAGGTTGTTTCTTGTTGGAGTTTAGTGGTTTTTGTTGTTAGGGTGTTAGTGTTGTTTGTTGTTAGGGTGTTAGTGGTTTGTGTTGTTAGGGGGTTAGTGTTGTTTGATGTTAGGGGGTTAGGGTTGTTTGTTGTTAGGGTGTTAGTGTTCTTTGATGTTAGGGGTTTAGGGTTGTTTGTTGTTAGGGTGTTAGTGTTCTTTGTTGTTAGGGGGTTAGGGTTGTTTCTTGTTACGGGGTTAGTGTTGTTTGTTGTTACGGGGTTAGGGTAGTTTCTTGTTAGGGGTTTAGTGTTGTTTTTTGTTAGGGTGTTAGTGTTGTTTGTTGTTAGGGTGTTAGTGGTTTTTGTTGTTAGGGTGTTAGTGTTGTTTGTTGTTAGGGTGTTAGTGGTTTGTGTTCTTAGGGGGTTAGTGTTGTTTGATGTTAGGGGTTTAGGGTAGTTTGTTGATAGGGGGTTAGAGTTGTTTGTTGTTAGGGTGTTAGTGTTGTTTGTTGTTAGGGGTTTAGGGTTGTTTGTTGTTAGGGGTTTAAGGTTGTTTCTTGTTGGGGTTTAGTGGTTTTTGTTGTTAGGGTGTTAGTGTTGTTTGTTGTTAGGGTGTTAGTGGTTTGTGTTGTTAGGGGGTTAGGGTTGTTTGATGTTAGGGGTTAGGGTTGTTTGTTGTTAGGGTGTTAGTGTTCTTTGATGTTAGGGGTTTAGGGTTGTTTGTTGGTAGGGTGTTAGTGTTCTTTGTTGTTAGGGGGTTAGGGTTGTTTCTTGTTACGGGGTTAGTGTTGTTTGTTGTTACGGGGTTAGGAGAGTTTCTTGTTAGGGGTTTAGTGTTGTTTTTTGTTAGGGGCTTAGTGTTTGTTGTTAGGGGTTTAGGGTTGTTTCTTGTTGGGGTTTAGTGGTTTTTGTTGTTAGGGTGTTAGTGTTGTTTTTTGTTAGGGTGTTAGTGGTTTGTGTTGTTAGGGGGTTAGTGTTGTTTGATGTTAGGGGTTTAGGGTTGTTTGTTGTTAGTTTGTTAGGGTTGTTTGTTGTTAGTGGGTTAGTGTTTTTGGTTTTCAGGGGTTAGGGTTGTTTGTTGTTAGGGTGTTAGTGTTCTTTGTTGTTAGGGGGTTAGGGTTGTTTCTTGTTACGGGGTTAGTGTTGTTTGTTGTTACGGGGTTAGGGTAGTTTCTTGTTAGGGGTTTAGTGTTGTTTTTCGTTAGGGGGTTAGTGTTTGTTGTTAGGGGTTTAGGGTTGTTTCTTGTTGGGGTTTAGTGGTTTTTGTTGTTAGTGTGTTAGTGTTGTTTGATGTTAGGGGTTTAGGGTTGTTTGTTGTTAGGGGGTTAGAGTTGTTTGTTGTTAGGGTGTTAGTGTTGTTTCTTGTTAGGGTGTTAGTGGTTTGTGTTGTTAGGGGGTTAGTGTTGTTTGATGTTAGGGGTTTAGGGTTGTTTGTTGTTAGTGGGTTAGGGTTGTTTGTTGTTAGTGGGTTAGTGTTTTTGGTTTTCAGGGGTTAGGGTTGTTTGTTGTTTGGGGGTTAGTGTTTGTTGTTAGGGGTTTAGGGTTGTTTGTTGTTAGGGTGTTAGTGGTTTGTGTTTTTAGGGTGTTAGTGTTGTTTGATGTTAGGGGTTTAGGGTTGTTTGTTGTTAGGGGGTTAGAGTTGTTTGTTGTTAGGGTGTTAGTGTTGTTTGTTGTTAGGGGTTTAGGGTTGTTTGTTGTTAGGGGTTTAAGGTTGTTTCTTGTTGGAGTTTAGTGGTTTTTGTTGTTAGGGTGTTAGTGTTGTTTGTTGTTAGGGTGTTAGTGGTTTGTGTTGTTAGGGGGTTAGTGTTGTTTGATGTTAGGGGGTTAGGGTTGTTTGTTGTTAGGGTGTTAGTGTTCTTTGATGTTAGGGGTTTAGGGTTGTTTGTTGTTAGGGTGTTAGTGTTCTTTGTTGTTAGGGGGTTAGGGTTGTTTCTTGTTACGGGGTTAGTGTTGTTTGTTGTTACGGGGTTAGGGTAGTTTCTTGTTAGGGGTTTAGTGTTGTTTTTTGTTAGGGGGTTAGTGTTTGTTGTTACGGGTTTAGGGTTGTTTCTTGTTGGGGTTTAGTGGTTTTTGTTGTTAGGGTGTTAGTGTTGTTTGTTGTTAGGGTGTTAGTGGTTTGTGTTGTTAGGGGGTTAGTGTTGTTTGATGTTAGGGGTTTAGGGTTGTTTGTTGTTAGTGGGTTAGGGTTGTTTGTTGTTAGTGGGTTAGTGTTTTTGGTTTTCAGGGGTTAGGGTTGTTTGTTGTTAGGGTGTTAGTGTTCTTTGTTGTTAGGGGGTTAGGGTTGTTTCTTGTTACGGGGTTAGTGTTGTTTGTTGTTACGGGGTTAGGGTAGTTTCTTGTTAGGGGTTTAGTGTTGTTTTTTGTTAGGGGGTTAGTGTTTGTTGTTAGGGGTTTAGGGTTGTTTCTTGTTGGGTTTTAGTGGTTTTTGTTAGGGTGTTAGTGTTGTTTGTTGTTAGGGGTTTAGGGTTGTTTGTTGTTAGGGGTTTAAGGTTGTTTCTTGTTGGGGTTTAGTGGTTTTTGTTGTTAGGGTGTTAGTGTTGTTTGTTGTTAGGGTGTTAGTGGTTTGTGTTGTTAGGGGGTTAGTGTTGTTTGATGTTAGGGGTTTAGGGTTGTTTGTTGTTAGGGGGTTAGAGTTGTTTGTTGTTAGGGTGTTAGTGTTGTTTGATGTTAGGGGTTTAGGGTTGTTTGTTCTTAGGGGTTTAAGGTTGTTTCTTGTTGGGGTTTAGTGGTTTTTGTTGTTAGGGTGTTAGTGTTGTTTGTTGTTAGGGTGTTAGTGGTTTGTGTTGTTAGGGTGTTAGTGTTGTTTGATGTTAGGGGTTTAGGGTTGTTTGTTGTTAGGGTGTTAGTGTTCTTTGTTGTTAGGGGGTTAGGGTTGTTTCTTGTTACGGGGTTAGTGTTGTTTGTTGTTACGGGGTTAGGGTAGTTTCTTGTTAGGGGTTTAGTGTTGTTTTTTGTTAGGGTGTTAGTGTTGTTTGTTGTTAGGGTGTTAGTGGTTTTTGTTGTTAGGGTGTTAGTGTTGTTTGTTGTTAGGGTGTTAGTGGTTTGTGTTCTTAGGGGGTTAGTGTTGGTTGATGTTAGGGGGTTAGGGTTGTTTGTTGTTAGGGTGTTAGTGTTCTTTGATGTTAGGGGTTTAGGGTTGTTTGTTGTTAGGGTGTTAGTGTTCTTTGTTGTTAGGGGGTTAGGGTTGTTTCTTGTTACGGGGTTAGTGTTGTTTGTTGTTACGGGGTTAGGGTAGTTTCTTGTTAGGGGTTTAGTGTTGTTTTTTGTTAGGGGGTTAGTGTTTGTTGTTAGGGGTTTAGGGTTGTTCCTTGTTGGGGTTTAGTGGTTTTTGTTGTTAGGGTGTTAGTGTTGTTTGTTGTTAGGGTGTTAGTGTTTTGTGTTGTTAGGGGGTTAGTGTTGTTTGATGTTAGGGGTTTAGGGTTGTTTGTTGTTAGGGGGTTAGAGTTGTTTGTTGTTAGGGTGTTAGTGTTGTTTGATGTTAGGGGTTTAGGGTTGTTTGTTGTTAGGGGTTTAAGGTTGTTTCTTGTTGGGGTTTAGTGGTTTTTGTTGTTAGGGTGTTAGTGTTGTTTGTTGTTAGGGTGTTAGTGGTTTGTGTTGTTAGGGTGTTAGTGTTGTTTGATGTTAGGGGTTTAGGGTTGTTTGTTGTTAGGGTGTTAGTGTTCTTTGTTGTTAGGGGGTTAGGGTTGTTTCTTGTTACGGGGTTAGTGTTGTTTGTTGTTACGGGGTTAGGGTAGTTTCTTGTTAGGGGTTTAGTGTTGTTTTTCGTTAGGGGGTTAGTGTTTGTTGTTAGGGGTTTAGGGTTGTTTCTTGTTGGGGTTTAGTGGTTTTTGTTGTTAGTGTGTTAGTGTTGTTTGATGTTAGGGGTTTAGGGTTGTTTGTTGTTAGGGGGTTAGAGTTGTTTGTTGTTAGGGTGTTAGTGTTGTTTCTTGTTAGGGTGTTAGTGGTTTGTGTTGTTAGGGGGTTAGTGTTGTTTGATGTTAGGGTTTTAGGGTTGTTTGTTGTTAGTGGGTTAGGGTTGTTTGTTGTTAGTGGGTTAGTGTTTTTGGTTTTCAGGGGTTAGGGTTGTTTGTTGTTTGGGGGTTAGTGTTTGTTGTTAGGGGTTTAGGGTTGTTTGTTGTTAGGGTGTTAGTGGTTTGTGTTGTTAGGGTGTTAGTGTTGTTTGATGTTAGGGGTTTAGGGTTGTTTGTTGTTAGGGGGTTAGAGTTGTTTGTTGTTAGGGTGTTAGTGTTGTTTGTTGTTAGGGGTTTAGGGTTGTTTGTTGTTAGGGGTTTAAGGTTGTTTCTTGTTGGAGTTTAGTGGTTTTTGTTGTTAGGGTGTTAGTGTTGTTTGTTGTTAGGGTGTTAGTGGTTTGTGTTGTTAGGGGGTTAGGGTTGTTTCTTGTTACGGGGTTAGTGTTGTTTGTTGTTACGGGGTTAGGGTAGTTTCTTGTTAGGGGTTTAGTGTTGTTTTTTGTTAGGGGGTTAGTGTTTGTTGTTACGGGTTTAGGGTTGTTTCTTGTTGGGGTTTAGTGGTTTTTGTTGTTAGGGTGTTAGTGTTGATTGTTGTTAGGGTGTTAGTGGTTTGTGTTGTTAGGGGGTTAGTGTTGTTTGATGTTAGGGGTTTAGGGTTGTTTGTTGTTAGTGGGTTAGGGTTGTTTGTTGTTAGTGGGTTAGTGTTTTTGGTTTTCAGGGGTTAGGGTTGTTTGTTGTTAGGGTGTTAGTGTTCTTTGTTGTTAGGGGGTTAGGGTTGTTTCTTGTTACGGGGTTAGTGTTGTTTGTTGTTACGGGGTTAGGGTAGTTTCTTGTTAGGGGTTTAGTGTTGTTTTTCGTTAGGGGGTTAGTGTTTGTTGTTAGGGGTTTAGGGTTGTTTCTTGTTGGGGTTTAGTGGTTTTTGTTGTTAGTGTGTTAGTGTTGTTTGATGTTAGGGGTTTAGGGTTGTTTGTTGTTGGGGGTTAGAGTTGTTTGTTGTTAGGGTGTTAGTGTTGTTTGTTGTTAGGGTGTTAGTGGTTTGTGTTGTTAGGGCGTTAGTGTTGTTTGATGTTAGGGGTTTAGGGTTGTTTGTTGTTAGTGGGTTAGGGTTGTTTGTTGTTAGTGGGTTAGTGTTTTTGGTTTTCAGGGGTTAGGGTTGGTTGTTGTTTGGGGGTTAGTGTTTGTTGTTAGGGGGTTAGGGTTGTTTGTTGTTAGGGTGTTAGTGGTTTGTGTTGTTAGGGTGTTAGTGTTGTTTGATGTTAGGGGTTTAGGGTTGTTTGTTGTTAGGGTGTTAGTGTTGTTTGTTGTTAGGGTGTTAGTGGTTTGTGTTGTTAGGGGGTTAGTGTTGTTTGATGTTAGGGGTTTAGGGTTGTTTGTTGTTAGGGGGTTAGAGTTGTTTGTTGTTAGGGTGTTAGTGTTGTTTGTTGTTAGGGGTTTAGGGTTGTTTGTTGTTAGGGGTTTAAGGTTGTTTCTTGTTGGAGTTTAGTGGTTTTTGTTGTTAGGGTGTTAGTGTTGTTTGTTGTTAGGGTGTTAGTGGTTTGTGTTGTTAGGGGGTTAGTGTTGTTTGATGTTAGGGGGTTAGGGTTGTTTGTTGTTAGGGTGTTAGTGTTCTTTGATGTTAGGGGTTTAGGGTTGTTTGTTGTTAGGGTGTTAGTGTTCTTTGTTGTTAGGGGGTTAGGGTTGTTTCTTGTTACGGGGTTAGTGTTGTTTGTTGTTACGGGGTTAGGGTAGTTTCTTGTTAGGGGTTTAGTGTTGTTTTTTGTTAGGGTGTTAGTGTTGTTTGTTGTTAGGGTGTTAGTGGTTTTTGTTGTTAGGGTGTTAGTGTTGTTTGTTGTTAGGGTGTTAGTGGTTTGTGTTCTTAGGGGGTTAGTGTTGTTTGATGTTAGGGGTTTAGGGTAGTTTGTTGATAGGGGGTTAGAGTTGTTTGTTGTTAGGGTGTTAGTGTTGTTTGTTGTTAGGGGTTTAGGGTTGTTTGTTGTTAGGGGTTTAAGGTTGTTTCTTGTTGGGGTTTAGTGGTTTTTGTTGTTAGGGTGTTAGTGTTGTTTGTTGTTAGGGTGTTAGTGGTTTGTGTTGTTAGGGGGTTAGGGTTGTTTGATGTTAGGGGTTAGGGTTGTTTGTTGTTAGGGTGTTAGTGTTCTTTGATGTTAGGGGTTTAGGGTTGTTTGTTGGTAGGGTGTTAGTGTTCTTTGTTGTTAGGGGGTTAGGGTTGTTTCTTGTTACGGGGTTAGTGTTGTTTGTTGTTACGGGGTTAGTTTAGTTTCTTGTTAGGGGTTTAGTGTTGTTTTTTGTTAGGGGCTTAGTGTTTGTTGTTAGGGGTTTAGGGTTGTTTCTTGTTGGGGTTTAGTGGTTTTTGTTGTTAGGGTGTTAGTGTTGTTTTTTGTTAGGGTGTTAGTGGTTTGTGTTGTTAGGGGGTTAGTGTTGTTTGATGTTAGGGGTTTAGGGTTGTTTGTTGTTAGTTTGTTAGGGTTGTTTGTTGTTAGTGGGTTAGTGTTTTTGGTTTTCAGGGGTTAGGGTTGTTTGTTGTTAGGGTGTTAGTGTTCTTTGTTGTTAGGGGGTTAGGGTTGTTTCTTGTTACGGGGTTAGTGTTGTTTGTTGTTACGGGGTTAGGGTAGTTTCTTGTTAGGGGTTTAGTGTTGTTTTTCGTTAGGGGGTTAGTGTTTGTTGTTAGGGGTTTAGGGTTGTTTCTTGTTGGGGTTTAGTGGTTTTTGTTGTTAGTGTGTTAGTGTTGTTTGATGTTAGGGGTTTAGGGTTGTTTGTTGTTAGGGGGTTAGAGTTGTTTGTTGTTAGGGTGTTAGTGTTGTTTCTTGTTAGGGTGTTAGTGGTTTGTGTTGTTAGGGGGTTAGTGTTGTTTGATGTTAGGGGTTTAGGGTTGTTTGTTGTTAGTGGGTTAGGGTTGTTTGTTGTTAGTGGGTTAGTGTTTTTGGTTTTCAGGGGTTAGGGTTGTTTGTTGTTTGGGGGTTAGTGTTTGTTGTTAGGGGTTTAGGGTTGTTTGTTGTTAGGGTGTTAGTGGTTTGTGTTTTTAGGGTGTTAGTGTTGTTTGATGTTAGGGGTTTAGGGTTGTTTGTTGTTAGGGGGTTAGAGTTGTTTGTTGTTAGGGTGTTAGTGTTGTTTGTTGTTAGGGGTTTAGGGTTGTTTGTTGTTAGGGGTTTAAGGTTGTTTCTTGTTGGAGTTTAGTGGTTTTTGTTGTTAGGGTGTTAGTGTTGTTTGTTGTTAGGGTGTTAGTGGTTTGTGTTGTTAGGGGGTTAGTGTTGTTTGATGTTAGGGGGTTAGGGTTGTTTGTTGTTAGGGTGTTAGTGTTCTTTGATGTTAGGGGTTTAGGGTTGTTTGTTGTTAGGGTGTTAGTGTTCTTTGTTGTTAGGGGGTTAGGGTTGTTTCTTGTTACGGGGTTAGTGTTGTTTGTTGTTACGGGGTTAGGGTAGTTTCTTGTTAGGGGTTTAGTGTTGTTTTTTGTTAGGGGGTTAGTGTTTGTTGTTACGGGTTTAGGGTTGTTTCTTGTTGGGGTTTAGTGGTTTTTGTTGTTAGGGTGTTAGTGTTGTTTGTTGTTAGGGTGTTAGTGGTTTGTGTTGTTAGGGGGTTAGTGTTGTTTGATGTTAGGGGTTTAGGGTTGTTTGTTGTTAGTGGGTTAGGGTTGTTTGTTGTTAGTGGGTTAGTGTTTTTGGTTTTCAGGGGTTAGGGTTGTTTGTTGTTAGGGTGTTAGTGTTCTTTGTTGTTAGGGGGTTAGGGTTGTTTCTTGTTACGGGGTTAGTGTTGTTTGTTGTTACGGGGTTAGGGTAGTTTCTTGTTAGGGGTTTAGTGTTGTTTTTTGTTAGGGGGTTAGTGTTTGTTGTTAGGGGTTTAGGGTTGTTTCTTGTTGGGTTTTAGTGGTTTTTGTTAGGGTGTTAGTGTTGTTTGTTGTTAGGGGTTTAGGGTTGTTTGTTGTTAGGGGTTTAAGGTTGTTTCTTGTTGGGGTTTAGTGGTTTTTGTTGTTAGGGTGTTAGTGTTGTTTGTTGTTAGGGTGTTAGTGGTTTGTGTTGTTAGGGGGTTAGTGTTGTTTGATGTTAGGGGTTTAGGGTTGTTTGTTGTTAGGGGGTTAGAGTTGTTTGTTGTTAGGGTGTTAGTGTTGTTTGATGTTAGGGGTTTAGGGTTGTTTGTTCTTAGGGGTTTAAGGTTGTTTCTTGTTGGGGTTTAGTGGTTTTTGTTGTTAGGGTGTTAGTGTTGTTTGTTGTTAGGGTGTTAGTGGTTTGTGTTGTTAGGGTGTTAGTGTTGTTTGATGTTAGGGGGTTAGGGTTGTTTGTTGTTAGGGTGTTAGTGTTCTTTGTTGTTAGGGGGTTAGGGTTGTTTCTTGTTACGGGGTTAGTGTTGTTTGTTGTTACGGGGTTAGGGTAGTTTCTTGTTAGGGGTTTAGTGTTGTTTTTCGTTAGGGGGTTAGTGTTTGTTGTTAGGGGTTTAGGGTTGTTTCTTGTTGGGGTTTAGTGGTTTTTGTTGTTAGTGTGTTAGTGTTGTTTGATGTTAGGGGTTTAGGGTTGTTTGTTGTTAGGGGGTTAGAGTTGTTTGTTGTTAGGGTGTTAGTGTTGTTTGTTGTTAGGGTGTTAGTGGTTTGTGTTGTTAGGGCGTTAGTGTTGTTTGATGTTAGGGGTTTAGGGTTGTTTGTTGTTAGTGGGTTAGGGTTGTTTGTTGTTAGTGGGTTAGTGTTTTTGGTTTTCAGGGGTTAGGGTTGGTTGTTGTTTGGGGGTTAGTGTTTGTTGTTAGGGGGTTAGGGTTGTTTGTTGTTAGGGTGTTAGTGGTTTGTGTTGTTAGGGTGTTAGTGTTGTTTGATGTTAGGGGTTTAGGGTTGTTTGTTGTTAGGGTGTTAGTGTTGTTTGTTGTTAGGGTGTTAGTGGTTTGTGTTGTTAGGGGGTTAGTGTTGTTTGATGTTAGGGGTTTAGGGTTGTTTGTTGTTAGGGGGTTAGAGTTGTTTGTTGTTAGGGTGTTAGTGTTGTTTGTTGTTAGGGGTTTAGGGTTGTTTGTTGTTAGGGGTTTAAGGTTGTTTCTTGTTGGAGTTTAGTGGTTTTTGTTGTTAGGGTGTTAGTGTTGTTTGTTGTTAGGGTGTTAGTGGTTTGTGTTGTTAGGGGGTTAGTGTTGTTTGATGTTAGGGGGTTAGGGTTGTTTGTTGTTAGGGTGTTAGTGTTCTTTGATGTTAGGGGTTTAGGGTTGTTTGTTGTTAGGGTGTTAGTGTTCTTTGTTGTTAGGGGGTTAGGGTTGTTTCTTGTTACGGGGTTAGTGTTGTTTGTTGTTACGGGGTTAGGGTAGTTTCTTGTTAGGGGTTTAGTGTTGTTTTTTGTTAGGGTGTTAGTGTTGTTTGTTGTTAGGGTGTTAGTGGTTTTTGTTGTTAGGGTGTTAGTGTTGTTTGTTGTTAGGGTGTTAGTGGTTTGTGTTCTTAGGAGGTTAGTGTTGTTTGATGTTAGGGGTTTAGGGTTGTTTGTTGATAGGGGGTTAGAGTTGTTTGTTGTTAGGGTGTTAGTGTTGTTTGTTGTTAGGGGTTTAGGGTTGTTTGTTGTTAGGGGTTTAAGGTTGTTTCTTGTTGGGGTTTAGTGGTTTTTGTTGTTAGGGTGTTAGTGTTGTTTGTTGTTAGGGTGTTAGTGGTTTGTGTTGTTAGGGGGTTAGGGTTGTTTGATGTTAGGGGTTAGGGTTGTTTGTTGTTAGGGTGTTAGTGTTCTTTGATGTTAGGGGTTTAGGGTTGTTTGTTGGTAGGGTGTTAGTGTTCTTTGTTGTTAGGGGGTTAGGGTTGTTTCTTGTTACGGGGTTAGTGTTGTTTGTTGTTACGGGGTTAGGGTAGTTTCTTGTTAGGGGTTTAGTGTTGTTTTTTGTTAGGGGCTTAGTGTTTGTTGTTAGGGGTTTAGGGTTGTTTCTTGTTGGGGTTTAGTGGTTTTTGTTGTTAGGGTGTTAGTGTTGTTTTTTGTTACGGTGTTAGTGGTTTGTGTTGTTAGGGGGTTAGTGTTGTTTGATGTTAGGGGTTTAGGGTTGTTTGTTGTTAGTTTGTTAGGGTTGTTTGTTGTTAGTGGGTTAGTGTTTTTGGTTTTCAGGGGTTAGGGTTGTTTGTTGTTAGGGTGTTAGTGTTCTTTGTTGTTAGGGGGTTAGGGTTGTTTCTTGTTACGGGGTTAGTGTTGTTTGTTGTTACGGGGTTAGGGTAGTTTCTTGATAGGGGTTTAGTGTTGTTTTTTGTTAGGGGGTTAGTGTTTGTTGTTAGGGGTTTAGGGTTGTTTCTTCTTGGCTTTTAGTGGTTTTTGTTGTTAGGGTGTTAGTGTTGTTTGATGTTAGGGGTTTAGGGTTGTTTGTTGTTAGGGGGTTAGGGTTGTTTGTTGTTAGGGTGTTAGTGTTCTTTGATGTTAGGGGTTTAGGGTTTTTTGTTGTTAGGGGGTTAGAGTTGTTTGTTGTTAGGGTGTTAGTGTTGTTTGTTGTTAGGGGTTTAGGGTTGTTTCTTGTTGGGGTTTAGTGGTTTTTGTTGTTAGGGTGTTAGTGCTGTTTGTTGTTAGGGTGTTAGTGGTTTGTGTTCTTAGGGGGTTAGTGTTGTTTGATGTTAGGGGTTTAGGGTTGTTTGTTGTTAGGGGGTTAGAGTTGTTTGTTGTTAGGGTGTTAGTGTTGTTTGTTGTTAGGGGTTTAGGGTTGTTTGTTGTTAGGGGTTTAAGGTTGTTTCTTGTTGGAGTTTAGTGGTTTTTGTTGTTAGGGTGTTAGTGTTGTTTGTTGTTAGGGTGTTAGTGGTTTGTGTTGTTAGGGGGTTAGTGTTGTTTGATGTTAGGGGGTTAGGGTTGTTTGTTGTTAGGGTGTTAGTGTTCTTTGATGTTAGGGGTTTAGGGTTGTTTGTTGTTAGGGTGTTAGTGTTCTTTGTTGTTAGGGGGTTAGGGTTGTTTCTTGTTACGGGGTTAGTGTTGTTTGTTGTTACGGGGTTAGGGTAGTTTCTTGTTAGGGGTTTAGTGTTGTTTTTTGTTAGGGTGTTAGTGTTGTTTGTTGTTAGGGTGTTAGTGGTTTTTGTTGTTAGGGTGTTAGTGTTGTTTGTTGTTAGGGTGTTAGTGGTTTGTGTTCTTAGGAGGTTAGTGTTGTTTGATGTTAGGGGTTTAGGGTTGTTTGTTGATAGGGGGTTAGAGTTGTTTGTTGTTAGGGTGTTAGTGTTGTTTGTTGTTAGGGGTTTAGGGTTGTTTGTTGTTAGGGGTTTAAGGTTGTTTCTTGTTGGGGTTTAGTGGTTTTTGTTGTTAGGGTGTTAGTGTTGTTTGTTGTTAGGGTGTTAGTGGTTTGTGTTGTTAGGGGGTTAGGGTTGTTTGATGTTAGGGGTTAGGGTTGTTTGTTGTTAGGGTGTTAGTGTTCTTTGATGTTAGGGGTTTAGGGTTGTTTGTTGGTAGGGTGTTAGTGTTCTTTGTTGTTAGGGGGTTAGGGTTGTTTCTTGTTACGGGGTTAGTGTTGTTTGTTGTTACGGGGTTAGGGTAGTTTCTTGTTAGGGGTTTAGTGTTGTTTTTTGTTAGGGGCTTAGTGTTTGTTGTTAGGGGTTTAGGGTTGTTTCTTGTTGGGGTTTAGTGGTTTTTGTTGTTAGGGTGTTAGTGTTGTTTTTTGTTACGGTGTTAGTGGTTTGTGTTGTTAGGGGGTTAGTGTTGTTTGATGTTAGGGGTTTAGGGTTGTTTGTTGTTAGTTTGTTAGGGTTGTTTGTTGTTAGTGGGTTAGTGTTTTTGGTTTTCAGGGGTTAGGGTTGTTTGTTGTTAGGGTGTTAGTGTTCTTTGTTGTTAGGGGGTTAGGGTTGTTTCTTGTTACGGGGTTAGTGTTGTTTGTTGTTACGGGGTTAGGGTAGTTTCTTGATAGGGGTTTAGTGTTGTTTTTTGTTAGGGGGTTAGTGTTTGTTGTTAGGGGTTTAGGGTTGTTTCTTCTTGGCTTTTAGTGGTTTTTGTTGTTAGGGTGTTAGTGTTGTTTGATGTTAGGGGTTTAGGGTTGTTTGTTGTTAGGGGGTTAGGGTTGTTTGTTGTTAGGGTGTTAGTGTTCTTTGATGTTAGGGGTTTAGGGTTTTTTGTTGTTAGGGGGTTAGAGTTGTTTGTTGTTAGGGTGTTAGTGTTGTTTGTTGTTAGGGGTTTAGGGTTGTTTCTTGTTGGGGTTTAGTGGTTTTTGTTGTTAGGGTGTTAGTGCTGTTTGTTGTTAGGGTGTTAGTGGTTTGTGTTGTTAGGGGGTTAGTGTTGTTTGATGTTAGGGGTTTAGGGTTGTTTGTTGTTAGGGGGTTAGAGTTGTTTGTTGTTAGGGTGTTAGTGTTGTTTGTTGTTAGGGGTTTAGGGTTGTTTGTTGTTAGGGGTTTAAGGTTGTTTCTTGTTGGGGTTTAGTGGTTTTTGTTGTTAGGGTGTTAGTGTTGTTTGTTGTTAGGGTGTTAGTGGTTTGTGTTGTTAGGGGTTTAGTGTTGTTTGATGTTAGGGGGTTAGGGTTGTTTGTTGTTAGGGTGTTAGTGTTCTTTGATGTTAGGGGTTTAGGGTTGTTTGTTGTTAGGGTGTTAGTGTTCTTTGTTGTTAGGGGGTTAGGGTTGTTTCTTGTTACGGGGTTAGTGTTGTTTGTTGTTACGGGGTTAGGGTAGTTTCTTGTTAGGGGTTTAGTGTTGTTTTTTGTTAGGGTGTTAGTGTTGTTTGTTGTTAGGGTGTTAGTGGTTTTTGTTGTTAGGGTGTTAGTGTTGTTTGTTGTTAGGGTGTTAGTGGTTTGTGTTCTTAGGGGGTTAGTGTTGTTTGATGTTAGGGGTTTAGGGTTGTTTGTTGTTAGGGGGTTAGAGTTGTTTGTTGTTAGGGTGTTAGTGTTGTTTGTTGTTAGGGGTTTAGGGTTGTTTGTTGTTAGGGGTTTAAGGTTGTTTCTTGTTGGGGTTTAGTGGTTTTTGTTGTTAGGGTGTTAGTGTTGTTTGTTGTTAGGGTGTTAGTGGTTTGTGTTGTTAGGGGGTTAGTGTTGTTTGATGTTAGGGGGTTAGGGTTGTTTGTTGTTAGGGTGTTAGTGTTCTTTGATGTTAGGGGTTTAGGGTTGTTTGTTGTTAGGGTGTTAGTGTTCTTTGTTGTTAGGGGGTTAGGGTTGTTTCTTGTTACGGGGTTAGTGTTGTTTGTTGTTACGGGGTTAGGGTAGTTTCTTGTTAGGGGTTTAGTGTTGTTTTTTGTTAGGGGGTTAGTGTTTGTTGTTAGGGGTTTAGGGTTGTTTCTTGTTGGGGTTTAGTGGTTTTTGTTGTTAGGGTGTTAGTGTTGTTTGTTGTTAGGGTGTTAGTGGTTTGTGTTGTTAGGGGGTTAGTGTTGTTTGATGTTAGGGGTTTAGGGTTTTTTGTTGTTAGTGGGTTAGGGTTGTTTGTTGTTAGTGGGTTAGTGTTTTTGGTTTTCAGGGGTTAGGGTTGTTAGTTGTTAGGGTGTTAGTGTTCTTTGTTGTTAGGGGGTTAGGGTTGTTTCTTGTTACGGGGTTAGTGTTGTTTGTTGTTACGGGGTTAGGGTAGTTTCTTGTTAGGGGTTTAGTGTTGTATTTTGTTAGGGGGTTAGTGTTTGTTGTTAGGGGTTTAGGGTTGTTTCTTGTTGGGGTTTAGTGGTTTTTGTTGTTAGGGAGTTAGTGTTGTTTGTTGTTAGGGGGTTAGTGTTCTTTGTTGTTACGGTGTTAGTGTTTTGTGTTGTTAGGGGGTTAGTGTTGTTTGATGTTAGGGGTTTAGGGTTGTTTGTTGTTAGGGGGTTAGTGTTGTTTGTTGTTAGGGTGTTAGGGTTGTTTGTTGTTAGTGGTTTAGGGTTGTTTGTTGTTAGTGGGTTAGGGTTGTTTGTTGTTTGGGGGTTAGTGTTTGTTGTTAGGTTGCTAGGGTTGTTTGTTGTTAGGGGGTTAGAGTTGTTTGTTGTTAGGGTGTTAGTGTTGTTTGTTGTTAGGGGTTTAGGGTTGTTTGTTGTTAGGGGTTTAAGGTTGTTTCTTGTTGGGGTTTAGTGGTTTTTGTTGTTCGGGTGTTAGTGTTTATTGTGGTTAGGGGGTTAGTGTTGTTGGTTGTTCGGGGGTTAGGATTGTTTCTTTTTAGGGGGTTAGGGTTGTTTGTTGTTTGGGGGTTAGGGTTGTTTGTTGTTACCGGGTTAGTGTTGTTTGTTGTTACGGGGTTAGGGTAGTTTCTTCTAAGGGGTTTAGTGTTGTTTGTTGTTAGGGGGTTAGTGTTTTTTGTTAGGGGTTTAGGGTTGTTTCTTGTTGGGGTTTAGTGGTTTTTGTTGTTAGGGTGTTAATGTTGTTTGTTCTTAGGGTGTTAGTGTTTTGTGTTGTTAGGGGGTTAGTGTTGTTTGATGTTAGGGGTTTAGGGTTGTTTGTTGTTAGGGGGTTAGTGTTGTTTGTTGTGAGGGTGTTAGGGTTGTTTGTTGTTAGTGGTTTACGGTTGTTTGTTGTTAGTGCGTTAGGGTTGTTTGTTGTTTGGGGGTTAGTGTTTGTTGTTAGGGGGCTAGGGTTGTTTGTTGTTAGGGTGTTAGTGTTCTTTGATGTTAGGGGTTTAGGGTTGTTTGTTGTTAGGGGGTTAGGGTTGTTTGTTGTTAGGGTGTCAGTATTGTTTGTTGTTAGGGGGTTAGGGTTGTTTGTTGTTAGGGTGTTAGTGTTCTTTGTTGTTAGTGGGTTAGGGTTGTTTGTTGTTTGGTTAGGGTTGTTTGTTGTTGGGGGTTAGTGTTGTTTGTTGTTAGGGGTTTAGGGTTGTTTCTTGTTGGGGTTTAGTGGTTTTTGTTGTTAGGGTGTTAGTGTTTATTGTGGTTAGGGGTTAGTGTTGTTGGTTGTTCAGGAGTTAGGATTGTTTGTTGTTAGGGGGTTAGGGTTGTTTGTTGTTTGGGGGTTAGGGTTGTTTGTTGTTACGGGGTTAGTGTTGTTTGTTGTTACGGTGTTAGGGTAGTTTCTTGTTAGGGGTTTAGTGTTGTTTGTTGTTAGGGGGTTAGGGTTGTTTCTTGTTGGGGTTTAGTGGTTTTTGTTGTTAGGGTGTTAGTGTTGTTTGTTGTTAGGGTGTTAGTGGTTTGTGTTGTTAGGGGGTTAGTGTTGCTTGATGTTAGGGGTTTAGGGTTGTTTGTTGTTAGTGGGTTAGGGTTGTTTGTTGTTAGTGGGTTAGTGTTTTTGGTTTTCAGGGGTTAGGGTTGTTAGTTGTTAGGGTGTTAGTGTTCTTAGTTGTTAGGGGGTTAGGGTTGTTTCTTGTTGGGGTTTAGTGGTTTTTGTTGTTAGGGTGTTAGTGTTGTTTGTTGTTAGGGTGTTAGTGGTTTGTGTTGTTAGGGGGTTAGTGTTGTTTGATGTTAGGGGTTTAGGGTTGTTTGTTGTTAGGGGGTTAGAGTTGTTTGTTGTTAGGGTGTTAGTGTTGTTTGTTGTTAGGGGTTTAGGGTTGTTTGTTGTTGGGGGTTAGAGTTGTTTGTTGTTAGGGTGTTAGTGTTGTTTGATGTTAGGGGTTTAGGGTTGTTTGTTGTTAGTGGGTTAGGGTTGTTTGTTGTTAGTGGGTTAGTGTTTTTGGTTTTCAGGGGTTAGGGTTGTTTGTTGTTTGGGGGTTAGTGTTTGTTGTTAGGGGGTTAGGGTTGTTTGTTGTTAGGGTGTTAGTGGTTTGTGTTGTTAGGGTGTTAGTGTTGTTTGATGTTAGGGGTTTAGGGTTGTTTGTTGTTAGGGGGTTAGGGTTGTTTGTTGTTAGGGTGTTAGTGTTCTTTGTTGTTAGGGGGTTAGGGTTGTTTCTTGTTATGGGGTTAGTGTTGTTTGTTGTTACGGGCTTAGGGTAGTTTCTTGTTAGGGGTTTAGGGTTGTTTGTTGTTAGGGGTTTAGGGTTGTTTCTTGTTGGGGTTTAGTGGTTTTTGTTGTTAGGGTGTTAGTGTTGTTTGTTGTTAGGGTGTTAGTGGTTTGTGTTGTTAGGGGGTTAGTGTTGTTTGATGTTAGGGGTTTAGGGTTGTTTGTTGTTAGGGGGTTAGGGTTGTTTGTTGTTAGGGTGTTAGTGTTGTTTGTTGTTAGGGGTTTAGGGTTGTTTGTTGTTAGGGGTTTAAGGTTGTTTCTTGTTGGGGTTTAGTGGTTTTTGTTGTTAGGGTGTTAGTGTTGTTTGTTGTTAGGGTGTTAGTGGTTTGTGTTGTTAGGGGGTTAGTGTTGTTTGATGTTAGGGGTTTAGGGTTGTTTGTTGTTAGGGGGTTAGAGTTGTTTGTTGTTAGGGTGTTAGTGTTGTTTGTTGTTAGGGGTTTAGGGTTGTTTGTTGTTAGGGGTTTAAGGTTGTTTCTTGTTGGGGTTTAGTGGTTTTTGTTGTTAGGGTGTTAGTGTTGTTTATTGTTAGGGTGTTAGTGGTTTGTGTTGTTAGGGGGTTAGTGTTGTTTGATGTTAGGGGTTTAGGGTTGTTTGTTGTTAGGGGCTTAGAGTTGTTTGTTGTTAGGGTGTTAGTGTTGTTTGTTGTTAGGGGTTTAGGGTTGTTTGTTGTTAGGGGTTTAAGGTTGTTTCTTGTTGGGGTTTAGTGGTTTTTGTTGTTAGGGTGTTAGTGTTGTTTGTTGTTAGGGTGTTAGTGGTTTGTGTTGTTAGGGGGTTACTGTTGTTTGATGTTAGGGGTTTAGTGTTGTTTGTTGTTAGGGGGTTAGAGTTGTTTGTTGTTAGGGTGTTAGTGTTGTTTGATGTTAGGGGTTTAGGGTTGTTTGTTGTTAGGGGTTTAAGGTTGTTTCTTGTTGGGGTTTAGTGGTTTTTGTTGTTAGGGTGTTAGTGTTGTTTGTTGTTAGGGTGTTAGTGGTTTCTGTTGTTAGGGGGTTAGTGTTGTTTGATGTTAGGGGTTTAGGGTTGTTTGTTGTTAGGGGGTTAGAGTTGTTTGTTGTTAGGGTGTTAGTGTTGTTTGTTGTTAGGGGTTTAGGGTTGTTTGTTGTTAGGGGTTTAAGGTTGTTTCTTGTTGGGGTTTAGTGGTTTTTGTTGTTAGGGTGTTAGTGTTGTTTGTTGTTAGGGTGTTAGTGGTTTGTGTTGTTAGGGGGTTAGTGTTGTTTGATGTTAGGGGGTTAGGGTTGTTTGTTGTTAGGGTGTTAGTGTTCTTTGATGTTAGGGGTTTAGGGTTGTTTGTTGTTAGGGTGTTAGTGTTCTTTGTTGTTAGGGGGTTAGGGTTGTTTCTTGTTACGGGGTTAGTGTTGTTTGTTGTTACGGGGTTAGGGTAGTTTCTTGTTAGGGGTTTAGTGTTGTTTTTTGTTAGGGTGTTAGTGTTTGTTGTTAGGAGTTTAGGGTTGTTTCTTGTTGGGGTTTAGTGGTTTTTGTTGTTAGGGTGTTAGTGTTGTTTGTTGTTAGGGTGTTAGTGGTTTGTGTTGTTAGGGGGTTAGTGTTGTTTGATGTTAGGGGTTTAGGGTTGTTTGTTGTTAGTTTGTTAGGGTTGTTTGTTGTTAGTGGGTTAGTGTTTTTTGGTTTTCAGGGGTTAGGGTTGTTTGTTGTTAGGGTGTTAGTGTTCTTTGTTGTTAGGGGGTTAGGGTTGTTTCTTGTTACGGGGTTAGTGTTGTTTGTTGTTACGGGATTAGGGTAGTTTCTTGTTAGGGGTTTAGTGTTGTTTTTTGTTAGGGGGTTAGTGTTTGTTGTTAGGGGTTTAAGGTTGTTTCTTGCTGGGGTTTAGTGGTTTTTGTTGTTAGGGTGTTAGTGTTGTTTGATGTTAGGGGTTTAGGGTTGTTTGTTGTTAGGGGGTTAGGGTTGTTTGTTGTTAGGGTGTTAGTGTTCTTTGATGTTAGGGGTTTAGGGTTGTTTGTTGTTAGGGGGTTAGAGTTGTTTGTTGTTAGGGTGTTAGTGTTGTTTGTTGTTAGGGGTTTAGGGTTGTGTGTTGTTAGGGGTTTAGGGTTGTTTCTTGTTGGGGTTTAGTGGTTTTTGTTGTTAGGGTGTTAGTGTTGTTTGTTGTTAGGGTGTTAGTGGTTTGTGTTGTTAGGGGGTTAGTGTTGTTTGATGTTAGGGGTTTAGGGTTGTTTGTTGTTAGGGGGTTAGAGTTGTTTGTTGTTAGGGTGTTAGTGTTGTTTGTTGTTAGGGGTTTAGGGTTGTTTGTTGTTAGGGGTTTAAGGTTGTTTCTTGTTGGGGTTTAGTGGTTTTTGTTGTTAGGGTGTTAGTGTTGTTTGTTGTTAGGGTGTTAGTGGTTTGTGTTGTTCAGGGGTTAGTGTTGTTTGATGTTAGGGGGTTAGGGTTGTTTGTTGTTAGGGTGTTAGTGTTCTTTGTTGTTAGGGGGTTAGGGTTGTTTCTTGTTACGGGGTTAGTGTTGTTTGTTGTTACGGGGTTAGGGTAGTTTCTTGTTAGGGGTTTAGTGTTGTTTTTTGTTAGGGGGTTAGTGTTTGTTGTTAGGGGTTTAGGGTTGTTTCTTGTTGGGGTTTAGTGGTTTTTGTTGTTAGGGTGTTAGTGTTGTTTGTTGTTAGGGTGTTAGTGGTTTGTGTTGTTAGGGGGTTAGTGTTGTTTGATGTTAGGGGTTTAGGGTTTTTTGTTGTTAGTGGGTTAGGGTTGTTTGTTGTTAGTGGGTTAGTGTTTTTGGTTTTCAGGGGTTAGGGTTGTTAGTTGTTAGGGTGTTAGTGTTCTTTGTTGTTAGGGGGTTAGGGTTGTTTCTTGTTACGGGGTTAGTGTTGTTTGTTGTTACGGGGTTAGGGTAGTTTCTTGTTAGGGGTTTAGTGTTGTTTTTTGTTAGGGGGTTAGTGTTTGTTGTTAGGGGTTTAGGGTTGTTTCTTGTTGGGGTTTAGTGGTTTTTGTTGTTAGGGAGTTAGTGTTGTTTGTTGTTAGGGGGTTAGTGTTCTTTGTTGTTACGGTGTTAGTGTTTTGTGTTGTTAGGGGGTTAGTGTTGTTTGATGTTAGGGGTTTAGGGTTGTTTGTTGTTAGGGGGTTAGTGTTGTTTGTTGTTAGGGTGTTAGGGTTGTTTGTTGTTAGTGGTTTAGGGTTGTTTGTTGTTAGTGGGTTAGGGTTGTTTGTTGTTTGGGGGTTAGTGTTTGTTGTTAGGTTGCTAGGGTTGTTTGTTGTTAGGGGGTTAGAGTTGTTTGTTGTTAGGGTGTTAGTGTTGTTTGTTGTTAGGGGTTTAGGGTTGTTTGTTGTTAGGGGTTTAAGGTTGTTTCTTGTTGGGGTTTAGTGGTTTTTGTTGTTCGGGTGTTAGTGTTTATTGTGGTTAGGGGGTTAGTGTTGTTGGTTGTTCGGGGGTTAGGATTGTTTCTTTTTAGGGGGTTAGGGTTGTTTGTTGTTTGGGGGTTAGGGTTGTTTGTTGTTACCGGGTTAGTGTTGTTTGTTGTTACGGGGTTAGGGTAGTTTCTTCTAAGGGGTTTAGTGTTGTTTGTTGTTAGGGGGTTAGTGTTTTTTGTTAGGGGTTTAGGGTTGTTTCTTGTTGGGGTTTAGTGGTTTTTGTTGTTAGGGTGTTAATGTTGTTTGTTCTTAGGGTGTTAGTGTTTTGTGTTGTTAGGGGGTTAGTGTTGTTTGATGTTAGGGGTTTAGGGTTGTTTGTTGTTAGGGGGTTAGTGTTGTTTGTTGTGAGGGTGTTAGGGTTGTTTGTTGTTAGTGGTTTACGGTTGTTTGTTGTTAGTGCGTTAGGGTTGTTTGTTGTTTGGGGGTTAGTGTTTGTTGTTAGGGGGCTAGGGTTGTTTGTTGTTAGGGTGTTAGTGTTCTTTGATGTTAGGGGTTTAGGGTTGTTTGTTGTTAGGGGGTTAGGGTTGTTTGTTGTTAGGGTGTTAGTGTTGTTTGTTGTTAGGGGGTTAGGGTTGTTTGTTGTTAGGGTGTTAGTGTTCTTTGTTGTTAGTGGGTTAGGGTTGTTTGTTGTTTGGTTAGGGTTGTTTGTTGTTGGGGGTTAGTGTTGTTTGTTGTTAGGGGTTTAGGGTTGTTTCTTGTTGGGGTTTAGTGGTTTTTGTTGTTAGGGTGTTAGTGTTTATTGTGGTTAGGGGTTAGTGTTGTTGGTTGTTCAGGAGTTAGGATTGTTTGTTGTTAGGGGGTTAGGGTTGTTTGTTGTTTGGGGGTTAGGGTTGTTTGTTGTTACGGGGTTAGTGTTGTTTGTTGTTACGGTGTTTGGGTAGTTTCTTGTTAGGGGTTTAGTGTTGTTTGTTGTTAGGGGGTTAGGGTTGTTTCTTGTTGGGGTTTAGTGGTTTTTGTTGTTAGGGTGTTAGTGTTGTTTGTTGTTAGGGTGTTAGTGGTTTGTGTTGTTAGGGGGTTAGTGTTGCTTGATGTTAGGGGTTTAGGGTTGTTTGTTGTTAGTGGGTTAGGGTTGTTTGTTGTTAGTGGGTTAGTGTTTTTGGTTTTCAGGGGTTAGGGTTGTTAGTTGTTAGGGTGTTAGTGTTCTTTGTTGTTAGGGGGTTAGGGTTGTTTCTTGTTGGGGTTTAGTGGTTTTTGTTGTTAGGGTGTTAGTGTTGTTTGTTGTTAGGGTGTTAGTGGTTTGTGTTGTTAGGGGGTTAGTGTTGTTTGATGTTAGGGGTTTAGGGTTGTTTGTTGTTGGGGGTTAGAGTTGTTTGTTGTTAGGGTGTTAGTGTTGTTTGTTGTTAGGGGTTTAGGGTTGTTTGTTGTTAGGGGGTTAGAGTTGTTTGTTGTTAGGGTGTTAGTGTTGTTTGATGTTAGGGGTTTAGGGTTGTTTGTTGTTAGTGGGTTAGGGTTGTTTGTTGTTAGTGGGTTAGTGTTTTTGGTTTTCAGGGGTTAAGGTTGTTTGTTGTTTGGGGGTTAGTGTTTGTTGTTAGGGGGTTAGGGTTGTTTGTTGTTAGGGTGTTAGTGGTTTGTGTTGTTAGGGTGTTAGTGTTGTTTGATGTTAGGGGTTTAGGGTTGTTTGTTGTTAGGGGGTTAGGGTTGTTTGTTGTTAGGGTGTTAGTGTTCTTTGTTGTTAGGGGGTTAGGGTTGTTTCTTGTTATGGGGTTAGTGTTGTTTGTTGTTACGGGCTTAGGGTAGTTTCTTGTTAGGGGTTTAGGGTTGTTTGTTGTTAGGGGTTTAGGGTTGTTTCTTGTTGGGGTTTAGTGGTTTTTGTTGTTAGGGTGTTAGTGTTGTTTGTTGTTAGGGTGTTAGTGGTTTGTGTTGTTAGGGGGTTAGTGTTGTTTGATGTTAGGGGTTTAGGGTTGTTTGTTGTTAGGGGGTTAGGGTTGTTTGTTGTTAGGGTGTTAGTGTTGTTTGTTGTTAGGGGTTTAGGGTTGTTTGTTGTTAGGGGTTTAAGGTTGTTTCTTGTTGGGGTTTAGTGGTTTTTGTTGTTAGGGTGTTAGTGTTGTTTGTTGTTAGGGTGTTAGTGGTTTGTGTTGTTAGGGGGTTAGTGTTGTTTGATGTTAGGGGTTTAGGGTTGTTTGTTGTTAGGGGGTTAGAGTTGTTTGTTGTTAGGGTGTTAGTGTTGTTTGTTGTTAGGGGTTTAGGGTTGTTTGTTGTTAGGGGTTTAAGGTTGTTTCTTGTTGGGGTTTAGTGGTTTTTGTTGTTAGGGTGTTAGTGTTGTTTATTGTTAGGGTGTTAGTGGTTTGTGTTGTTAGGGGGTTAGTGTTGTTTGATGTTAGGGGTTTAGGGTTGTTTGTTGTTAGGGGCTTAGAGTTGTTTGTTGTTAGGGTGTTAGTGTTGTTTGTTGTTAGGGGTTTAGGGTTGTTTGTTGTTAGGGGTTTAAGGTTGTTTCTTGTTGGGGTTTAGTGGTTTTTGTTGTTAGGGTGTTAGTGTTGTTTGTTGTTAGGGTGTTAGTGGTTTGTGTTGTTAGGGGGTTACTGTTGTTTGATGTTAGGGGTTTAGTGTTGTTTGTTGTTAGGGGGTTAGAGTTGTTTGTTGTTAGGGTGTTAGTGTTGTTTGATGTTAGGGGTTTAGGGTTGTTTGTTGTTAGGGGTTTAAGGTTGTTTCTTGTTGGGGTTTAGTGGTTTTTGTTGTTAGGGTGTTAGTGTTGTTTGTTGTTAGGGTGTTAGTGGTTTCTGTTGTTAGGGGGTTAGTGTTGTTTGATGTTAGGGGTTTAGGGTTGTTTGTTGTTAGGGGGTTAGAGTTGTTTGTTGTTAGGGTGTTAGTGTTGTTTGTTGTTAGGGGTTTAGGGTTGTTTGTTGTTAGGGGTTTAAGGTTGTTTCTTGTTGGGGTTTAGTGGTTTTTGTTGTTAGGGTGTTAGTGTTGTTTGTTGTTAGGGTGTTAGTGGTTTGTGTTGTTAGGGGGTTAGTGTTGTTTGATGTTAGGGGGTTAGGGTTGTTTGTTGTTAGGGTGTTAGTGTTCTTTGTTGTTAGGGGGTTAGGGTTGTTTCTTGTTACGGGGTTAGTGTTGTTTGTTGTTACGGGGTTAGGGTAGTTTCTTGTTAGGGGTTTAGTGTTGTTTTTTGTTAGGGTGTTAGTGTTTGTTGTTAGGAGTTTAGGGTTGTTTCTTGTTGGGGTTTAGTGGTTTTTGTTGTTAGGGTGTTAGTGTTGTTTGTTGTTAGGGTGTTAGTGGTTTGTGTTGTTAGGGGGTTAGTGTTGTTTGATGTTAGGGGTTTAGGGTTGTTTGTTGTTAGTTTGTTAGGGTTGTTTGTTGTTAGTGGGTTAGTGTTTTTGGTTTTCAGGGGTTAGGGTTGTTTGTTGTTAGGGTGTTAGTGTTCTTTGTTGTTAGGGGGTTAGGGTTGTTTCTTGTTACGGGGTTAGTGTTGTTTGTTGTTACGGGATTAGGGTAGTTTCTTGTTAGGGGTTTAGTGTTGTTTTTTGTTAGGGGGTTAGTGTTTGTTGTTAGGGGTTTAAGGTTGTTTCTTGCTGGGGTTTAGTGGTTTTTGTTGTTAGGGTGTTAGTGTTGTTTGATGTTAGGGGTTTAGGGTTGTTTGTTGTTAGGGGGTTAGGGTTGTTTGTTGTTAGGGTGTTAGTGTTCTTTGATGTTAGGGGTTTAGGGTTGTTTGTTGTTAGGGGGTTAGAGTTGTTTGTTGTTAGGGTGTTAGTGTTGTTTGTTGTTAGGGGTTTAGGGTTGTGTGTTGTTAGGGGTTTAGGGTTGTTTCTTGTTGGGGTTTAGTGGTTTTTGTTGTTAGGGTGTTAGTGTTGTTTGTTGTTAGGGTGTTAGTGGTTTGTGTTGTTAGGGGGTTAGTGTTGTTTGATGTTAGGGGTTTAGGGTTGTTTGTTGTTAGGGGGTTAGAGTTGTTTGTTGTTAGGGTGTTAGTGTTGTTTGTTGTTAGGGGTTTAGGGTTGTTTGTTGTTAGGGGTTTAAGGTTGTTTCTTGTTGGGGTTTAGTGGTTTTTGTTGTTAGGGTGTTAGTGTTGTTTGTTGTTAGGGTGTTAGTGGTTTGTGTTGTTCAGGGGTTAGTGTTGTTTGATGTTAGGGGGTTAGGGTTGTTTGTTGTTAGGGTGTTAGTGTTCTTTGTTGTTAGGGGGTTAGGGTTGTTTCTTGTTACGGGGTTAGTGTTGTTTGTTGTTACGGGGTTAGGGTAGTTTCTTGTTAGGGGTTTAGTGTTGTTTTTTGTTAGGGGGTTAGTGTTTGTTGTTAGGGGTTTAGGGTTGTTTCTTGTTGGGGTTTAGTGGTTTTTGTTGTTAGGGTGTGAGTGTTGTTTGTTGTTAGGGTGTTAGTGGTTTGTGTTGTTAGGGGGTTAGTGTTGTTTGATGTTAGGGGTTTAGGGTTTTTTGTTGTTAGTGGGTTAGGGTTGTTTGTTGTTAGTGGGTTAGTGTTTTTGGTTTTCAGGGGTTAGGGTTGTTAGTTGTTAGGGTGTTAGTGTTCTTTGTTGTTAGGGGGTTAGGGTTGTTTCTTGTTACGGGGTTAGTGTTGTTTGTTGTTACGGGGTTAGGGTAGTTTCTTGTTAGGGGTTTAGTGTTGTTTTTTGTTAGGGGGTTAGTGTTTGTTGTTAGGGGTTTAGGGTTGTTTCTTGTTGGGGTTTAGTGGTTTTTGTTGTTAGGGAGTTAGTGTTGTTTGTTGTTAGGGGGTTAGTGTTCTTTGTTGTTACGGTGTTAGTGTTTTGTGTTGTTAGGGGGTTAGTGTTGTTTGATGTTAGGGGTTTAGGGTTGTTTGTTGTTAGGGGGTTAGTGTTGTTTGTTGTTAGGGTGTTAGGGTTGTTTGTTGTTAGTGGTTTAGGGTTGTTTGTTGTTAGTGGGTTAGGGTTGTTTGTTGTTTGGGGGTTAGTGTTTGTTGTTAGGTTGCTAGGGTTGTTTGTTGTTAGGGGGTTAGAGTTGTTTGTTGTTAGGGTGTTAGTGTTGTTTGTTGTTAGGGGTTTAGGGTTGTTTGTTGTTAGGGGTTTAAGGTTGTTTCTTGTTGGGGTTTAGTGGTTTTTGTTGTTCGGGTGTTAGTGTTTATTGTGGTTAGGGGGTTAGTGTTGTTGGTTGTTCGGGGGTTAGGATTGTTTCTTTTTAGGGGGTTAGGGTTGTTTGTTGTTTGGGGGTTAGGGTTGTTTGTTGTTACCGGGTTAGTGTTGTTTGTTGTTACGGGGTTAGGGTAGTTTCTTCTAAGGGGTTTAGTGTTGTTTGTTGTTAGGGGGTTAGTGTTTTTTGTTAGGGGTTTAGGGTTGTTTCTTGTTGGGGTTTAGTGGTTTTTGTTGTTAGGGTGTTAATGTTGTTTGTTCTTAGGGTGTTAGTGTTTTGTGTTGTTAGGGGGTTAGTGTTGTTTGATGTTAGGGGTTTAGGGTTGTTTGTTGTTAGGGGGTTAGTGTTGTTTGTTGTGAGGGTGTTAGGGTTGTTTGTTGTTAGTGGTTTACGGTTGTTTGTTGTTAGTGCGTTAGGGTTGTTTGTTGTTTGGGGGTTAGTGTTTGTTGTTAGGGGGCTAGGGTTGTTTGTTGTTAGGGTGTTAGTGTTCTTTGATGTTAGGGGTTTAGGGTTGTTTGTTGTTAGGGGGTTAGGGTTGTTTGTTGTTAGGGTGTTAGTGTTGTTTGTTGTTAGGGGGTTAGGGTTGTTTGTTGTTAGGGTGTTAGTGTTCTTTGTTGTTAGTGGGTTAGGGTTGTTTGTTGTTTGGTTAGGGTTGTTTGTTGTTGGGGGTTAGTGTTGTTTGTTGTTAGGGGTTTAGGGTTGTTTCTTGTTGGGGTTTAGTGGTTTTTGTTGTTAGGGTGTTAGTGTTTATTGTGGTTAGGGGTTAGTGTTGTTGGTTGTTCAGGAGTTAGGATTGTTTGTTGTTAGGGGGTTAGGGTTGTTTGTTGTTTGGGGGTTAGGGTTGTTTGTTGTTACGGGGTTAGTGTTGTTTGTTGTTACGGTGTTTGGGTAGTTTCTTGTTAGGGGTTTAGTGTTGTTTGTTGTTAGGGGGTTAGGGTTGTTTCTTGTTGGGGTTTAGTGGTTTTTGTTGTTAGGGTGTTAGTGTTGTTTGTTGTTAGGGTGTTAGTGGTTTGTGTTGTTAGGGGGTTAGTGTTGCTTGATGTTAGGGGTTTAGGGTTGTTTGTTGTTAGTGGGTTAGGGTTGTTTGTTGTTAGTGGGTTAGTGTTTTTGGTTTTCAGGGGTTAGGGTTGTTAGTTGTTAGGGTGTTAGTGTTCTTTGTTGTTAGGGGGTTAGGGTTGTTTCTTGTTGGGGTTTAGTGGTTTTTGTTGTTAGGGTGTTAGTGTTGTTTGTTGTTAGGGTGTTAGTGGTTTGTGTTGTTAGGGGGTTAGTGTTGTTTGATGTTAGGGGTTTAGGGTTGTTTGTTGTTGGGGGTTAGAGTTGTTTGTTGTTAGGGTGTTAGTGTTGTTTGTTGTTAGGGGTTTAGGGTTGTTTGTTGTTAGGGGGTTAGAGTTGTTTGTTGTTAGGGTGTTAGTGTTGTTTGATGTTAGGGGTTTAGGGTTGTTTGTTGTTAGTGGGTTAGGGTTGTTTGTTGTTAGTGGGTTAGTGTTTTTGGTTTTCAGGGGTTAAGGTTGTTTGTTGTTTGGGGGTTAGTGTTTGTTGTTAGGGGGTTAGGGTTGTTTGTTGTTAGGGTGTTAGTGGTTTGTGTTGTTAGGGTGTTAGTGTTGTTTGATGTTAGGGGTTTAGGGTTGTTTGTTGTTAGGGGGTTAGGGTTGTTTGTTGTTAGGGTGTTAGTGTTCTTTGTTGTTAGGGGGTTAGGGTTGTTTCTTGTTATGGGGTTAGTGTTGTTTGTTGTTACGGGCTTAGGGTAGTTTCTTGTTAGGGGTTTAGGGTTGTTTGTTGTTAGGGGTTTAGGGTTGTTTCTTGTTGGGGTTTAGTGGTTTTTGTTGTTAGGGTGTTAGTGTTGTTTGTTGTTAGGGTGTTAGTGGTTTGTGTTGTTAGGGGGTTAGTGTTGTTTGATGTTAGGGGTTTAGGGTTGTTTGTTGTTAGGGGGTTAGGGTTGTTTGTTGTTAGGGTGTTAGTGTTGTTTGTTGTTAGGGGTTTAGGGTTGTTTGTTGTTAGGGGTTTAAGGTTGTTTCTTGTTGGGGTTTAGTGGTTTTTGTTGTTAGGGTGTTAGTGTTGTTTGTTGTTAGGGTGTTAGTGGTTTGTGTTGTTAGGGGGTTAGTGTTGTTTGATGTTAGGGGTTTAGGGTTGTTTGTTGTTAGGGGGTTAGAGTTGTTTGTTGTTAGGGTGTTAGTGTTGTTTGTTGTTAGGGGTTTAGGGTTGTTTGTTGTTAGGGGTTTAAGGTTGTTTCTTGTTGGGGTTTAGTGGTTTTTGTTGTTAGGGTGTTAGTGTTGTTTATTGTTAGGGTGTTAGTGGTTTGTGTTGTTAGGGGGTTAGTGTTGTTTGATGTTAGGGGTTTAGGGTTGTTTGTTGTTAGGGGCTTAGAGTTGTTTGTTGTTAGGGTGTTAGTGTTGTTTGTTGTTAGGGGTTTAGGGTTGTTTGTTGTTAGGGGTTTAAGGTTGTTTCTTGTTGGGGTTTAGTGGTTTTTGTTGTTAGGGTGTTAGTGTTGTTTGTTGTTAGGGTGTTAGTGGTTTGTGTTGTTAGGGGGTTACTGTTGTTTGATGTTAGGGGTTTAGTGTTGTTTGTTGTTAGGGGGTTAGAGTTGTTTGTTGTTAGGGTGTTAGTGTTGTTTGATGTTAGGGGTTTAGGGTTGTTTGTTGTTAGGGGTTTAAGGTTGTTTCTTGTTGGGGTTTAGTGGTTTTTGTTGTTAGGGTGTTAGTGTTGTTTGTTGTTAGGGTGTTAGTGGTTTCTGTTGTTAGGGGGTTAGTGTTGTTTGATGTTAGGGGTTTAGGGTTGTTTGTTGTTAGGGGGTTAGAGTTGTTTGTTGTTAGGGTGTTAGTGTTGTTTGTTGTTAGGGGTTTAGGGTTGTTTGTTGTTAGGGGTTTAAGGTTGTTTCTTGTTGGGGTTTAGTGGTTTTTGTTGTTAGGGTGTTAGTGTTGTTTGTTGTTAGGGTGTTAGTGGTTTGTGTTGTTAGGGGGTTAGTGTTGTTTGATGTTAGGGGGTTAGGGTTGTTTGTTGTTAGGGTGTTAGTGTTCTTTGTTGTTAGGGGGTTAGGGTTGTTTCTTGTTACGGGGTTAGTGTTGTTTGTTGTTACGGGGTTAGGGTAGTTTCTTGTTAGGGGTTTAGTGTTGTTTTTTGTTAGGGTGTTAGTGTTTGTTGTTAGGAGTTTAGGGTTGTTTCTTGTTGGGGTTTAGTGGTTTTTGTTGTTAGGGTGTTAGTGTTGTTTGTTGTTAGGGTGTTAGTGGTTTGTGTTGTTAGGGGGTTAGTGTTGTTTGATGTTAGGGGTTTAGGGTTGTTTGTTGTTAGTTTGTTAGGGTTGTTTGTTGTTAGTGGGTTAGTGTTTTTGGTTTTCAGGGGTTAGGGTTGTTTGTTGTTAGGGTGTTAGTGTTCTTTGTTGTTAGGGGGTTAGGGTTGTTTCTTGTTACGGGGTTAGTGTTGTTTGTTGTTACGGGATTAGGGTAGTTTCTTGTTAGGGGTTTAGTGTTGTTTTTTGTTAGGGGGTTAGTGTTTGTTGTTAGGGGTTTAAGGTTGTTTCTTGCTGGGGTTTAGTGGTTTTTGTTGTTAGGGTGTTAGTGTTGTTTGATGTTAGGGGTTTAGGGTTGTTTGTTGTTAGGGGGTTAGGGTTGTTTGTTGTTAGGGTGTTAGTGTTCTTTGATGTTAGGGGTTTAGGGTTGTTTGTTGTTAGGGGGTTAGAGTTGTTTGTTGTTAGGGTGTTAGTGTTGTTTGTTGTTAGGGGTTTAGGGTTGTGTGTTGTTAGGGGTTTAGGGTTGTTTCTTGTTGGGGTTTAGTGGTTTTTGTTGTTAGGGTGTTAGTGTTGTTTGTTGTTAGGGTGTTAGTGGTTTGTGTTGTTAGGGGGTTAGTGTTGTTTGATGTTAGGGGTTTAGGGTTGTTTGTTGTTAGGGGGTTAGAGTTGTTTGTTGTTAGGGTGTTAGTGTTGTTTGTTGTTAGGGGTTTAGGGTTGTTTGTTGTTAGGGGTTTAAGGTTGTTTCTTGTTGGGGTTTAGTGGTTTTTGTTGTTAGGGTGTTAGTGTTGTTTGTTGTTAGGGTGTTAGTGGTTTGTGTTGTTCAGGGGTTAGTGTTGTTTGATGTTAGGGGGTTAGGGTTGTTTGTTGTTAGGGTGTTAGTGTTCTTTGTTGTTAGGGGGTTAGGGTTGTTTCTTGTTACGGGGTTAGTGTTGTTTGTTGTTACGGGGTTAGGGTAGTTTCTTGTTAGGGGTTTAGTGTTGTTTTTTGTTAGGGGGTTAGTGTTTGTTGTTAGGGGTTTAGGGTTGTTTCTTGTTGGGGTTTAGTGGTTTTTGTTGTTAGGGTGTTAGTGTTGTTTGTTGTTAGGGTGTTAGTGGTTTGTGTTGTTAGGGGGTTAGTGTTGTTTGATGTTAGGGGTTTAGGGTTTTTTGTTGTTAGTGGGTTAGGGTTGTTTGTTGTTAGTGGGTTAGTGTTTTTGGTTTTCAGGGGTTAGGGTTGTTAGTTGTTAGGGTGTTAGTGTTCTTTGTTGTTAGGGGGTTAGGGTTGTTTCTTGTTACGGGGTTAGTGTTGTTTGTTGTTACGGGGTTAGGGTAGTTTCTTGTTAGGGGTTTAGTGTTGTTTTTTGTTAGGGGGTTAGTGTTTGTTGTTAGGGGTTTAGGGTTGTTTCTTGTTGGGGTTTAGTGGTTTTTGTTGTTAGGGAGTTAGTGTTGTTTGTTGTTAGGGGGTTAGTGTTCTTTGTTGTTACGGTGTTAGTGTTTTGTGTTGTTAGGGGGTTAGTGTTGTTTGATGTTAGGGGTTTAGGGTTGTTTGTTGTTAGGGGGTTAGTGTTGTTTGTTGTTAGGGTGTTAGGGTTGTTTGTTGTTAGTGGTTTAGGGTTGTTTGTTGTTAGTGGGTTAGGGTTGTTTGTTGTTTGGGGGTTAGTGTTTGTTGTTAGGTTGCTAGGGTTGTTTGTTGTTAGGGGGTTAGAGTTGTTTGTTGTTAGGGTGTTAGTGTTGTTTGTTGTTAGGGGTTTAGGGTTGTTTGTTGTTAGGGGTTTAAGGTTGTTTCTTGTTGGGGTTTAGTGGTTTTTGTTGTTCGGGTGTTAGTGTTTATTGTGGTTAGGGGGTTAGTGTTGTTGGTTGTTCGGGGGTTAGGATTGTTTCTTTTTAGGGGGTTAGGGTTGTTTGTTGTTTGGGGGTTAGGGTTGTTTGTTGTTACCGGGTTAGTGTTGTTTGTTGTTACGGGGTTAGGGTAGTTTCTTCTAAGGGGTTTAGTGTTGTTTGTTGTTAGGGGGTTAGTGTTTTTTGTTAGGGGTTTAGGGTTGTTTCTTGTTGGGGTTTAGTGGTTTTTGTTGTTAGGGTGTTAATGTTGTTTGTTCTTAGGGTGTTAGTGTTTTGTGTTGTTAGGGGGTTAGTGTTGTTTGATGTTAGGGGTTTAGGGTTGTTTGTTGTTAGGGGGTTAGTGTTGTTTGTTGTGAGGGTGTTAGGGTTGTTTGTTGTTAGTGGTTTACGGTTGTTTGTTGTTAGTGCGTTAGGGTTGTTTGTTGTTTGGGGGTTAGTGTTTGTTGTTAGGGGGCTAGGGTTGTTTGTTGTTAGGGTGTTAGTGTTCTTTGATGTTAGGGGTTTAGGGTTGTTTGTTGTTAGGGGGTTAGGGTTGTTTGTTGTTAGGGTGTTAGTGTTGTTTGTTGTTAGGGGGTTAGGGTTGTTTGTTGTTAGGGTGTTAGTGTTCTTTGTTGTTAGTGGGTTAGGGTTGTTTGTTGTTTGGTTAGGGTTGTTTGTTGTTGGGGGTTAGTGTTGTTTGTTGTTAGGGGTTTAGGGTTGTTTCTTGTTGGGGTTTAGTGGTTTTTGTTGTTAGGGTGTTAGTGTTTATTGTGGTTAGGGGTTAGTGTTGTTGGTTGTTCAGGAGTTAGGATTGTTTGTTGTTAGGGGGTTAGGGTTGTTTGTTGTTTGGGGGTTAGGGTTGTTTGTTGTTACGGGGTTAGTGTTGTTTGTTGTTACGGTGTTTGGGTAGTTTCTTGTTAGGGGTTTAGTGTTGTTTGTTCTTAGGGGGTTAGGGTTGTTTCTTGTTGGGGTTTAGTGGTTTTTGTTGTTAGGGTGTTAGTGTTGTTTGTTGTTAGGGTGTTAGTGGTTTGTGTTGTTAGGGGGTTAGTGTTGCTTGATGTTAGGGGTTTAGGGTTGTTTGTTGTTAGTGGGTTAGGGTTGTTTGTTGTTAGTGGGTTAGTGTTTTTGGTTTTCAGGGGTTAGGGTTGTTAGTTGTTAGGGTGTTAGTGTTCTTTGTTGTTAGGGGGTTAGGGTTGTTTCTTGTTGGGGTTTAGTGGTTTTTGTTGTTAGGGTGTTAGTGTTGTTTGTTGTTAGGGTGTTAGTGGTTTGTGTTGTTAGGGGGTTAGTGTTGTTTGATGTTAGGGGTTTAGGGTTGTTTGTTGTTAGGGGGTTAGAGTTTTTTGTTGTTAGGGTGTTAGTGTTGTTTGTTGTTAGGGGTTTAGGGTTGTTTGTTGTTAGGGGGTTAGAGTTGTTTGTTGTTAGGGTGTTAGTGTTGTTTGATGTTAGGGGTTTAGGGTTGTTTGTTGTTAGTGGGTTAGGGTTGTTTGTTGTTAGTGGGTTAGTGTTTTTGGTTTTCAGGGGTTAAGGTTGTTTGTTGTTTGGGGGTTAGTGTTTGTTGTTAGGGGGTTAGGGTTGTTTGTTGTTAGGGTGTTAGTGGTTTGTGTTGTTAGGGTGTTAGTGTTGTTTGATGTTAGGGGTTTAGGGTTGTTTGTTGTTAGGGGGTTAGGGTTGTTTGTTGTTAGGGTGTTAGTGTTCTTTGTTGTTAGGGGGTTAGGGTTGTTTCTTGTTATGGGGTTAGTGTTGTTTGTTGTTACGGGCTTAGGGTAGTTTCTTGTTAGGGGTTTAGGGTTGTTTGTTGTTAGGGGTTTAGGGTTGTTTCTTGTTGGGGTTTAGTGGTTTTTGTTGTTAGGGTGTTAGTGTTGTTTGTTGTTAGGGTGTTAGTGGTTTGTGTTGTTAGGGGGTTAGTGTTGTTTGATGTTAGGGGTTTAGGGTTGTTTGTTGTTAGGGGGTTAGGGTTGTTTGTTGTTAGGGTGTTAGTGTTGTTTGTTGTTA
Source organism: Elephas maximus indicus (assembly GCF_024166365.1). Classification (NCBI taxonomy): domain Eukaryota; kingdom Metazoa; phylum Chordata; class Mammalia; order Proboscidea; family Elephantidae; genus Elephas; species Elephas maximus. The sequence continues at coordinate 1,328,406 of NW_026060236.1, forward strand.
GGGGTTTAGGGTTGTTTGTTGTTAGGGGTTTAAGGTTGTTTCTTGTTGGGGTTTAGTGGTTTTTGTTGTTAGGGTGTTAGTGTTGTTTGTTGTTAGGGTGTTAGTGGTTTCTGTTGTTAGGGGGTTAGTGTTGTTTGATGTTAGGGGTTTAGGGTTGTTTGTTGTTAGGGGGTTAGAGTTGTTTGTTGTTAGGGTGTTAGTGTTGTTTGTTGTTAGGGGTTTAGGGTTGTTTGTTGTTAGGGGTTTAAGGTTGTTTCTTGTTGGGGTTTAGTGGTTTTTGTTGTTAGGGTGTTAGTGTTGTTTATTGTTAGGGTGTTAGTGGTTTGTGTTGTTAGGGGGTTAGTGTTGTTTGATGTTAGGGGTTTAGGGTTGTTTGTTGTTAGGGGCTTAGAGTTGTTTGTTGTTAGGGTGTTAGTGTTGTTTGTTGTTAGGGGTTTAGGGTTGTTTGTTGTTAGGGGTTTAAGGTTGTTTCTTGTTGGGGTTTAGTGGTTTTTGTTGTTAGGGTGTTAGTGTTGTTTGTTGTTAGGGTGTTAGTGGTTTGTGTTGTTAGGGGGTTACTGTTGTTTGATGTTAGGGGTTTAGTGTTGTTTGTTGCTGGGGGTTAGAGTTGTTTGTTGTTAGGGTGTTAGTGTTGTTTGATGTTAGGGGTTTAGGGTTGTTTGTTGTTAGGGGTTTAAGGTTGTTTCTTGTTGGGGTTTAGTGGTTTTTGTTGTTAGGGTGTTAGTGTTGTTTGTTGTTAGGGTGTTAGTGGTTTCTGTTGTTAGGGGGTTAGTGTTGTTTGATGTTAGGGGTTTAGGGTTGTTTGTTGTTAGGGGGTTAGAGTTGTTTGTTGTTAGGGTGTTAGTGTTGTTTGTTGTTAGGGGTTTAGGGTTGTTTGTTGTTAGGGGTTTAAGGTTGTTTCTTGTTGGGGTTTAGTGGTTTTTGTTGTTAGGGTGTTAGTGTTGTTTGTTGTTAGGGTGTTAGTGGTTTGTGTTGTTAGGGGGTTAGTGTTGTTTGATGTTAGGGGGTTAGGGTTGTTTGTTGTTAGGGTGTTAGTGTTCTTTGATGTTAGGGGTTTAGGGTTGTTTGTTGTTAGGGTGTTAGTGTTCTTTGTTGTTAGGGGGTTAGGGTTGTTTCTTGTTACGGGGTTAGTGTTGTTTGTTGTTACGGGGTTAGGGTAGTTTCTTGTTAGGGGTTTAGTGTTGTTTTTTGTTAGGGTGTTAGTGTTTGTTGTTAGGAGTTTAGGGTTGTTTCTTGTTGGGGTTTAGTGGTTTTTGTTGTTAGGGTGTTAGTGTTGTTTGTTGTTAGGGTGTTAGTGGTTTGTGTTGTTAGGGGGTTAGTGTTGTTTGATGTTAGGGGTTTAGGGTTGTTTGTTGTTAGTTTGTTAGGGTTGTTTGTTGTTAGTGGGTTAGTGTTTTTGGTTTTCAGGGGTTAGGGTTGTTTGTTGTTAGGGTGTTAGTGTTCTTTGTTGTTAGGGGGTTAGGGTTGTTTCTTGTTACGGGGTTAGTGTTGTTTGTTGTTACGGGATTAGGGTAGTTTCTTGTTAGGGGTTTAGTGTTGTTTTTTGTTAGGGGGTTAGTGTTTGTTGTTAGGGGTTTAAGGTTGTTTCTTGCTGGGGTTTAGTGGTTTTTGTTGTTAGGGTGTTAGTGTTGTTTGATGTTAGGGGTTTAGGGTTGTTTGTTGTTAGGGGGTTAGGGTTGTTTGTTGTTAGGGTGTTAGTGTTCTTTGATGTTAGGGGTTTAGGGTTGTTTGTTGTTAGGGGGTTAGAGTTGTTTGTTGTTAGGGTGTTAGTGTTGTTTGTTGTTAGGGGTTTAGGGTTGTGTGTTGTTAGGGGTTTAGGGTTGTTTCTTGTTGGGGTTTAGTGGTTTTTGTTGTTAGGGTGTTAGTGTTGTTTGTTGTTAGGGTGTTAGTGGTTTGTGTTGTTAGGGGGTTAGTGTTGTTTGATGTTAGGGGTTTAGGGTTGTTTGTTGTTAGGGGGTTAGAGTTGTTTGTTGTTAGGGTGTTAGTGTTGTTTGTTGTTAGGGGTTTAGGGTTGTTTGTTGTTAGGGGTTTAAGGTTGTTTCTTGTTGGGGTTTAGTGGTTTTTGTTGTTAGGGTGTTAGTGTTGTTTGTTGTTAGGGTGTTAGTGGTTTGTGTTGTTCAGGGGTTAGTGTTGTTTGATGTTAGGGGGTTAGGGTTGTTTGTTGTTAGGGTGTTAGTGTTCTTTGATGTTAGGGGGTTAGGGTTGTTTCTTGTTACGGGGTTAGTGTTGTTTGTTGTTACGGGGTTAGGGTAGTTTCTTGTTAGGGGTTTAGTGTTGTTTTTTGTTAGGGGGTTAGTGTTTGTTGTTAGGCGTTTAGGGTTGTTTCTTGTTGGGGTTTAGTGGTTTTTGTTGTTAGGGTGTTAGTGTTGTTTGTTGTTAGGGTGTTAGTGGTTTGTGTTGTTAGGGGGTTAGTGTTGTTTGATGTTAGGGGTTTAGGGTTTTTTGTTGTTAGTGGGTTAGGGTTGTTTGTTGTTAGTGGGTTAGTGTTTTTGGTTTTCAGGGGTTAGGGTTGTTAGTTGTTAGGGTGTTAGTGTTCTTTGTTGTTAGGGGGTTAGGGTTGTTTCTTGTTACGGGGTTAGTGTTGTTTGTTGTTACGGGGTTAGGGTAGTTTCTTGTTAGGGGTTTAGTGTTGTTTTTTGTTAGGGGGTTAGTGTTTGTTGTTAGGGGTTTAGGGTTGTTTCTTGTTGGGGTTTAGTGGTTTTTGTTGTTAGGGAGTTAGTGTTGTTTGTTGTTAGGGGGTTAGTGTTCTTTGTTGTTACGGTGTTAGTGTTTTGTGTTGTTAGGGGGTTAGTGTTGTTTGATGTTAGGGGTTTAGGGTTGTTTGTTGTTAGGGGGTTAGTGTTGTTTGTTGTTAGGGTGTTAGGGTTGTTTGTTGTTAGTGGTTTAGGGTTGTTTGTTGTTAGTGGGTTAGGGTTGTTTGTTGTTTGGGGGTTAGTGTTTGTTGTTAGGTTGCTAGGGTTGTTTGTTGTTAGGGGGATAGAGTTGTTTGTTGTTAGGGTGTTAGTGTTGTTTGTTGTTAGGGGTTTAGGGTTGTTTGTTGTTAGGGGTTTAAGGTTGTTTCTTGTTGGGGTTTAGTGGTTTTTGTTGTTCGGGTGTTAGTGTTTATTGTGGTTAGGGGTTAGTGTTGTTGGTTGTTCGGGGGTTAGGATTGTTTCTTTTTAGGGGGTTAGGGTTGTTTGTTGTTTGGGGGTTAGGGTTGTTTGTTGTTACCGGGTTAGTGTTGTTTGTTGTTACGGGGTTAGGGTAGTTTCTTCTAAGGGGTTTAGTGTTGTTTGTTGTTAGGGGGTTAGTGTTTTTTGTTAGGGGTTTAGGGTTGTTTCTTGTTGGGGTTTAGTGGTTTTTGTTGTTAGGGTGTTAATGTTGTTTGTTCTTAGGGTGTTAGTGTTTTGTGTTGTTAGGGGGTTAGTGTTGTTTGATGTTAGGGGTTTAGGGTTGTTTGTTGTTAGGGGGTTAGTGTTGTTTGTTGTGAGGGTGTTAGGGTTGTTTGTTGTTAGTGGTTTACGGTTGTTTGTTGTTAGTGCGTTAGGGTTGTTTGTTGTTTGGGGGTTAGTGTTTGTTGTTAGGGGGCTAGGGTTGTTTGTTGTTAGGGTGTTAGTGTTCTTTGATGTTAGTTGTTTAGGGTTGTTTGTTGTTAGGGGGTTAGGGTTGTTTGTTGTTAGGGTGTTAGTGTTGTTTGTTGTTAGGGGGTTAGGGTTGTTTGTTGTTAGGGTGTTAGTGTTCTTTGTTGTTAGTGGGTTAGGGTTGTTTGTTGTTTGGTTAGGGTTGTTTGTTGTTGGGGGTTAGTGTTGTTTGTTGTTAGGGGTTTAGGGTTGTTTCTTGTTGGGGTTTAGTGGTTTTTGTTGTTAGGGTGTTAGTGTTTATTGTGGTTAGGGGTTAGTGTTGTTGGTTGTTCAGGAGTTAGGATTGTTTGTTGTTAGGGGGTTAGGGTTGTTTGTTGTTTGGGGGTTAGGGTTGTTTGTTGTTACGGGGTTAGTGTTGTTTGTTGTTACGGTGTTAGGGTAGTTTCTTGTTAGGGGTTTAGTGTTGTTTGTTGTTAGGGGGTTAGGGTTGTTTCTTGTTGGGGTTTAGTGGTTTTTGTTGTTAGGGTGTTAGTGTTGTTTGTTGTTAGGGTGTTAGTGGTTTGTGTTGTTAGGGGGTTAGTGTTGCTTGATGTTAGGGGTTTAGGGTTGTTTGTTGTTAGTGGGTTAGGGTTGTTTGTTGTTAGTGGGTTAGTGTTTTTGGTTTTCAGGGGTTAGGGTTGTTAGTTGTTAGGGTGTTAGTGTTCTTTGTTGTTAGGGGGTTAGGGTTGTTTCTTGTTGGGGTTTAGTGGTTTTTGTTGTTAGGGTGTTAGTGTTGTTTGTTGTTAGGGTGTTAGTGGTTTGTGTTGTTAGGGGGTTAGTGTTGTTTGATGTTAGGGGTTTAGGGTTGTTTGTTGTTAGGGGGTTAGAGTTGTTTGTTGTTAGGGTGTTAGTGTTGTTTGTTGTTAGGGGTTTAGGGTTGTTTGTTGTTAGGGGGTTAGAGTTGTTTGTTGTTAGGGTGTTAGTGTTGTTTGATGTTAGGGGTTTAGGGTTGTTTGTTGTTAGTGGGTTAGAGTTGTTTGTTGTTAGTGGGTTAGTGTTTTTGGTTTTCAGGGGTTAGGGTTGTTTGTTGTTTGGGGGTTAGTGTTTGTTGTTAGGGGGTTAGGGTTGTTTGTTGTTAGGGTGTTAGTGGTTTGTGTTGTTAGGGTGTTAGTGTTGTTTGATGTTAGGGGTTTAGGGTTGTTTGTTGTTAGGGGGTTAGGGTTGTTTGTTGTTAGGGTGTTAGTGTTCTTTGTTGTTAGGGGGTTAGGGTTGTTTCTTGTTATGGGGTTAGTGTTGTTTGTTGTTACGGGCTTAGGGTAGTTTCTTGTTAGGGGTTTAGGGTTGTTTGTTGTTAGGGGTTTAGGGTTGTTTCTTGTTGGGGTTTAGTGGTTTTTGTTGTTAGGGTGTTAGTGTTGTTTGTTGTTAGGGTGTTAGTGGTTTGTGTTGTTAGGGGGTTAGTGTTGTTTGATGTTAGGGGTTTAGGGTTGTTTGTTGTTAGGGGGTTAGGGTTGTTTGTTGTTAGGGTGTTAGTGTTGTTTGTTGTTAGGGGTTTAGGGTTGTTTGTTGTTAGGAGTTTAAGGTTGTTTCTTGTTGGGGTTTAGTGGTTTTTGTTGTTAGGGTGTTAGTGTTGTTTGTTGTTAGGGTGTTAGTGGTTTGTGTTGTTAGGGGGTTAGTGTTGTTTGATGTTAGGGGTTTAGGGTTGTTTGTTGTTAGGGGGTTAGAGTTGTTTGTTGTTAGGGTGTTAGTGTTGTTTGTTGTTAGGGGTTTAGGGTTGTGTGTTGTTAGGGGTTTAGGGTTGTTTCTTGTTGGGGTTTAGTGGTTTTTGTTGTTAGGGTGTTAGTGTTGTTTGTTGTTAGGGTGTTAGTGGTTTGTGTTGTTAGGGGGTTAGTGTTGTTTGATGTTAGGGGTTTAGGGTTGTTTGTTGTTAGGGGGTTAGAGTTGTTTGTTGTTAGGGTGTTAGTGTTGTTTGTTGTTAGGGGTTTAGGGTTGTTTGTTGTTAGGGGTTTAAGGTTGTTTCTTGTTGGGGTTTAGTGGTTTTTGTTGTTAGGGTGTTAGTGTTGTTTGTTGTTAGGGTGTTAGTGGTTTGTGTTGTTCGGGGGTTAGTGTTGTTTGATGTTAGGGGGTTAGGGTTGTTTGTTGTTAGGGTGTTAGTGTTCTTTGATGTTAGGGGTTTAGGGTTGTTTGTTGTTAGGGTGTTAGTGTTCTTTGTTGTTAGGGGGTTAGGGTTGTTTCTTGTTACGGGGTTAGTGTTGTTTGTTGTTACGGGGTTAGGGTAGTTTCTTGTTAGGGGTTTAGTGTTGTTTTTTGTTAGGGGGTTAGTGTTTGTTGTTAGGGGTTTAGGGTTGTTTGTTGTTAGGGGGTTAGAGTTGTTTGTTGTTAGGGTGTTAGTGTTGTTTGATGTTAGGGGTTTAGGGTTGTTTGTTGTTAGTGGGTTAGGGTTGTTTGTTGTTAGTGGGTTAGTGTTTTTGGTTTTCAGGGGTTAGGGTTGTTTGTTGTTTGGGGGTTAGTGTTTGTTGTTAGGGGGTTAGGGTTGTTTGTTGTTAGGGGGTTAGAGTTGTTTGTTGTTAGGGTGTTAGTGTTGTTTGTTGTTAGGGGTTTAGGGTTGTTTGTTGTTAGGGGCTTAGAGTTGTTTGTTGTTAGGGTGTTAGTGTTGTTTGATGTTAGGGGTTTAGGGTTGTTTGTTGTTAGTGGGTTAGGGTTGTTTGTTGTTAGTGGGTTAGTGTTTTTGGTTTTCAGGGGTTAGGGTTGTTTGTTGTTTGGGGGTTAGTGTTTGTTGTTAGGGGGTTAGGGTTGTTTGTTGTTAGGGTGTTAGTGGTTTGTGTTGTTAGGGTGTTAGTGTTGTTTGATGTTAGGGGTTTAGGGTTGTTTGTTGTTGGGGGTTAGGGTTGTTTGTTGTTAGGGTGTTAGTGTTCTTTGTTGTTAGGGGTTTAAGGTTGTTTCTTGTTGGGGTTTAGTGGTTTTTGTTGTTAGGGTGTTAGTGTTGTTTGTTGTTAGGGTGTTAGTGGTTTCTGTTGTTAGGGGGTTAGTGTTGTTTGATGTTAGGGGTTTAGGGTTGTTTGTTGTTAGGGGGTTAGAGTTGTTTGTTGTTAGGGTGTTAGTGTTGTTTGTTGTTAGGGGTTTAGGGTTGTTTGTTGTTAGGGGTTTAAGGTTGTTTCTTGTTGGGGTTTAGTGGTTTTTGTTGTTAGGGTGTTAGTGTTGTTTGTTGTTAGGGTGTTAGTGGTTTGTGTTGTTAGGGGGTTAGTGTTGTTTGATGTTAGGGGGTTAGGGTTGTTTGTTGTTAGGGTGTTAGTGTGCTTTGATGTTAGGGGTTTTGGGTTGTTTGTTGTTAGGGTGTTAGTGTTCTTTGTTGTTAGGGGGTTAGGGTTGTTTCTTGTTACGGGGTTAGTGTTGTTTGTTGTTACGGGGTTAGGGTAGTTTCTTGTTAGGGGTTTAGTGTTGTTTTTTGTTAGGGTGTTAGTGTTTGTTGTTAGGGGTTCAGGGTTGTTTCTTGTTGGGGTTTAGTGGTTTTTGTTGTTAGGGTGTTAGTGTTGTTTGTTGTTAGGGTGTTAGTGGTTTGTGTTGTTAGGGGGTTAGTGTTGTTTGATGTTAGGGGTTTAGGGTTGTTTGTTGTTAGTTTGTTAGGGTTGTTTGTTGTTAGTGGGTTAGTGTTTTTGGTTTTCCGGGGTTAGGGTTGTTTGTTGTTAGGGTGTTAGTGTTCTTTGTTGTTAGGGGGTTAGGGTTGTTTCTTGTTACGGGGTTAGTGTTGTTTGTTGTTACGGGGTTAGGGTAGTTTCTTGTTAGGGGTTTAGTGTTGTTTTTTGTTAGGGGGTTAGTGTTTGTTGTTAGGGGTTTAAGGTTGTTTCTTGTTGGGGTTTAGTGGTTTTTGTTGTTAGGGTGTTAGTGTTGTTTGATGTTAGGGGTTTAGGGTTGTTTGTTGTTATTGGGTTAGAGTTGTTTGTTGTTAGGGTGTTAGTGTTGTTTGTTGTTAGGGGTTTAGGGTTGTTTGTTGTTAGGGGTTTAAGGTTGTTTCTTGTTGGGGTTTAGTGGTTTTTGTTGTTAGGGTGTTAGTGTTTGTTGTTAGGGTGTTAGTGGTTTGTGTTGTTAGGGGGTTAGTGTTGTTTGATGTTAGGGGTATAGGGTTGTTTGTTGTTAGGGGGTTAGAGTTGTTTGTTGTTAGGGTGTTAGTGTTGTTTGATGTTAGGGGTTTAGGGTTGTTTGTTGTTAGGGGTTTAAGGTTGTTTCTTGTTGGGGTTTAGTGGTTTTTGTTGTTAGGGTGTTAGTGTTGTTTGTTGTTAGGGTGTTAGTGGTTTGTGTTGTTAGGGGGTTAGTGTTGTTTGATGTTAGGGGTTTAGGGTTGTTTGTTGTTAGGGGGTTAGGGTTGTTTGTTGTTAGGGTGTTAGTGTTGTTTGTTGTTAGGAGTTTAGGGTTGTTTGTTGTTAGGGGTTTAAGGTTGTTTCTTGTTGGGGTTTAGTGGTTTTTGTTGTTAGGGTGTTAGTGTTGTTTGTTGTTAGGGTGTTAGTGGTTTGTGTTGTTAGGGGGTTAGTGTTGTTTGATGTTAGGGGTTTAGGGTTGTTTGTTGTTAGGGGGTTAGAGTTGTTTGTTGTTAGGGTGTTAGTGTTGTTTGTTGTTAGGGGTTTAGGGTTGTTTGTTGTTAGGGGTTTAAGGTTGTTTCTTGTTGGGGTTTAGTGGTTTTTGTTGTTAGGGTGTTAGTGTTGTTTATTGTTAGGGTGTTAGTGGTTTGTGTTGTTAGGGGGTTAGTGTTGTTTGATGTTAGGGGTTTAGGGTTGTTTGTTGTTAGGGGCTTAGAGTTGTTTGTTGTTAGGGTGTTAGTGTTGTTTGTTGTTAGGGGTTTAGGGTTGTTTGTTGTTAGGGGTTTAAGGTTGTTTCTTGTTGGGGTTTAGTGGTTTTTGTTGTTAGGGTGTTAGTGTTGTTTGTTGTTAGGGTGTTAGTGGTTTGTGTTGTTAGGGGGTTACTGTTGTTTGATGTTAGGGGTTTAGTGTTGTTTGTTGTTAGGGGGTTAGAGTTGTTTGTTGTTAGGGTGTTAGTGTTGTTTGATGTTAGGGGTTTAGGGTTGTTTGTTGTTAGGGGTTTAAGGTTGTTTCTTGTTGGGGTTTAGTGGTTTTTGTTGTTAGGGTGTTAGTGTTGTTTGTTGTTAGGGTGTTAGTGGTTTCTGTTGTTAGGGGGTTAGTGTTGTTTGATGTTAGGGGTTTAGGGTTGTTTGTTGTTAGGGGGTTAGAGTTGTTTGTTGTTAGGGTGTTAGTGTTGTTTGTTGTTAGGGGTTTAGGGTTGTTTGTTGTTAGGGGTTTAAGGTTGTTTCTTGTTGGGGTTTAGTGGTTTTTGTTGTTAGGGTGTTAGTGTTGTTTGTTGTTAGGGTGTTAGTGGTTTGTGTTGTTAGGGGGTTAGTGTTGTTTGATGTTAGGGGGTTAGGGTTGTTTGTTGTTAGGGTGTTAGTGTTCTTTGATGTTAGGGGTTTAGGGTTGTTTGTTGTTAGGGTGTTAGTGTTCTTTGTTGTTAGGGGGTTAGGGTTGTTTCTTGTTACGGGGTTAGTGTTGTTTGTTGTTACGGGGTTAGGGTAGTTTCTTGTTAGGGGTTTAGTGTTGTTTTTTGTTAGGGTGTTAGTGTTTGTTGTTAGGAGTTTAGGGTTGTTTCTTGTTGGGGTTTAGTGGTTTTTGTTGTTAGGGTGTTAGTGTTGTTTGTTGTTAGGGTGTTAGTGGTTTGTGTTGTTAGGGGGTTAGTGTTGTTTGATGTTAGGGGTTTAGGGTTGTTTGTTGTTAGTTTGTTAGGGTTGTTTGTTGTTAGTGGGTTAGTGTTTTTGGTTTTCAGGGGTTAGGGTTGTTTGTTGTTAGGGTGTTAGTGTTCTTTGTTGTTAGGGGGTTAGGGTTGTTTCTTGTTACGGGGTTAGTGTTGTTTGTTGTTACGGGATTAGGGTAGTTTCTTGTTAGGGGTTTAGTGTTGTTTTTTGTTAGGGGGTTAGTGTTTGTTGTTAGGGGTTTAAGGTTGTTTCTTGCTGGGGTTTAGTGGTTTTTGTTGTTAGGGTGTTAGTGTTGTTTGATGTTAGGGGTTTAGGGTTGTTTGTTGTTAGGGGGTTAGGGTTGTTTGTTGTTAGGGTGTTAGTGTTCTTTGATGTTAGGGGTTTAGGGTTGTTTGTTGTTAGGGGGTTAGAGTTGTTTGTTGTTAGGGTGTTAGTGTTGTTTGTTGTTAGGGGTTTAGGGTTGTGTGTTGTTAGGGGTTTAGGGTTGTTTCTTGTTGGGGTTTAGTGGTATTTGTTGTTAGGGTGTTAGTGTTGTTTGTTGTTAGGGTGTTAGTGGTTTGTGTTGTTAGGGGGTTAGTGTTGTTTGATGTTAGGGGTTTAGGGTTGTTTGTTGTTAGGGGGTTAGAGTTGTTTGTTGTTAGGGTGTTAGTGTTGTTTGTTGTTAGGGGTTTAGGGTTGTTTGTTGTTAGGGGTTTAAGGTTGTTTCTTGTTGGGGTTTAGTGGTTTTTGTTGTTAGGGTGTTAGTGTTGTTTGTTGTTAGGGTGTTAGTGGTTTGTGTTGTTCAGGGGTTAGTGTTGTTTGATGTTAGGGGGTTAGGGTTGTTTGTTGTTAGGGTGTTAGTGTTCTTTGTTGTTAGGGGGTTAGGGTTGTTTCTTGTTACGGGGTTAGTGTTGTTTGTTGTTACGGGGTTAGGGTAGTTTCTTGTTAGGGGTTTAGTGTTGTTTTTTGTTAGGGGGTTAGTGTTTGTTGTTAGGGGTTTAGGGTTGTTTCTTGTTGGGGTTTAGTGGTTTTTGTTGTTAGGGTGTTAGTGTTGTTTGTTGTTAGGGTGTTAGTGGTTTGTGTTGTTAGGGGGTTAGTGTTGTTTGATGTTAGGGGTTTAGGGTTTTTTGTTGTTAGTGGGTTAGGGTTGTTTGTTGTTAGTGGGTTAGTGTTTTTGGTTTTCAGGGGTTAGGGTTGTTAGTTGTTAGGGTGTTAGTGTTCTTTGTTGTTAGGGGGTTAGGGTTGTTTCTTGTTACGGGGTTAGTGTTGTTTGTTGTTACGGGGTTAGGGTAGTTTCTTGTTAGGGGTTTAGTGTTGTTTTTTGTTAGGGGGTTAGTGTTTGTTGTTAGGGGTTTAGGGTTGTTTCTTGTTGGGGTTTAGTGGTTTTTGTTGTTAGGGAGTTAGTGTTGTTTGTTCTTAGGGTGTTAGTGTTTTGTGTTGTTAGGGGGTTAGTGTTGTTTGATGTTAGGGGTTTAGGGTTGTTTGTTGTTAGGGGGTTAGTGTTGTTTGTTGTGAGGGTGTTAGGGTTGTTTGTTGTTAGTGGTTTACGGTTGTTTGTTGTTAGTGCGTTAGGGTTGTTTGTTGTTTGCGGGTTAGTGTTTGTTGTTAGGGTGCTAGGGTTGTTTGTTGTTAGGGTGTTAGTGTTCTTTGATGTTAGGGGTTTAGGGTTGTTTGTTGTTAGGGGGTTAGGGTTGTTTGTTGTTAGGGTGTCAGTGTTGTTTGTTGTTAGGGGGTTAGGGTTGTTTGTTGTTAGGGTGTTAGTGTTCTTTGTTGTTAGTGGGTTAGGGTTGTTTGTTGTTTGGTTAGGGTTGTTTGTTGTTGGGGGTTAGTGTTGTTTGTTGTTAGGGGTTTAGGGTTGTTTCTTGTTGGGGTTTAGTGGTTTTTGTTGTTAGGGTGTTAGTGTTTATTGTGGTTAGGGGTTAGTGTTGTTGGTTGTTCAGGAGTTAGGATTGTTTGTTGTTAGGGGGTTAGGGTTGTTTGTTGTTTGGGGGTTAGGGTTGTTTGTTGTTACGGGGTTAGTGTTGTTTGTTGTTACGGTGTTAGGGTAGTTTCTTGTTAGGGGTTTAGTGTTGTTTTTTGTTAGGGGGTTAGGGTTGTTTCTTGTTGGGGTTTAGTGGTTTTTGTTGTTAGGGTGTTAGTGTTGTTTGTTGTTAGGGTGTTAGTGGTTTGTGTTGTTAGGGGGTTAGTGTTGCTTGATGTTAGGGGTTTAGGGTTGTTTGTTGTTAGTGGGTTAGGGTTGTTTGTTGTTAGTGGGTTAGTGTTTTTGGTTTTCAGGGGTTAGGGTTGTTAGTTGTTAGGGTGTTAGTGTTCTTAGTTGTTAGGGGGTTAGGGTTGTTTCTTGTTGGGGTTTAGTGGTTTTTGTTGTTAGGGTGTTAGTGTTGTTTGTTGTTAGGGTGTTAGTGGTTTGTGTTGTTAGGGGGTTAGTGTTGTTTGATGTTAGGGGTTTAGGGTTGTTTGTTGTTAGGGGGTTAGAGTTGTTTGTTGTTAGGGTGTTAGTGTTGTTTGTTGTTAGGGGTTTAGGGTTGTTTGTTGTTAGGGGGTTAGAGTTGTTTGTTGTTAGGGTGTTAGTGTTGTTTGATGTTAGGGGTTTAGGGTTGTTTGTTGTTAGTGGGTTAGGGTTGTTTGTTGTTAGTGGGTTAGTGTTTTTGGTTTTCAGGGGTTAAGGTTGTTTGTTGTTTGGGGGTTAGTGTTTGTTGTTAGGGGGTTAGGGTTGTTTGTTGTTAGGGTGTTAGTGGTTTGTGTTGTTAGGGTGTTAGTGTTGTTTGATGTTAGGGGTTTAGGGTTGTTTGTTGTTAGGGGGTTAGGGTTGTTTGTTGTTAGGGTGTTAGTGTTCTTTGTTGTTAGGGGGTTAGGGTTGTTTCTTGTTATGGGGTTAGTGTTGTTTGTTGTTACGGGCTTAGGGTAGTTTCTTGTTAGGGGTTTAGGGTTGTTTGTTGTTAGGGGTTTAGGGTTGTTTCTTGTTGGGGTTTAGTGGTTTTTGTTGTTAGGGTGTTAGTGTTGTTTGTTGTTAGGGTGTTAGTGGTTTGTGTTGTTAGGGGGTTAGTGTTGTTTGATGTTAGGGGTTTAGGGTTGTTTGTTGTTAGGGGGTTAGGGTTGTTTGTTGTTAGGGTGTTAGTGTTGTTTGTTGTTAGGGGTTTAGGGTTGTTTGTTGTTAGGGGTTTAAGGTTGTTTCTTGTTGGGGTTTAGTGGTTTTTGTTGTTAGGGTGTTAGTGTTGTTTGTTGTTAGGGTGTTAGTGGTTTGTGTTGTTAGGGGGTTAGTGTTGTTTGATGTTAGGGGTTTAGGGTTGTTTGTTGTTAGGGGGTTAGAGTTGTTTGTTGTTAGGGTGTTAGTGTTGTTTGTTGTTAGGGGTTTAGGGTTGTTTGTTGTTAGGGGTTTAAGGTTGTTTCTTGTTGGGGTTTAGTGGTTTTTGTTGTTAGGGTGTTAGTGTTGTTTATTGTTAGGGTGTTAGTGGTTTGTGTTGTTAGGGGGTTAGTGTTGTTTGATGTTAGGGGTTTAGGGTTGTTTGTTGTTAGGGGCTTAGAGTTGTTTGTTGTTAGGGTGTTAGTGTTGTTTGTTGTTAGGGGTTTAGGGTTGTTTGTTGTTAGGGGTTTAAGGTTGTTTCTTGTTGGGGTTTAGTGGTTTTTGTTGTTAGGGTGTTAGTGTTGTTTGTTGTTAGGGTGTTAGTGGTTTGTGTTGTTAGGGGGTTACTGTTGTTTGATGTTAGGGGTTTAGTGTTGTTTGTTGTTAGGGGGTTAGAGTTGTTTGTTGTTAGGGTGTTAGTGTTGTTTGATGTTAGGGGTTTAGGGTTGTTTGTTGTTAGGGGTTTAAGGTTGTTTCTTGTTGGGGTTTAGTGGTTTTTGTTGTTAGGGTGTTAGTGTTGTTTGTTGTTAGGGTGTTAGTGGTTTCTGTTGTTAGGGGGTTAGTGTTGTTTGATGTTAGGGGTTTAGGGTTGTTTGTTGTTAGGGGGTTAGAGTTGTTTGTTGTTAGGGTGTTAGTGTTGTTTGTTGTTAGGGGTTTAGGGTTGTTTGTTGTTAGGGGTTTAAGGTTGTTTCTTGTTGGGGTTTAGTGGTTTTTGTTGTTAGGGTGTTAGTGTTGTTTGTTGTTAGGGTGTTAGTGGTTTGTGTTGTTAGGGGGTTAGTGTTGTTTGATGTTAGGGGGTTAGGGTTGTTTGTTGTTAGGGTGTTAGTGTTCTTTGATGTTAGGGGTTTAGGGTTGTTTGTTGTTAGGGTGTTAGTGTTCTTTGTTGTTAGGGGGTTAGGGTTGTTTCTTGTTACGGGGTTAGTGTTGTTTGTTGTTACGGGGTTAGGGTAGTTTCTTGTTAGGGGTTTAGTGTTGTTTTTTGTTAGGGTGTTAGTGTTTGTTGTTAGGAGTTTAGGGTTGTTTCTTGTTGGGGTTTAGTGGTTTTTGTTGTTAGGGTGTTAGTGTTGTTTGTTGTTAGGGTGTTAGTGGTTTGTGTTGTTAGGGGGTTAGTGTTGTTTGATGTTAGGGGTTTAGGGTTGTTTGTTGTTAGTTTGTTAGGGTTGTTTGTTGTTAGTGGGTTAGTGTTTTTGGTTTTCAGGGGTTAGGGTTGTTTGTTGTTAGGGTGTTAGTGTTCTTTGTTGTTAGGGGGTTAGGGTTGTTTCTTGTTACGGGGTTAGTGTTGTTTGTTGTTACGGGATTAGGGTAGTTTCTTGTTAGGGGTTTAGTGTTGTTTTTTGTTAGGGGGTTAGTGTTTGTTGTTAGGGGTTTAAGGTTGTTTCTTGCTGGGGTTTAGTGGTTTTTGTTGTTAGGGTGTTAGTGTTGTTTGATGTTAGGGGTTTAGGGTTGTTTGTTGTTAGGGGGTTAGGGTTGTTTGTTGTTAGGGTGTTAGTGTTGTTTGATGTTAGGGGTTTAGGGTTGTTTGTTGTTAGGGGGTTAGAGTTGTTTGTTGTTAGGGTGTTAGTGTTGTTTGTTGTTAGGGGTTTAGGGTTGTGTGTTGTTAGGGGTTTAGGGTTGTTTCTTGTTGGGGTTTAGTGGTTTTTGTTGTTAGGGTGTTAGTGTTGTTTGTTGTTAGGGTGTTAGTGGTTTGTGTTGTTAGGGGGTTAGTGTTGTTTGATGTTAGGGGTTTAGGGTTGTTTGTTGTTAGGGGGTTAGAGTTGTTTGTTGTTAGGGTGTTAGTGTTGTTTGTTGTTAGGGGTTTAGGGTTGTTTGTTGTTAGGGGTTTAAGGTTGTTTCTTGTTGGGGTTTAGTGGTTTTTGTTGTTAGGGTGTTAGTGTTGTTTGTTGTTAGGGTGTTAGTGGTTTGTGTTGTTCAGGGGTTAGTGTTGTTTGATGTTAGGGGGTTAGGGTTGTTTGTTGTTAGGGTGTTAGTGTTCTTTGATGTTAGGGGGTTAGGGTTGTTTCTTGTTACGGGGTTAGTGTTGTTTGTTGTTACGGGGTTAGGGTAGTTTCTTGTTAGGGGTTTAGTGTTGTTTTTTGTTAGGGGGTTAGTGTTTGTTGTTAGGGGTTTAGGGTTGTTTCTTGTTGGGGTTTAGTGGTTTTTGTTGTTAGGGTGTTAGTGTTGTTTGTTGTTAGGGTGTTAGTGGTTTGTGTTGTTAGGGGGTTAGTGTTGTTTGATGTTAGGGGTTTAGGGTTTTTTGTTGATAGTGGGTTAGGGTTGTTTGTTGTTAGTGGGTTAGTGTTTTTGGTTTTCAGGGGTTAGGGTTGTTAGTTGTTAGGGTGTTAGTGTTCTTTGTTGTTAGGGGGTTAGGGTTGTTTCTTGTTACGGGGTTAGTGTTGTTTGTTGTTACGGGGTTAGGGTAGTTTCTTGTTAGGGGTTTAGTGTTGTTTTTTGTTAGGGGGTTAGTGTTTGTTGTTAGGGGTTTAGGGTTGTTTCTTGTTGGGGTTTAGTGGTTTTTGTTGTTAGGGAGTTAGTGTTGTTTGTTGTTAGGGGGTTAGTGTTCTTTGTTGTTACGGTGTTAGTGTTTTGTGTTGTTAGGGGGTTAGTGTTGTTTGATGTTAGGGGTTTAGGGTTGTTTGTTGTTAGGGGGTTAGTGTTGTTTGTTGTTAGGGTGTTAGGGTTGTTTGTTGTTAGTGGTTTAGGGTTGTTTGTTGTTAGTGGGTTAGGGTTGTTTGTTGTTTGGGGGTTAGTGTTTGTTGTTAGGTTGCTAGGGTTGTTTGTTGTTAGGGGGTTAGAGTTGTTTGTTGTTAGGGTGTTAGTGTTGTTTGTTGTTAGGGGTTTAGGGTTGTTTGTTGTTAGGGGTTTAAGGTTGTTTCTTGTTGGGGTTTAGTGGTTTTTGTTGTTCGGGTGTTAGTGTTTATTGTGGTTAGGGGGTTAGTGTTGTTGGTTGTTCGGGGGTTAGGATTGTTTCTTTTTAGGGGGTTAGGGTTGTTTGTTGTTTGGGGGTTAGGGTTGTTTGTTGTTACCGGGTTAGTGTTGTTTGTTGTTACGGGGTTAGGGTAGTTTCTTCTAAGGGGTTTAGTGTTGTTTGTTGTTAGGGGGTTAGTGTTTTTTGTTAGGGGTTTAGGGTTGTTTCTTGTTGGGGTTTAGTGGTTTTTGTTGTTAGGGTGTTAATGTTGTTTGTTCTTAGGGTGTTAGTGTTTTGTGTTGTTAGGGGGTTAGTGTTGTTTGATGTTAGGGGTTTAGGGTTGTTTGTTGTTAGGGGGTTAGTGTTCTTTGTTGTGAGGGTGTTAGGGTTCTTTGTTGTTAGTGGTTTACGGTTGTTTGTTGTTAGTGCGTTAGGGTTGTTTGTTGTTTGGGGGTTAGTGTTTGTTGTTAGGGGGCTAGGGTTGTTTGTTGTTAGGGTGTTAGTGTTCTTTGATGTTAGGGGTTTAGGGTTGTTTGTTGTTAGGGGGTTAGGGTTGTTTGTTGTTAGGGTGTTAGTGTTGTTTGTTGTTAGGGGGTTAGGGTTGTTTGTTGTTAGGGTGTTAGTGTTCTTTGTTGTTAGTGGGTTAGGGTTGTTTGTTGTTTGGTTAGGGTTGTTTGTTGTTGGGGGTTAGTGTTGTTTGTTGTTAGGGGTTTAGGGTTGTTTCTTGTAGGGGTTTAGTGGTTTTTGTTGTTAGGGTGTTAGTGTTTATTGTGGTTAGGGGTTAGTGTTGTTGGTTGTTCAGGAGTTAGGATTGTTTGTTGTTAGGGGGTTAGGGTTGTTTGTTGTTTGGGGGTTAGGGTTGTTTGTTGTTACGGGGTTAGTGTTGTTTGTTGTTACGGTGTTAGGGTAGTTTCTTGTTAGGGGTTTAGTGTTGTTTCTTGTTAGGGGGTTAGGGTTGTTTCTTGTTGCGTTTAGTGGTTTTTGTTGTTAGGGTGTTAGTGTTGTTTGTTGTTAGGGTGTTAGTGGTTTGTGTTGTTAGGGGGTTAGTGTTGCTTGATGTTAGGGGTTTAGGGTTGTTTGTTGTTAGTGGGTTAGGGTTGTTTGTTGTTAGTGGGTTAGTGTTTTTGGTTTTCAGGGGTTAGGGTTGTTAGTTGTTAGGGTGTTAGTGTTCTTTGTTGTTAGGGGGTTAGGGTTGTTTCTTGTTGGGGTTTAGTGGTTTTTGTTGTTAGGGTGTTAGTGTTGTTTGTTGTTAGGGTGTTAGTGGTTTGTGTTGTTAGGGGGTTAGTGTTGTTTGATGTTAGGGGTTTAGGGTTGTTTGTTGTTAGGGGGTTAGAGTTGTTTGTTGTTAGGGTGTTAGTGTTGTTTGTTGTTAGGGGTTTAGGGTTGTTTGTTGTTAGGGGGTTAGAGTTGTTTGTTGTTAGGGTGTTAGTGTTGTTTGATGTTAGGGGTTTAGGGTTGTTTGTTGTTAGTGGGTTAGAGTTGTTTGTTGTTAGTGGGTTAGTGTTTTTGGTTTTCAGGGGTTAGGGTTGTTTGTTGTTTGGGGGTTAGTGTTTGTTGTTAGGGGGTTAGGGTTGTTTGTTGTTAGGGTGTTAGTGGTTTGTGTTGTTAGGGTGTTAGTGTTGTTTGATGTTAGGGGTTTAGGGTTGTTTGTTGTTAGGGGGTTAGGGTTGTTTGTTGTTAGGGTGTTAGTGTTCTTTGTTGTTAGGGGGTTAGGGTTGTTTCTTGTTATGGGGTTAGTGTTGTTTGTTGTTACGGGCTTAGGGTAGTTTCTTGTTAGGGGTTTAGGGTTGTTTGTTGTTAGGGGTTTAGGGTTGTTTCTTGTTGGGGTTTAGTGGTTTTTGTTGTTAGGGTGTTAGTGTTGTTTGTTGTTAGGGTGTTAGTGGTTTGTGTTGTTAGGGGGTTAGTGTTGTTTGATGTTAGGGGTTTAGGGTTGTTTGTTGTTAGGGGGTTAGGGTTGTTTGTTGTTAGGGTGTTAGTGTTGTTTGTTGTTAGGGGTTTAGGGTTGTTTGTTGTTAGGGGTTTAAGGTTGTTTCTTGTTGGGGTTTAGTGGTTTTTGTTGTTAGGGTGTTAGTGTTGTTTGTTGTTAGGGTGTTAGTGGTTTGTGTTGTTAGGGGGTTAGTGTTGTTTGATGTTAGGGGTTTAGGGTTGTTTGTTGTTAGGGGGTTAGAGTTGTTTGTTGTTAGGGTGTTAGTGTTGTTTGTTGTTAGGGGTTTAGGGTTGTGTGTTGTTAGGGGTTTAGGGTTGTTTCTTGTTGGGGTTTAGTGGTTTTTGTTGTTAGGGTGTTAGTGTTGTTTGTTGTTAGGGTGTTAGTGGTTTGTGTTGTTAGGGGGTTAGTGTTGTTTGATGTTAGGGGTTTAGGGTTGTTTGTTGTTAGGGGGTTAGAGTTGTTTGTTGTTAGGGTGTTAGTGTTGTTTGTTGTTAGGGGTTTAGGGTTGTTTGTTGTTAGGGGTTTAAGGTTGTTTCTTGTTGGGGTTTAGTGGTTTTTGTTGTTAGGGTGTTAGTGTTGTTTGTTGTTAGGGTGTTAGTGGTTTGTGTTGTTCGGGGGTTAGTGTTGTTTGATGTTAGGGGGTTAGGGTTGTTTGTTGTTAGGGTGTTAGTGTTCTTTGATGTTAGGGGTTTAGGGTTGTTTGTTGTTAGGGTGTTAGTGTTCTTTGTTGTTAGGGGGTTAGGGTTGTTTCTTGTTACGGGGTTAGTGTTGTTTGTTGTTACGGGGTTAGGGTAGTTTCTTGTTAGGGGTTTAGTGTTGTTTTTTGTTAGGGGGTTAGTGTTTGTTGTTAGGGGTTTAGGGTTGTTTGTTGTTAGGGGGTTAGAGTTGTTTGTTGTTAGGGTGTTAGTGTTGTTTGATGTTAGGGGTTTAGGGTTGTTTGTTGTTAGTGGGTTAGGGTTGTTTGTTGTTAGTGGGTTAGTGTTTTTGGTTTTCAGGGGTTAGGGTTGTTTGTTGTTTGGGGGTTAGTGTTTGTTGTTAGGGGGTTAGGGTTGTTTGTTGTTAGGGGGTTAGAGTTGTTTGTTGTTAGGGTGTTAGTGTTGTTTGTTGTTAGGGGTTTAGGGTTGTTTGTTGTTAGGGGCTTAGAGTTGTTTGTTGTTAGGGTGTTAGTGTTGTTTGATGTTAGGGGTTTAGGGTTGTTTGTTGTTAGTGGGTTAGGGTTGTTTGTTGTTAGTGGGTTAGTGTTTTTGGTTTTCAGGGGTTAGGGTTGTTTGTTGTTTGGGGGTTAGTGTTTGTTGTTAGGGGGTTAGGGTTGTTTGTTGTTAGGGTGTTAGTGGTTTGTGTTGTTAGGGTGTTAGTGTTGTTTGATGTTAGGGGTTTAGGGTTGTTTGTTGTTGGGGGTTAGGGTTGTTTGTTGTTAGGGTGTTAGTGTTCTTTGTTGTTAGGGGTTTAGGGTTGTTTCTTGTTGGGGTTTAGTGGTTTTTGTTGTTAGGGTGTTAGTGTTGTTTGTTGTTAGGGTGTTAGTGGTTTCTGTTGTTAGGGGGTTAGTGTTGTTTGATGTTAGGGGTTTAGGGTTGTTTGTTGTTAGGGGGTTAGAGTTGTTTGTTGTTAGGGTGTTAGTGTTGTTTGTTGTTAGGGGTTTAGGGTTATTTGTTGTTAGGGGTTTAAGGTTGTTTCTTGTTGGGGTTTAGTGGTTTTTGTTGTTAGGGTGTTAGTGTTGTTTGTTGTTAGGGTGTTAGTGGTTTGTGTTGTTAGGGGGTTAGTGTTGTTTGATGTTAGGGGGTTAGGGTTGTTTGTTGTTAGGGTGTTAGTGTGCTTTGATGTTAGGGGTTTTGGGTTGTTTGTTGTTAGGGTGTTAGTGTTCTTTGTTGTTAGGGGGTTAGGGTTGTTTCTTGTTACGGGGTTAGTGTTGTTTGTTGTTACGGGGTTAGGGTAGTTTCTTGTTAGGGGTTTAGTGTTGTTTTTTGTTAGGGTGTTAGTGTTTGTTGTTAGGGGTTTAGGGTTGTTTGTTGTTAGGGGTTTAAGGTTGTTTCTTGTTGGGGTTTAGTGGTTTTTGTTGTTAGGGTGTTAGTGTTGTTTGTTGTTAGGGTGTTAGTGGTTTGTGTTGTTAGGGGGTTAGTGTTGTTTGATGTTAGGGGTTTAGGGTTGTTTGTTGTTAGTTTGTTAGGGTTGTTTGTTGTTAGTGGGTTAGTGTTTTTGGTTTTCCGGGGTTAGGGTTGTTTGTTGTTAGGGTGTTAGTGTTCTTTGTTGTTAGGGGGTTAGGGTTGTTTCTTGTTACGGGGTTAGTGTTGTTTGTTGTTACGGGGTTAGGGTAGTTTCTTGTTAGGGGTTTAGTGTTGTTTTTTGTTAGGGGGTTAGTGTTTGTTGTTAGGGGTTTAAGGTTGTTTCTTGTTGGGGTTTAGTGGTTTTTGTTGTTAGGGTGTTAGTGTTGTTTGATGTTAGGGGTTTAGGGTTGTTTGTTGTTAGGGGGTTAGAGTTGTTTGTTGTTAGTGTGTTAGTGTTGTTTGTTGTTAGGGGTTTAGGGTTGTTTGTTGTTAGGGGTTTAAGGTTGTTTCTTGTTGGGGTTTAGTGGTTTTTGTTGTTAGGGTGTTAGTGTTTGTTAGGGTGTTAGTGGTTTGTGTTGTTAGGGGGTTAGTGTTGTTTGATGTTAGGGGTTTAGGGTTGTTTGTTGTTAGGGGGTTAGAGTTGTTTGTTGTTAGGGTGTTAGTGTTGTTTGATGTTAGGGGTTTAGGGTTGTTTGTTGTTAGGGGTTTAAGGTTGTTTCTTGTTGGGGTTTAGTGGTTTTTGTTGTTAGGGTGTTAGTGTTGTTTGTTGTTAGGGTGTTAGTGGTTTGTGTTGTTAGGGTGTTAGTGTTGTTTGATGTTAGGGGTTTAGGGTTGTTTGTTGTTAGGGTGTTAGTGTTCTTTGTTGTTAGGGGGTTAGGGTTGTTTCTTGTTACGGGGTTAGTGTTGTTTGTTGTTACGGGGTTAGGGTAGTTTCTTGTTAGGGGTTTAGTGTTGTTTTTCGTTAGGGGGTTAGTGTTTGTTGTTAGGGGTTTAGGGTTGTTTCTTGTTGGGGTTTAGTGGTTTTTGTTGTTAGTGTGTTAGTGTTGTTTGATGTTAGGGGTTTAGGGTTGTTTGTTGTTAGGGGGTTAGAGTTGTTCGTTGTTAGGGTGTTAGTGTTGTTTCTTGTTAGGGTGTTAGTGGTTTGTGTTGTTAGGGGGTTAGTGTTGTTTGATGTTAGGGGTTTAGGGTTGTTTGTTGTTAGTGGGTTAGGGTTGTTTGTTGTTAGTGGGTTAGTGTTTTTGGTTCTCAGGGGTTAGGGTTGTTTGTTGTTTGGGGGTTAGTGTTTGTTGTTAGGGGTTTAGGGTTGTTTGTTTTTAGGGTGTTAGTGGTTTGTGTTGTTAGGGTGTTAGTGTTGTTTGATGTTAGGGGTTTAGGGTTGTTTGTTGTTAGGGGGTTAGAGTTGTTTGTTGTTAGGGTGTTAGTGTTGTTTGTTGTTAGGGGTTTAGGGTTGTTTGTTGTTAGGGGTTTAAGGTTGTTTCTTGTTGGGGTTTAGTGGTTTTTGTTGTTAGGGTGTTAGTGTTGTTTGTTGTTAGGGTGTTAGTGGTTTGTGTTGTTAGGGGGTTAGTGTTGTTTGATGTTAGGGGTTTAGGGTTGTTTGTTGTTAGGGGGTTAGAGTTGTTTGTTGTTAGGGTGTTAGTGTTGTTTGTTTGTTAGGGGTTTAGCGTTGTTTGTTGTTAGGGGTTTAAGGTTGTTTCTTGTTGGGGTTTAGTGGTTTTTGTTGTTAGGGTGTTAGTGTTGTTTGTTGTTAGGGTGTTAGTGGTTTGTGTTGTTAGGGGGTTAGTGTTGTTTGATGTTAGGGGGTTAGGGTTGTTTGTTGTTAGGGTGTTAGTGGTTTGTGTTGTTAGGGTGTTAGAGTTGTTTGATGTTAGGGGTTTAGGGTTGTTTGTTGTTAGGGGGTTAGGGTTGTTTGTTGTTAGGGTGTTAGTGTTCTTTGTTGTTAGGGGGTTAGGGTTGTATCTTGTTATGGGGTTAGTGTTGTTTGTTGTTACGGGCTTAGGGTAGTTTCTTGTTAGGGGTTTAGGGTTGTTTGTTGTTAGGGGTTTAGGGTTGTTTCTTGTTGGGGTTTAGTGGTTTTTGTTGTTAGGGTGTTAGTGTTGTTTGTTGTTAGGGTGTTAGTGGTTTGTGTTGTTAGGGGGTTAGTGTTGTTTGATGTTAGGGGTTTAGGGTTGTTTGTTGTTAGGGGGTTAGAGTTGTTTGTTGTTAGTGTGTTAGTGTTGTTTGTTGTTAGGGGTTTAGGGTTGTTTGTTGTTAGGGGGTTAGAGTTGTTTGTTGTTAGGGTGTTAGTGTTGTTTGATTTTAGGGGTTTAGGGTTGTTTGTTGTTAGTGGGTTAGGGTTGTTTGTTGTTAGTGGGTTAGTGTTTTTGGTTTTCAGGGGTTAGGGCTGTTTGTTGTTTGGTGGTTAGTGTTTGTTGTTAGGGGGTTAGGGTTGTTTGTTGTTAGGGGGTTAGAGTTGTTTGTTGTTAGGGTGTTAGTGTTGTTTGTTGTTAGGGGTTTAGGGTTGTTTGTTGTTAGGGTGTTAGTGGTTTGTGTTGTTAGGGGGTTAGTGTTGTTTGATGTTAGGGGTTTAGGGTTGTTTGTTGTTAGGGGGTTAGAGTTGTTTGTTGTTAGTGTGTTAGTGTTGTTTGTTGTTAGGGGTTTAGGGTTGTTTGTTGTTAGGGGGTTAGAGTTGTTTGTTGTTAGGGTGTTAGTGTTGTTTGATGTTAGGGGTTTAGGGTTGTTTGTTGTTAGTGGGTTAGGGTTGTTTGTTGTTAGTGGGTTAGTGTTTTTGGTTTTCAGGGGTTAGGGTTGTTTGTTGTTTGGGGGTTAGTGTTTGTTGTTAGGGGGTTAGGGTTGTTTGTTGTTAGGGGGTTAGAGTTGTTTGTTGTTAGGGTGTTAGTGTTGTTTGTTGTTAGGGGTTTAGGGTTGTTTGTTGTTAGGGGGTTAGAGTTGTTTCTTGTTAGGGTGTTAGTGTTGTTTGATGTTAGGGGTTTAGGGTTGTTTGTTGTTAGTGGGTTAGGGTTGTTTGTTGTTAGTGGGTTAGTGTTTTTGGTGTTCAGGGGTTAGGGTTGTTTGTTGTTTGGGGGTTAGTGTTTGTTGTTAGGGGGTTAGGGTTGTTTGTTGTTAGGGTGTTAGTGGTTTGTGTTGTTAGGGTGTTAGTGTTGTTTGATGTTAGGGATTTAGGGTTGTTTGTTGTTAGGGGGTTAGGGTTGTTTGTTGTTAGGGTGTTAGTGTTCTTTGTTGTTAGGGGGTTAGGGTTGTTTCTTGTTATGGGGTTAGTGTTGTTTGTTGTTACGGGCTTAGGGTAGTTTCTTGTTAGGGGTTTAGGGTTGTTTGTTGTTAGGGGTTTAGGGTTGTTTCTTGTTGGGCTTTAGTGGTTTTTGTTGTTAGGGTGTTAGTGTTGTTTGTTGTTAGGGTGTTAGTGGTTTGTGTTGTTAGGGGGTTAGTGTTGTTTGATGTTAGGGGTTTAGGGTTGTTTGTTGTTAGGGGGTTAGGGTTGTTTGTTGTTAGGGGTTTAAGGTTGTTACTTGTTGGAGTTTAGTGGTATTTGTTGTTAGGGTGTTAGTGTTGTTTGTTGTTAGGGTGTTAGTGGTTTGTGTTGTTAGGGGGTTAGTGTTGTTTGATGTTAGGGGTTTAGGGTTGTTTGTTGTTAGGGGGTTAGAGTTGTTTGTAGTTAGGGTGTTAGTGTTGTTTGTTGTTAGGGGTTTAGGGTTGTTTGTTGTTAGGGGTTTAAGGTTGTTTCTTGTTGGGGTTAAGTGGTTTTTGTTGTTAGGGTGTTAGTGTTGTTTGTTGTTAGGGTGTTAGTGGTTTGTGTTGTTAGGGGGTTAGTGTTGTTTGATGTTAGGGGTTTAGGGTTGTTTGTTGTTAGGGGGTTAGAGTTGTTTTTGTTAGGGTGTTAGTGTTGTTTGATGTTAGGGGTTTAGGGTTGTTTGTTGTTAGGGGTTTAAGGTTGTTTCTTGTTGGGGTTTAGTGGTTTTTGTTGTTAGGGTGTTAGTGTTGTTTGTTGTTAGGGTGTTAGTGGTTTCTGTTGTTAGGGGGTTAGTGTTGTTTGATGCTAGGGGTTTAGGGTTGTTTGTTGTTAGGGGGTTAGAGTTGTTTGTTGTTAGGGTGTTAGTGTTGTTTGTTGTTAGGGGTTTAGGGTTGTTTGTTGTTAGGGGTTTAAGGTTGTTTCTTGTTGGGGTTTAGTGGTTTTTGTTGTTAGGGTGTTAGTGTTGTTTGTTGTTAGGGTGTTAGTGGTTTGTGTTGTTAGGGGGTTAGTGTTGTTTGATGTTAGGGGGTTAGGGTTGTTTGTTGTTAGGGTGTTAGTGTGCTTTGATGTTAGGGGTTTTGGGTTGTTTGTTGTTAGGGTGTTAGTGTTCTTTGTTGTTAGGGGGTTAGGGTTGTTTCTTGTTACGGGGTTAGTGTTGTTTGTTGTTACGGGGTTAGGGTAGTTTCTTGTTAGGGGTTTAGTGTTGTTTTTTGTTAGGGTGTTAGTGTTTGTTGTTAGGGGTTCAGGGTTGTTTCTTGTTGGGGTTTAGTGGTTTTTGTTGTTAGGGTGTTAGTGTTGTTTGTTGTTAGGGTGTTAGTGGTTTGTGTTGTTAGGGGGTTAGTGTTGTTTGATGTTAGGGGTTTAGGGTTGTTTGTTGTTAGTTTGTTAGGGTTGTTTGTTGTTAGTGGGTTAGTGTTTTTGGTTTTCCGGGGTTAGGGTTGTTTGTTGTTAGGGTGTTAGTGTTCTTTGTTGTTAGGGGGTTAGGGTTGTTTCTTGTTACGGGGTTAGTGTTGTTTGTTGTTACGGGGTTAGGGTATTTTCTTGTTAGGGGTTTAGTGTTGTTTTTTGTTAGGGGGTTAGTGTTTGTTGTTAGGGGTTTAAGGTTGTTTCTTGTTGGGGTTTAGTGGTTTTTGTTGTTAGGGTGTTAGTGTTGTTTGATGTTAGGGGTTTAGGGTTGTTTGTTGTTAGGGGGTTAGAGTTGTTTGTTGTTAGGGTGTTAGTGTTGTTTGTTGTTAGGGGTTTAGGGTTGTTTGTTGTTAGGGGTTTAAGGTTGTTTCTTGTTGGGGTTTAGTGGTTTTTGTTGTTAGGGTGTTAGTGTTTGTTGTTAGGGTGTTAGTGGTTTGTGTTGTTAGGGGGTTAGTGTTGTTTGATGTTAGGGGTTTAGGGTTGTTTGTTGTTAGGGGGTTAGAGTTGTTTGTTGTTAGGGTGTTAGTGTTGTTTGATGTTAGGGGTTTAGGGTTGTTTGTTGTTAGGGGTTTAAGGTTGTTTCTTGTTGGGGTTTAGTGGTTTTTGTTGTTAGGGTGTTAGTGTTGTTTGTTGTTAGGGTGTTAGTGGTTTGTGTTGTTAGGGTGTTAGTGTTGTTTGATGTTAGGGGTTTAGGGTTGTTTGTTGTTAGGGTGTTAGTGTTCTTTGTTGTTAGGGGGTTAGGGTTGTTTCTTGTTACGGGGTTAGTGTTGTTTGTTGTTACGGGGTTAGGGTTGTTTCTTGTTAGGGGTTTAGTGTTGTTTTTCGTTAGGGGGTTAGTGTTTGTTGTTAGGGGTTTAGGGTTGTTTCTTGTTGGGGTTTAGTGGTTTTTGTTGTTAGTGTGTTAGTGTTGTTTGATGTTAGGGGTTTAGGGTTGTTTGTTGTTAGGGGGTTAGAGTTGTTTGTTGTTAGGGTGTTAGTGTTGTTTCTTGTTAGGGTGTTAGTGGTTTGTGTTGTTAGGGGGTTAGTGTTGTTTGATGTTAGGGGTTTAGGGTTGTTTGTTGTTAGTGGGTTAGGGTTGTTTGTTGTTAGTGGGTTAGTGTTTTTGGTTTTCAGGGGTTAGGGTTGTTTGTTGTTTGGGGGTTAGTGTTTGTTGTTAGGGGTTTAGGGTTGTTTGTTTTTAGGGTGTTAGTGGTTTGTGTTGTTAGGGTGTTAGTGTTGTTTGATGTTAGGGGTTTAGGGTTGTTTGTTGTTAGGGGGTTAGAGTTGTTTGTTGTTAGGGTGTTAGTGTTGTTTGTTGTTAGGGGTTTAGGGTTGTTTGTTGTTAGGGGTTTAAGGTTGTTTCTTGTTGGAGTTTAGTGGTTTTTGTTGTTAGGGTGTTAGTGTTGTTTGTTGTTAGGGTGTTAGTGGTTTGTGTTGTTAGGGGGTTAGTGTTGTTTGATGTTAGGGGGTTAGGGTTGTTTGTTGTTAGGGTGTTAGTGTTCTTTGATGTTAGGGGTTTAGGGTTGTTTGTTGTTAGGGTGTTAGTGTTCTTTGTTGTTAGGGGGTTAGGGTTGTTTCTTGTTACGGGGTTAGTGTTGTTTGTTGTTACGGGGTTAGGGTAGTTTCTTGTTAGGGGTTTAGTGTTGTTTTTTGTTAGGGGGTTAGTGTTTGTTGTTACGGGTTTAGGGTTGTTTCTTGTTGGGGTTTAGTGGTTTTTGTTGTTAGGGTGTTAGTGTTGTTTGTTGTTAGGGTGTTAGTGGTTTGTGTTGTTAGGGGGTTAGTGTTGTTTGATGTTAGGGGTTTAGGGTTGTTTGTTGTTAGTGGGTTAGGGTTGTTTGTTGTTAGTGGGTTAGTGTTTTTGGTTTTCAGGGGTTAGGGTTGTTTGTTGTTAGGGTGTTAGTGTTCTTTGTTGTTAGGGGGTTAGGGTTGTTTCTTGTTACGGGGTTAGTGTTGTTTGTTGTTACGGGGTTAGGGTAGTTTCTTGTTAGGGGTTTAGTGTTGTTTTTTGTTAGGGGGTTAGTGTTTGTTGTTAGGGGTTTAGGGTTGTTACTTGTTGGGTTTTAGTGGTTTTTGTTAGGGTGTTAGTGTTGTTTGTTGTTAGGGGTTTAGGGTTGTTTGTTGTTAGGGGTTTAAGGTTGTTTCTTGTTGGGGTTTAGTGGTTTTTGTTGTTAGGGTGTTAGTGTTGTTTGTTGTTAGGGTGTTAGTGGTTTGTGTTGTTAGGGGGTTAGTGTTGTTTGATGTTAGGGGTTTAGGGTTGTTTGTTGTTAGGGGGTTAGAGTTGTTTGTTGTTAGGGTGTTAGTGTTGTTTGATGTTAGGGGTTTAAGGTTGTTTGTTCTTAGGGGTTTAAGGTTGTTTCTTGTTGGGGTTTAGTGGTTTTTGTTGTTAGGGTGTTAGTGTTGTTTGTTGTTAGGGTGTTAGTGGTTTGTGTTGTTAGGGTGTTAGTGTTGTTTGATGTTAGGGGTTTAGGGTTGTTTGTTGTTAGGGTGTTAGTGTTCTTTGTTGTTAGGGGGTTAGGGTTGTTTCTTGTTACGGGGTTAGTGTTGTTTGTTGTTACGGGGTTAGGGTAGTTTCTTGTTAGGGGTTTAGTGTTGTTTTTCGTTAGGGGGTTAGTGTTTGTTGTTAGGGGTTTAGGGTTGTTTCTTGTTGGGGTTTAGTGGTTTTTGTTGTTAGTGTGTTAGTGTTGTTTGATGTTAGGGGTTTAGGGTTGTTTGTTGTTAGGGGGTTAGAGTTGTTTGTTGTTAGGGTGTTAGTGTTGTTTGTTGTTAGGGTGTTAGTGGTTTGTGTTGTTAGGGCGTTAGTGTTGTTTGATGTTAGGGGTTTAGGGTTGTTTGTTGTTAGTGGGTTAGGGTTGTTTGTTGTTAGTGGGTTAGTGTTTTTGGTTTTCAGGGGTTAGGGTTGTTTGTTGTTTGGGGGTTAGTGTTTGTTGTTAGGGGGTTAGGGTTGTTTGTTGTTAGGGTGTTAGTGGTTTGTGTTGTTAGGGTGTTAGTGTTGTTTGATGTTAGGGGTTTAGGGTTGTTTGTTGTTAGGGTGTTAGTGTTGTTTGTTGTTAGGGTGTTAGTGGTTTGTGTTGTTAGGGGGTTAGTGTTGTTTGATGTTAGGGGTTTAGGGTTGTTTGTTGTTAGGGGGTTAGAGTTGTTTGTTGTTAGGGTGTTAGTGTTGTTTGTTGTTAGGGGTTTAGGGTTGTTTGTTGTTAGGGGTTTAAGGTTGTTTCTTGTTGGAGTTTAGTGGTTTTTGTTGTTAGGGTGTTAGTGTTGTTTGTTGTTAGGGTGTTAGTGGTTTGTGTTGTTAGGGGGTTAGTGTTGTTTGATGTTAGGGGGTTAGGGTTGTTTGTTGTTAGGGTGTTAGTGTTCTTTGATGTTAGGGGTTTAGGGTTGTTTGTTGTTAGGGTGTTAGTGTTCTTTGTTGTTAGGGGGTTAGGGTTGTTTCTTGTTACGGGGTTAGTGTTGTTTGGTGTTACGGGGTTAGGGTAGTTTCTTGTTAGGGGTTTAGTGTTGTTTTTTGTTAGGGGGTTAGTGTTTGTTGTTACGGGTTTAGGGTTGTTTCTTGTTGGGGTTTAGTGGTTTTTGTTGTTAGGGTGTTAGTGTTGTTTGTTGTTAGGGTGTTAGTGGTTTGTGTTGTTAGGGGGTTAGTGTTGTTTGATGTTAGGGGTTTAGGGTTGTTTGTTGTTAGTGGGTTAGGGTTGTTTGTTGTTAGTGGGTTAGTGTTTTTGGTTTTCAGGGGTTAGGGTTGTTTGTTGTTAGGGTGTTAGTGTTCTTTGTTGTTAGGGGGTTAGGGTTGTTTCTGGTTACGGGGTTAGTGTTGTTTGTTGTTACGGGGTTAGGGTAGTTTCTTGTTAGTGGTTTAGTGTTGTTTTTTGTTAGGGGGTTAGTGTTTGTTGTTAGGGGTTTAGGGTTGTTTCTTGTTGGGTTTTAGTGGTTTTTGTTAGGGTGTTAGTGTTGTTTGTTGTTAGGGTTTTAGTGGTTTGTGTTGTTAGGAGGTTAGTGTTGTTTGATGTTAGGGGTTTAGGGTTGTTTGTTGTTAGGGGTTTAAGGTTGTTTCTTGTTGGGGTTTAGTGGTTTTTGTTGTTAGGGTGTTAGTGTTGTTTGTTGATAGGGTGTTAGTTGTTTGTGTTGTTAGGGGGTTAGTGTTGTTTGATGTTAGGGGTTTAGGGTTGTTTGTTGTTAGGGGGTTAGAGTTGTTTGTTGTTAGGGTGTTAGTGTTGTTTGTTGTTAGGGGTTTAGTGTTGTTTGTTGTTAGGGGTTTAAGGTTGTTTCTTGTTGGGGTTTAGTGGTTTTTGTTGTTAGGGTGTTAGTGTTGTTTGTTGTTAGGGTGTTAGTGGTTTGTGTTGTTAGGGGGTTAGTGTTGTTTGATGTTAGGGGTTTAGGGTTGTTTGTTGTTAGGGGGTTAGAGTTGTTTGTTGTTAGGGTGTTAGTGTTTTTTGTTGTTAGGGGTTTAGCGTTGTTTGTTGTTGGGGGTTTAAGGTTGTTTCTTGTTGGGGTTTAGTGGTTTTTGTTGTTAGGGTGTTAGTGTTGTTTGTTGTTAGGGTGTTAGTGGTTTGTGTTGTTAGGGGGTTAGTGTTGTTTGATGTTAGGGGTTTAGGGTTGTTTGTTGTTAGGGGGTTAGAGTTGTTTGTTGTTAGTGTGTTAGTGTTGTTTGTTGTTAGGGGTTTAGGGTTGTTTGTTGTTAGGGAGTTAGAGTTGTTTGTTGTTAGGGTGTTAGTGTTGTTTGATGTTAGGGGTTTAGGGTTGTTTGTTGTTAGTGGGTTAGGGTTGTTTGTTGTTAGTGGGTTAGTGTTTTTGGTTTTCAGGGGTTAGGGTTGTTTGTTGTTTGGGGGTTAGTGTTTGTTGTTAGGGGGTTAGGGTTGTTTGTTGTTAGGGTGTTAGTGGTTTGTGTTGTTACGGTGCTAGTGTTGTTTGATGTTAGGGGTTTAGGGTTGTTTGTTGTTAGGGGGTTAGGGTTGTTTGTTGTTAGGGTGTTAGTGTTCTTTGTTGTTAGGGGGTTAGGGTTGTTTCTTGTTACGGGGTTAGTGTTGTTTGTTGTTACGGGGTTAGGGTAGTTTCTTGTTAGGGGTTTAGTGTTGTTTTTTGTTAGGGGGTTAGTGTTTGTTGTTAGGGGTTTAAGGTTGTTTCTTGTTGGGGTTTAGTGGTTTTTGTTGTTAGGGTGTTAGTGTTGTTTGATGTTAGGGGTTTAGGGTTGTTTGTTGTTAGGGGTTTAGTGTTGTTTGTTGTTAGGGTGTTAGTGTTCTTTGATGTTAGGGGTTTAGGGTTGTTTGTTGTTAGGGGGTTAGAGTTGTTTGTTGTTAGGGTGTTAGTGTTGTTTGTTGTTAGGGTT
Source organism: Elephas maximus indicus (assembly GCF_024166365.1). Taxonomy (NCBI): domain Eukaryota; kingdom Metazoa; phylum Chordata; class Mammalia; order Proboscidea; family Elephantidae; genus Elephas; species Elephas maximus. Next base: position 1,357,768 of record NW_026060236.1, read on the forward strand.
TTAGGGTTGTTTGTTGTTAGGGGTTTAGGGTTGTTTCTTGTTGGGGTTTAGTGGTTTTTGTTGTTAGGGTGTTAGTGTTGTTTGTTGTTAGGGTGTTAGTGGTTTGTGTTGTTAGGGGGTTAGTGTTGTTTGATGTTAGGGGTTTAGGGTTGTTTGTTGTTAGGGGTTTAGAGTTGTTTGTTGTTAGGGTGTTAGTGTTGTTTGTTGTTAGGGGTTTAGGGTTGTTTGTTGTTAGGGGTTTAAGGTTGTTTCTTGTTGGGGTTTAGTGCTTTTTGTTGTTAGGGTGTTAGTGTTGTTTGTTGTTAGGGTGTTAGTGGTTTGTGTTGTTCGGGGGTTAGTGTTGTTTGATGTTAGGGGGTTAGGGTTGTTTGTTGCTAGGGTGTTAGTGTTCTTTGATGTTAGGGGTTTAGGGTTGTTTGTTGTTAGGGTGTTAGTGTTCTTTGTTGTTAGGGGGTTAGGGTTGTTTCTTGTTACGGGGTTAGTGTTGTTTGTTGTTATGGGGTTAGGGTAGTTTCTTGTTAGGGGTTTAGTGTTGTTTTTTGTTAGGGGGTTAGTGTTTGTTGTTAGGGGTTTAGGGTTGTTTCTTGTTGGGGTTTAGTGGTTTTTGTTGTTAGGGTGTTAGTGTTGTTTGTTGTTAGGGTGTTAGTGGTTTGTGTTGTTAGGGGGTTAGTGTTGTTTGATGTTAGGGGTTTAGGGTTGTTTGTTGTTAGTTTGTTAGGGTTGTTTGTTGTTAGTGGGTTAGTGTTTTTGGTTTTCAGGGGTTAGGGTTGTTTGTTGTTAGGGTGTTAGTGTTCTTTGTTGTTAGGGGGTTAGGGTTGTTTCTTGTTACGGGGTTAGTGTTGTTTGTTGTTACGGGGTTAGGGTAGTTTCTTGATAGGGGTTTAGTGTTGTTTTTTGTTAGGGGGTTAGTGTTTGTTGTTAGGGGTTTAAGGTTGTTTCTTGTTGGGTTTTAGTGGTTTTTGTTGTTAGGGTGTTAGTGTTGTTTGATGTTAGGGGTTTAGGGTTGTTTGTTGTTAGGGGGTTAGGGTTGTTTGTTGTTCGGGTGTTAGTGTTCTTTGATGTTAGGGGTTTAGGGTTGTTTGTTGTTAGGGGGTTAGAGTTGTTTGTTGTTAGGGTGTTAGTGTTGTTTGTTGTTAGGGGTTTAGGGTTGTTTCTTGTTGGGGTTTAGTGGTTTTTGTTGTTAGGGTGTTAGTGCTGTTTGTTGTTAGGGTGTTAGTGGTTTGTGTTGTTAGGGGGTTAGTGTTGTTTGATGTTAGGGGTTTAGGGTTGTTTGTTGTTAGGGGGTTAGAGTTGTTTGTTGTTAGGGTGTTAGTGTTGTTTGTTGTTAGGGGTTTAGGGTTGTTTGTTGTTAGGGGTTTAAGGTTGTTTGTTGTTGGGGTTTAGTGGTTTTTGTTGTTAGGGTGTTAGTGTTGTTTGTTGTTAGGTGTTAGTGGTTTGTGTTGTTAGGGGGTTAGTGTTGTTTGATGTTAGGGGGTTAGGGTTGTTTGTTGTTAGGGTGTTAGTGTTCTTTGATGTTAGGGGTTTAGGGTTGTTTGTTGTTAGGGTGTTAGTGTTCTTTGTTGTTAGGGGGTTAGGGTTGTTTCTTGTTACGGGGTTAGTGTTGTTTGTTGTTACGGGGTTAGGGTAGTTTCTTGTTAGGGGTTTAGTGTTGTTTTTTGTTAGGGTGTTAGTGTTGTTTGTTGTTAGGGTGTTAGTGGTTTTTGTTGTTAGGGTGTTAGTGTTGTTTGTTGTTAGGGTGTTAGTGGTTTGTGTTCTTAGGGGGTTAGTGTTGTTTGATGTTAGGGGGTTAGGGTTGTTTGTTGTTAGGGTGTTAGTGTTCTTTGATGTTAGGGGTTTAGGGTTGTTTGTTGTTAGGGTGTTAGTGTTCTTTGTTGTTAGGGGGTTAGGGTTGTTTCTTGTTACGGGGTTAGTGTTGTTTGTTGTTACGGGGTTAGGGTAGTTTCTTGTTAGGGGTTTAGTGTTGTTTTTTGTTAGGGGGTTAGTGTTTGTTGTTAGGGGTTTAGGGTTGTTCCTTGTTGGGGTTTAGTGGTTTTTGTTGTTAGGGTGTTATTGTTGTTTTTTGTTAGGGTGTTAGTGGTTTGTGTTGTTAGGGGGTTAGTGTTGTTTGATGTTAGGGGTTTAGGGTTGTTTGTTGTTAGTTTGTTAGGGTTGTTTGTTGTTAGTGGGTTAGTGTTTTTGGTTTTCAGGGGTTAGGGTTGTTTGTTGTTAGGGTGTTAGTGTTCTTTGCTGTTAGGGGGTTAGGGTTGTTTCTTGTTACGGGGTTAGTGTTGTTTGTTGTTACGGGGTTAGGGTAGTTTCTTGATAGGGGTTTAGTGTTGTTCTTTGTTAGGGGGTTAGTGTTTGTTGTTAGGGGTTTAAGGTTGTTTCTTGTTGGGTTTTAGTGGTTTTTGTTGTTAGGGTGTTAGTGTTGTTTGATGTTAGGGGTTTAGGGTTGTTTGTTGTTAGGGGGTTAGGGTTGTTTGTTGTTAGGGTGTTAGTGTTCTTTGATGTTAGGGGTTTAGGGTTGTTTGTTGTTAGGGGGTTAGAGTTGTTTGTTGTTACGGTGTTAGTGTTGTTTGTTGTTAGGGGTTTAGGGTTGTTTCTTGTTGGGGTTTAGTGGTTTTTGTTGTTAGGGTGTTAGTGCTGTTTGTTGTTAGGGTGTTAGTGGTTTGTGTTGTTAGGGGGTTAGTGTTGTTTGATGTTAGGGGTTTAGGGTTGTTTGTTGTTAGGGGGTTAGAGTTGTTTGTTGTTAGGGTGTTAGTGTTGTTTGTTGTTAGGGGTTTAGGGTTGTTTGTTGTTAGGGTTTTAAGGTTGTTTCTTGTTGGGGTTTAGTGGTTTTTGTTGTTAGGGTGTTAGTGTTGTTTGTTGTTAGGGTGTTAGTGGTTTGTGTTGTTAGGGGGTTAGTGTTGTTTGATGTTAGGGGGTTAGGGTTGTTTGTTGTTAGGGTGTTAGTGTTCTTTGATGTTAGGGGTTTAGGGTTGTTTGTTGTTAGGGTGTTAGTGTTCTTTGTTGTTAGGGGGTTAGGGTTGTTTCTTGTTACGGGGTTAGTGTTGTTTGTTGTTACGGGGTTAGGGTAGTTTCTTGTTAGGGGTTTAGTGTTGTTTTTTGTTAGGGGGTTAGTGTTTGTTGTTAGGGGTTTAGGGTTGTTTCTTGTTGGGGTTTAGTGGTTTTTGTTGTTAGGCTGTTAGTGTTGTTTTTTGTTAGGGTGTTATTGGTTTGTGTTGTTAGGGGGATAGTGTTGTTTGATGTTAGGGGTTTAGGGTTGTTTGTTGTTAGTTTGTTAGGGTTGTTTGTTGTTAGTGGGTTAGTGTTTTTGGTTTTCAGGGGTTAGGGTTGTTTGTTGTTAGGGTGTTAGTGTTCTTTGTTGTTAGGGGGTTAGGGTTGTTTCTTGTTACGGGGTTAGTGTTGTTTGTTGTTACGGGGTTGGGTAGTTTCTTGATAGGGGTTTAGTGTTGTTTTTTGTTAGGGGGTTAGTGTTTGTTGTTAGGGGTTTAAGGTTGTTTCTTGTTGGGTTTTAGTGGTTTTTGTTGTTAGGGTGTTAGTGTTGTTTGATGTTAGGGGTTTAGGGTTGTTTGTTGTTAGGGGGTTAGGGTTGTTTGTTGTTAGGGTGTTAGTGTTCTTTGATCTTAGGGGTTTAGGGTTGTTTGTTGTTAGGGGGTTAGAGTTGTTTGTTGTTAGGGTGTTAGTGTTGTTTGTTGTTAGGGGTTTAGGGTTGTTTCTTGTTGGGGTTTAGTGGTTTTTGTTGTTAGGGTGTTAGTGCTGTTTGTTGTTAGGGTGTTAGTGGTTTGTGTTGTTAGGGGGTTAGTGTTGTTTGATGTTAGGGGTTTAGGGTTGTTTGTTGTTAGGGGGTTAGAGTTGTTTTTTGTTAGGGTGTTAGTGTTGTTTGTTGTTAGGGGTTTAGGGTTGTTTGTTGTTAGGGGTTTAAGGTTGTTTCTTGTTGGGGTTTAGTGGTTTTTGTTGTTAGGGTGTTAGTGTTGTTTATTGTTAGGGTGTTAGTGGTTTGTGTTGTTAGGGGGTTAGTGTTGTTTGATGTTAGGGGTTTAGGGTTGTTTGTTGTTAGGGGCTTAGAGTTGTTTGTTGTTAGGGTGTTAGTGTTGTTTGTTGTTAGGGGTTTAGGGTTGTTTGTTGTTTGGGGTTCAAGGTTGTTTCTTGTTGGGGTTTAGTGGTTTTTGTTGTTAGGGTGTTAGTGTTGTTTGTTGTTAGGGTGTTAGTGGTTTGTGTTGTTAGGGGGTTACTGTTGTTTGATGTTAGGGGTTTAGGGTTGTTTGTTGTTAGGGGGTTAGAGTTGTTTGTTGTTAGGGTGTTAGTGTTGTTTGATGTTAGGGGTTTAGGGTTGTTTGTTGTTAGGGGTTTAAGGTTGTTTCTTGTTGGGGTTTAGTGGTTTTTGTTGTTAGGGTGTTAGTGTTGTTTGTTGTTAGGGTGTTAGTGGTTTCTGTTGTTAGGGGGTTAGTGTTGTTTGATGTTAGGGGTTTAGGGTTGTTTGTTGTTAGGGTGTTAGAGTTGTTTGTTGTTAGGGTGTTAGTGTTGTTTGTTGTTAGGGGTTTAGGGTTGTTTGTTGTTAGGGGTTTAAGGTTGTTTCTTGTTGGGGTTTAGTGGTTTTTGTTGTTAGGGTGTTAGTGTTGTTTGTTGTTAGGGTGTTAGTGGTTTGTGTTGTTAGGGGGTTAGTGTTGTTTGATGTTAGGGGGTTAGGGTTGTTTGTTGTTAGGGTGTTAGTGTTCTTTGATGTTAGGGGTTTAGAGTTGTTTGTTGTTAGGGTGTTAGTGTTCTTTGTTGTTAGGGGGTTAGGGTTGTTTCTTGTTACGGGGTTAGTGTTGTTTGTTGTTACGGGGTTAGGGTAGTTTCTTGTTAGGGGTTTAGTGTTGTTTTTTGTTAGGGTGTTAGTGTTTGTTGTTAGGGGTTTAGGGTTGTTTCTTGTTGGGGTTTAGTGGTTTTTGTTGTTAGGGTGTTAGTGTTGTTTGTTGTTAGGGTGTTAGTGGTTTGTGTTGTTAGGGGGTTAGTGTTGTTTGATGTTAGGGGTTTAGGGTTGTTTGTTGTTAGTTTTTTAGGGTTGTTTGTTGTTAGTGGGTTAGTGTTTTTGGTTTTCAGGGGTTAGGGTTGTTTGTTGTTAGGGTGTTAGTGTTCTTTGTTGTTAGGGGGTTAGGGTTGTTTCTTGTTACGGGGTTAGTGTTGTTTGTTGTTACGGGGTTAGGGTAGTTTCTTGTTAGGGGTTTAGTGTTGTTTTTTGTTAGGGGGTTAGTGTTTGTTGTTAGGGGTTTAAGGTTGTTTCTTGTTGGGGTTTAGTGGTTTTTGTTGTTAGGGTGTTAGTGTTGTTTGATGTTAGGGGTTTAGGGTTGTTTGTTGTTAGGGGTTTAGGGTTGTTTGTTGTTAGGGTGTTAGTGTTCTTTGATGTTAGGGGTTTAGGGTTGTTTGTTGTTAGGGGGTTAGAGTTGTTTGTTGTTAGGGTGTTAGTGTTGTTTGTTGTTAGGGGTTTAGGGTTGTTTGTTGTTAGGGGTTTAGGGTTGTTTCTTGTTGGGGTTTAGTGGTTTTTGTTGTTAGGGTGTTAGTGTTGTTTGTTGTTAGGGTGTTAGTGGTTTGTGTTGTTAGGGGGTTAGTGTTGTTTGATGTTAGGGGTTTAGGGTTGTTTGTTGTTAGGGGGTTAGAGTTGTTTGTTGTTAGGGTGTTAGTGTTGTTTGTTGTTAGGGGTTTAGGGTTGTTTGTTGTTAGGGGTTTAAGGTTGTTTCTTGTTGGGGTTTAGTGCTTTTTGTTGTTAGGGTGTTAGTGTTGTTTGTTGTTAGGGTGTTAGTGGTTTGTGTTGTTCGGGGGTTAGTGTTGTTTGATGTTAGGGGGTTAGGGTTGTTTGTTGCTAGGGTGTTAGTGTTCTTTGATGTTAGGGGTTTAGGGTTGTTTGTTGTTAGGGTGTTAGTGTTCTTTGTTGTTAGGGGGTTAGGGTTGTTTCTTGTTACGGGGTTAGTGTTGTTTGTTGTTACGGGGTTAGGGTAGTTTCTTGTTAGGGGTTTAGTGTTGTTTTTTGTTAGGGGGTTAGTGTTTGTTGTTAGGGGTTTAGGGTTGTTTCTTGTTGGGGTTTAGTGGTTTTTGTTGTTAGGGTGTTAGTGTTGTTTGTTGTTAGGGTGTTAGTGGTTTGTGTTGTTAGGGGGTTAGTGTTGTTTGATGTTAGGGGTTTAGGGTTGTTTGTTGTTAGTTTGTTAGGGTTGTTTGTTGTTAGTGGGTTAGTGTTTTTGGTTTTCAGGGGTTAGGGTTGTTTGTTGTTAGGGTGTTAGTGTTCTTTGTTGTTAGGGGGTTAGGGTTGTTTCTTGTTACGGGGTTAGTGTTGTTTGTTGTTACGGGGTTAGGGTAGTTTCTTGATAGGGGTTTAGTGTTGTTTTTTGTTAGGGGGTTAGTGTTTGTTGTTAGGGGTTTAAGGTTGTTTCTTGTTGGGTTTTAGTGGTTTTTGTTGTTAGGGTGTTAGTGTTGTTTGATGTTAGGGGTTTAGGGTTGTTTGTTGTTAGGGGGTTAGGGTTGTTTGTTGTTCGGGTGTTAGTGTTCTTTGATGTTAGGGGTTTAGGGTTGTTTGTTGTTAGGGGGTTAGAGTTGTTTGTTGTTAGGGTGTTAGTGTTGTTTGTTGTTAGGGGTTTAGGGTTGTTTCTTGTTGGGGTTTAGTGGTTTTTGTTGTTAGGGTGTTAGTGCTGTTTGTTGTTAGGGTGTTAGTGGTTTGTGTTGTTAGGGGGTTAGTGTTGTTTGATGTTAGGGGTTTAGGGTTGTTTGTTGTTAGGGGGTTAGAGTTGTTTGTTGTTAGGGTGTTAGTGTTGTTTGTTGTTAGGGGTTTAGGGTTGTTTGTTGTTAGGGGTTCAAGGTTGTTTGTTGTTGGGGTTTAGTGGTTTTTGTTGTTAGGGTGTTAGTGTTGTTTGTTGTTAGGTGTTAGTGGTTTGTGTTGTTAGGGGGTTAGTGTTGTTTGATGTTAGGGGGTTAGGGTTGTTTGATGTTAGGGGGTTAGGGTTGTTTGTTGTTAGGGTGTTAGTGTTCTTTGATGTTAGGGGTTTAGGGTTGTTTGTTGTTAGGGTGTTAGTGTTCTTTGTTGTTAGGGGGTTAGGGTTGTTTCTTGTTACGGGGTTAGTGTTGTTTGTTGTTACGGGGTTAGGGTAGTTTCTTGTTAGGGGTTTAGTGTTGTTTTTTGTTAGGGTGTTAGTGTTGTTTGTTGTTAGGGTGTTAGTGGTTTTTGTTGTTAGGGTGTTAGTGTTGTTTGTTGTTAGGGTGTTAGTGGTTTGTGTTCTTAGGGGGTTAGTGTTGTTTGTTGTTAGGGGGTTAGGGTTGTTTGTTGTTAGGGTGTTAGTGTTCTTTGATGTTAGGGGTTTAGGGTTGTTTGTTGTTAGGGTGTTAGTGTTCTTTGTTGTTAGGGGGTTAGGGTTGTTTCTTGTTACGGGGTTAGTGTTGTTTGTTGTTACGGGGTTAGGGTAGTTTCTTGTTAGGGGTTTAGTGTTTTTTTTTGTTAGGGGGTTAGTGTTTGTTGTTAGGGGTTTAGGGTTGTTCCTTGTTGGGGTTTAGTGGTTTTTGTTGTTAGGGTGTTATTGTTGTTTTTTGTTAGGGTGTTAGTGGTTTGTGTTGTTAGGGGGTTAGTGTTGTTTGATGTTAGGGGTTTAGGGTTGTTTGTTGTTAGGGGCTTAGAGTTGTTTGTTGTTAGGGTGTTAGTGTTGTTTGTTGTTAGGGGTTTAGGGTTGTTTCTTGTTGGGGTTTAGTGGTTTTTGTTGTTAGGGTGTTAGTGCTGTTTGTTGTTAGGGTGTTAGTGGTTTGTGTTGTTAGGGGGTTAGTGTTGTTTGATGTTAGGGGTTTAGGGTTGTTTGTTGTTAGGGGCTTAGAGTTGTTTGTTGTTAGGGTGTTAGTGTTGTTTGTTGTTAGGGGTTTAGGGTTGTTTGTTGTTTGGGGTTCAAGGTTGTTTCTTGTTGGGGTTTAGTGGTTTTTGTTGTTAGGGTGTTAGTGTTGTTTGTTGTTAGGGTGTTAGTGGTTTGTGTTGTTAGGGGGTTACTGTTGTTTGATGTTAGGGGTTTAGGGTTGTTTGTTGTTAGGGGGTTAGAGTTGTTTGTTGTTAGGGTGTTAGTGTTGTTTGATGTTAGGGGTTTAGGGTTGTTTGTTGTTAGGGGTTTAAGGTTGTTTCTTGTTGGGGTTTAGTGGTTTTTGTTGTTAGGGTGTTAGTGTTGTTTGTTGTTAGGGTGTTAGTGGTTTCTGTTGTTAGGGGGTTAGTGTTGTTTGATGTTAGGGGTTTAGGGTTGTTTGTTGTTAGGGGGTTAGAGTTGTTTGTTGTTAGGGTGTTAGTGTTGTTTGTTGTTAGGGGTTTAGGGTTGTTTGTTGTTAGGGGTTTAAGGTTGTTTCTTGTTGGGGTTTAGTGGTTTTTGTTGTTAGGGTGTTAGTGTTGTTTGTTGTTAGGGTGTTAGTGGTTTGTGTTGTTAGGGGGTTAGTGTTGTTTGATGTTAGGGGGTTAGGGTTGTTTGTTGTTAGGGTGTTAGTGTTCTTTGATGTTAGGGGTTTAGGGTTGTTTGTTGTTAGGGTGTTAGTGTTCTTTGTTTAGGGGGTTAGGGTTGTTTCTTGTTACGGGGTTAGTGTTGTTTGTTGTTACGGGGTTAGGGTAGTTTCTTGTTAGGGGTTTAGTGTTGTTTTTTGTTAGGGTGTTAGTGTTTGTTGTTAGGGGTTTAGGGTTGTTTCTTGTTGGGGTTTAGTGGTTTTTGTTGTTAGGGTGTTAGTGTTGTTTGTTGTTAGGGTGTTAGTGGTTTGTGTTGTTAGGGGGTTAGTGTTGTTTGATGTTAGGGGTTTAGGGTTGTTTGTTGTTAGTTTGTTAGGGTTGTTTGTTGTTAGTGGGTTAGTGTTTTTGGTTTTCAGGGGTTAGGGTTGTTTGTTGTTAGGGTGTTAGTGTTCTTTGTTGTTAGGGGGTTAGGGTTGTTTCTTGTTACGGGGTTAGTGTTGTTTGTTGTTACGGGGTTAGGGTAGTTTCTTGTTAGGGGTTTAGTGTTGTTTTTTGTTAGGGGGTTAGTGTTTGTTGTTAGGGGTTTAAGGTTGTTTCTTGTTGGGGTTTAGTGGTTTTTGTTGTTAGGGTGTTAGTGTTGTTTGATGTTAGGGGTTTAGGGTTGTTTGTTGTTAGGGGTTTAGGGTTGTTTGTTGTTAGGGTGTTAGTGTTCTTTGATGTTAGGGGTTTAGGGTTGTTTGTTGTTAGGGGTTTAGGGTTGTTTCTTGTTGGGGTTTAGTGGTTTTTGTTGTTAGGGTGTTAGTGTTGTTTGTTGTTAGGGTGTTAGTGGTTTGTGTTTTTAGGGGGTTAGTGTTGTTTGATGTTAGGGGTTTAGGGTTGTTTGTTGTTAGGGGGTTAGAGTTGTTTGTTGTTAGGGTGTTAGTGTTGTTTGTTGTTAGGGGTTTAGGGTTGTTTGTTCTTAGGGGTTTAAGGTTGTTTCTTGTTGGGGTTTAGTGCTTTTTGTTGTTAGGGTGTTAGTGTTGTTTGTTGTTAGGGTGTTAGTGGTTTGTGTTGTTCGGGGGTTAGTGTTGTTTGATGTTAGGGGGTTAGGGTTGTTTGTTGCTAGGGTGTTAGTGTTCTTTGATGTTAGGGGTTTAGGGTTGTTTGTTGTTAGGGTGTTAGTGTTCTTTGTTGTTAGGGGGTTAGGGTTGTTTCTTGTTACGGGGTTAGTGTTGTTTGTTGTTACGGGGTTAGGGTAGTTTCTTGTTAGGGGTTTAGTGTTGTTTTTTGTTAGGGGGTTAGTGTTTGTTGTTAGGGGTTTAGGGTTGTTTCTTGTTGGGGTTTAGTGGTTTTTGTTGTTAGGGTGTTAGTGTTGTTTGTTGTTAGGGTGTTAGTGGTTTGTGTTGTTAGGGGGTTAGTGTTGTTTGATGTTAGGGGTTTAGGGTTGTTTGTTGTTAGTTTGTTAGGGTTGTTTGTTGTTAGTGGGTTAGTGTTTTTGGTTTTCAGGGGTTAGGGTTGTTTGTTGTTAGGGTGTTAGTGTTCTTTGTTGTTAGGGGGTTAGGGTTGTTTCTTGTTACGGGGTTAGTGTTGTTTGTTGTTACGGGGTTAGGGTAGTTTCTTGATAGGGGTTTAGTGTTGTTTTTTGTTAGGGGGTTAGTGTTTGTTGTTAGGGGTTTAAGGTTGTTTCTTGTTGGGTTTTAGTGGTTTTTGTTGTTAGGGTGTTAGTGTTGTTTGATGTTAGGGGTTTAGGGTTGTTTGTTGTTAGGGGGTTAGGGTTGTTTGTTGTTCGGGTGTTAGTGTTCTTTGATGTTAGGGGTTTAGGGTTGTTTGTTGTTAGGGGGTTAGAGTTGTTTGTTGTTAGGGTGTTAGTGTTGTTTGTTGTTAGGGGTTTAGGGTTGTTTCTTGTTGGGGTTTAGTGGTTTTTGTTGTTAGGGTGTTAGTGCTGTTTGTTGTTAGGGTGTTAGTGGTTTGTGTTGTTAGGGGGTTAGTGTTGTTTGATGTTAGGGGTTTAGGGTTGTTTGTTGTTAGGGGGTTAGAGTTGTTTGTTGTTAGGGTGTTAGTGTTGTTTGTTGTTAGGGGTTTAGGGTTGTTTGATGTTAGGGGTTTAAGGTTGTTTGTTGTTGGGGTTTAGTGGTTTTTGTTGTTAGGGTGTTAGTGTTGTTTGTTGTTAGGTGTTAGTGGTTTGTGTTGTTAGGGGGTTAGTGTTGTTTGATGTTAGGGGGTTAGGGTTGTTTGATGTTAGGGGGTTAGGGTTGTTTGTTGTTAGGGTGTTAGTGTTCTTTGATGTTAGGGGTTTAGGGTTGTTTGTTGTTAGGGTGTTAGTGTTCTTTGTTGTTAGGGGGTTAGGGTTGTTTCTTGTTACGGGGTTAGTGTTGTTTGTTGTTACGGGGTTAGGGTAGTTTCTTGTTAGGGGTTTAGTGTTGTTTTTTGTTAGGGTGTTAGTGTTGTTTGTTGTTAGGGTGTTAGTGGTTTTTGTTGTTAGGGTGTTAGTGTTGTTTGTTGTTAGGGTGTTAGTGGTTTGTGTTCTTAGGGGGTTAGTGTTGTTTGTTGTTAGGGGGTTAGGGTTGTTTGTTGTTAGGGTGTTAGTGTTCTTTGATGTTAGGGGTTTAGGGTTGTTTGTTGTTAGGGTGTTAGTGTTCTTTGTTGTTAGGGGGTTAGGGTTGTTTCTTGTTACGGGGTTAGTGTTGTTTGTTGTTACGGGGTTAGGGTAGTTTCTTGTTAGGGGTTTAGTGTTTTTTTTTGTTAGGGGGTTAGTGTTTGTTGTTAGGGGTTTAGGGTTGTTCCTTGCTGGGGTTTAGTGGTTTTTGTTGTTAGGGTGTTATTGTTGTTTTTTGTTAGGGTGTTAGTGGTTTGTGTTGTTAGGGGGTTAGTGTTGTTTGATGTTAGGGGTTTAGGGTTGTTTGTTGTTAGGGGGTTAGTGTTTGTTGTTAGGGGTTTAGGGTTGTTTCTTGTTGGGGTTTAGTGGTTTTTGTTGTTAGGGTGTTAGTGTTGTTTTTTGTTAGGGTGTTAGTGGTTTGTGTTGTTAGGGGGATAGTGTTGTTTGATGTTAGGGGTTTAGGGTTGTTTGTTGTTAGTTTGTTAGGGTTGTTTGTTGTTAGTGGGTTAGTGTTTTTGGTTTTCAGGGGTTAGGGTTGTTTGTTGTTAGGGTGTTAGTGTTCTTTGTTGTTAGGGGGTTAGGGTTGTTTCTTGTTACGGGGTTAGTGTTGTTTGTTGTTACGGGGTTAGGGTAGTTTCTTGATAGGGGTTTAGTGTTGTTTTTTGTTAGGGGGTTAGTGTTTGTTGTTAGGGGTTTAAGGTTGTTTCTTGTTGGGTTTTAGTGGTTTTTGTTGTTAGGGTTTTAGTGTTGTTTGATGTTAGGGGTTTAGGGTTGTTTGTTGTTAGGGGGTTAGGGTTGTTTGTTGTTAGGGTGTTAGTGTTCTTTGATGTTAGGGGTTTAGGGTTGTTTGTTGTTAGGGGGTTAGAGTTGTTTGTTGTTAGGGTGTTAGTGTTTTTTGTTGTTAGGGGTTTAGGGTTGTTTCTTGTTGGGGTTTAGTGGTTTTTGTTGTTAGGGTGTTAGTGCTGTTTGTTGTTAGGGTGTTAGTGGTTTGTGTTGTTAGGGGGTTAGTGTTGTTTGATGTTAGGGGTTTAGGGTTGTTTGTTGTTAGGGGGTTAGAGTTGTTTGTTGTTAGGGTGTTAGTGTTGTTTGTTGTTAGGGGTTTAGGGTTGTTTGTTGTTAGGGGTTTAAGGTTGTTTCTTGTTGGGGTTCAGTGGTTTTTGTTGTTAGGGTGTTAGTGTTGTTTGTTGTTAGGGTGTTAGTGGTTTGTGTTGTTAGGGGTTTAGTGTTGTTTGATGTTAGGGGGTTAGGGCTGTTTGTTGTTAGGGTGTTAGTGTTCTTTGATGTTAGGGGTTTAGGGTTGTTTGTTGTTACGGTGTTAGTGTTCTTTGTTGTTAGGGGGTTAGGGTTGTTTCTTGTTACGGGGTTAGTGTTGTTTGTTGTTACGGGGTTAGGGTAGTTTCTTGTTAGGGGTTTAGTGTTGTTTTTTGTTAGGGTGTTAGTGTTGTTTGTTGTTAGGGTGTTAGTGGTTTTTGTTGTTAGGGTGTTAGTGTTGTTTGTTGTTAGGGTGTTAGTGGTTTGTGTTCTTAGGGGGTTAGTGTTGTTTGATGTTAGGGGTTTAGGGTTGTTTGTTGTTAGGGGGTTAGAGTTGTTTGTTGTTAGGGTGTTAGTGTTGTTTGTTGTTAGGGGTTTAGGGTTGTTTGTTGTTAGGGGTTTAAGGTTGTTTCTTGTTGGGGTTTAGTGGTTTTTGTTGTTAGGGTGTTAGTGTTGTTTGTTGTTAGGGTGTTAGTGGTTTGTGTTGTTAGGGGGTTAGGGTTGTTTGATGTTAGGGGTTAGGGTTGTTTGTTGTTAGGGTGTTAGTGTTCTTTGATGTTAGGGGTTTAGGGTTGTTTGTTGGTAGGGTGTTAGTGTTCTTTGTTGTTAGGGGGTTAGGGTTGTTTCTTGTTACGGGGTTAGTGTTGTTTGTTGTTACGGGGTTAGGGTAGTTTCTTGTTAGGGGTTTAGTGTTGTTTTTTGTTAGGGGGTTAGTGTTTGTTGTTAGGGGTTTAGGGTTGTTTCTTGTTGGGGTTTAGTGGTTTTTGTTGTTAGGGTGTTAGTGTTGTTTTTTGTTAGGGTGTTAGTGGTTTGTGTTGTTAGGGGGTTAGTGTTGTTTGATGTTAGGGGTTTAGGGTTGTTTCTTGTTGGGGTTTAGTGGTTTTTGTTGTTAGGGTGTTAGTGTTGTTTGTTGTTAGGGTGTTAGTGTTTTGTGTTGTTAGTGGGTTAGTGTTTTTGGTTTTTAGGGGTTAGGGTTGTTTGTTGTTTGGGGGTTAGTGTTTGTTGTTAGGGGGCTAGGGTTGTTTGTTGTTAGGGTGTTAGTGTTCTTTGATGTTAGGGGTTTAGGGTTGTTTGTTGTTAGGGGGTTAGTGTTGTTTGTTGTTAGGGTGTTAGTGTTTTGTGTTGTTAGAGGGTTAGTGTTGTTTGATGTTAGGGGTTTAGGGTTGTTTGTTGTTAGGGGTTTAAGGTTGTTTCTTGTTGGGGTTTAGTGGTTTTTGTTGTTAGGGTGTTAGTGTTGTTTGTTGTTAGGGTGTTAGTGGTTTGTGTTGTTAGGGGGTTAGTGTTGTTTGATGTTAGGGGGTTAGGGTGTTTGTTGTTAGGGTGTTAGTGTTCTTTGATGTTAGGTGTTTAGGGTTGTTTGTTGTTAGGGTGTTAGTGTTCTTTGTTGTTAGGGGGTTAGGGTTGTTTCTTGTTACGGGGTTAGTGTTGTTTGTTGTTACGGGGTTAGGGTAGTTTCTTGTTAGGGGTTTAGTGTTGTTTTTTGTTAGGGTGTTAGTGTTTGTTGTTAGGGGTTTAGGGTTGTTTCTTGTTGGGGTTTAGTGGTTTTTGTTGTTAGGGTGTTAGTGTTGTTTGTTGTTAGGGTGTTAGTGGTTTGTGTTGTTAGGGGGTTAGTGTTGTTTGATGTTAGGGGTTTAGGGTTGTTTGTTGTTAGTTTGTTAGGGTTGTTTGTTGTTAGTGGGTTAGTGTTTTTGGTTTTCAGGGGTTAGGGTTGTTTGTTGTTAGGGTGTTAGTGTTCTTTGTTGTTAGGGGGTTAGGGTTGTTTCTTGTTACGGGGTTAGTGTTGTTTGTTGTTACGGGGTTAGGGTAGTTTCTTGTTAGGGGTTTAGTGTTGTTTTTTGTTAGGGGGTTAGTGTTTGTTGTTAGGGGTTTAAGGTTGTTTCTTGTTGGGGTTTAGTGGTTTTTGTTGTTAGGGTGTTAGTGTTGTTTGATGTTAGGGGTTTAGGGTTGTTTGTTGTTAGGGGGTTAGAGTTGTTTGTTGTTAGGGTGTTAGTGTTGTTTGATGTTAGGGGTTTAGGGTTGTTTGTTGTTAGGGGTTTAAGGTTGTTTCTTGTTGGGGTTTAGTGGTTTTTGTTGTTAGGGTGTTAGTGTTGTTTGTTGTTAGGGTGTTAGTGGTTTGTGTTGTTAGGGGGTTAGTGTTGTTTGATGTTAGGGGTTTAGGGTTGTTTGTTGTTAGGGGGTTAGATTTGTTTGTTGTTAGGGTGTTAGTGTTGTTTGTTGTTAGGGGTTTAGGGTTGTTTGTTGTTAGGGGTTTAAGGTTGTTTCTTGTTGGGGTTAAGTGGTTTTTGTTGTTAGGGTGTTAGTGTTGTTTGTTGTTAGGGTGTTAGTGGTTTGTGTTGTTAGGGGGTTAGTGTTGTTTGATGTTAGGGGGTTAGGGTTGTTTCTTGTTAGGGTGTTCGTGTTGTTTGATGTTAGGGGTTTAGGGTTGTTTGTTGTTAGGGTGTTAGTGTTCTTTGTTGTTAGGGGGTTAGGGTTGTTTCTTGTTACGGGGTTAGTGTTGTTTGTTGTTACGGGGTTAGGGTAGTTTCTTGTTAGGGGTTTAGTGTTGTTTTTTGTTAGGGGGTTAGTGTTTGTTGTTAGGGGTTTAGGGTTGTTTCTTGTTGGGGTTTAGTGGTTTTTGTTGTTAGTGGGTTAGGGTTGTTTGTTGCTAGTGGGTTAGGGTTGTTTGTTGTTAGGGTGTTAGTGTTGTTTGTTGTTAGGGGTTTAGGGTTGTTTGTTGTTAGGGGGTTAGAGTTGTTTGTTGTTAGGGTGTTAGTGTTGTTTGATGTTAGGGGTTTAGGGTTGTTTGTTGTTAGGGGTTTAAGGTTGTTTCTTGTTGGGGTTTAGTGGTTTTTGTTGTTAGGGTGTTAGTGTTGTTTGTTGTTAGGGTGTTAGTGGTTTGTGTTGTTAGGGGGTTAGTGTTGTTTGATGTTAGGGGTTTAGGGTTGTTTGTTGTTAGGGGGTTAGAGTTGTTTGTTGTTAGGGTGTTAGTGTTGTTTGTTGTTAGGGGTTTAGGGTTGTTTGTTGTTAGGGGTTTAAGGTTGTTTCTTGTTGGGGTTTAGTGGTTTTTGTTGTTAGGGTGTTAGTGTTGTTTGTTGTTAGGGTGTTAGTGGTTTGTGTTGTTAGGGGGTTAGTGTTGTTTGATGTTAGGGGTTTAGGGTTGTTTGTTGTTAGGGGGTTAGAGTTGTTTGTTGTTAGGGTGTTAGTGTTGTTTGATGTTAGGGGTTTAGGGTTGTTTGTTGTTAGGGGTTTAAGGTTGTTTCTTGTTGGGGTTTAGTGGTTTTTGTTGTTAGGGTGTTAGTGTTGTTTGTTGTTAGGGTGTTAGTGGTTTGTGTTGTTAGGGGGTTAGTGTTGTTTGCTGTTAGGGGTTTAGGGTTGTTTGTTGTTAGGGGGATAGAGTTGTTTGTTGTTAGGGTGTTAGTGTTGTTTGTTGTTAGGGGTTTAGGGTTGTTTGTTGTTAGGGGTTTAAGGTTGTTTCTTGTTGGGGTTTAGTGGTTTTTGTTGTTAGGGTGTTAGTGTTGTTTGTTGTTAGGGTGTTAGTGGTTTGTGATGTTAGGGGGTTAGTGTTGTTTGATGTTAGGGGGTTAGGGTTGTTTGTTGTTAGGGTGTTAGTGTTCTTTGATGTTAGGGGTTTAGGGTTGTTTGTTGTTAGGGTGTTAGTGTTCTTTGTTGTTAGGGGGTTAGGGTTGTTTCTTGTTACGGGGTTAGTGTTGTTTGTTGTTACGGGGTTAGGGTAGTTTCTTGTTAGGGGTTTAGTGTTGTTTTTTGTTAGGGTGTTAGTGTTTGTTGTTAGGGGTTTAGGGTTGTTTCTTGTTGGGGTTTAGTGGTTTTTGTTGTTAGGGTGTTAGTGTTGTTTGTTGTTAGGGTGTTAGTGGTTTGTGTTGTTAGGGGGTTAGTGTTGTTTGATGTTAGGGGTTTAGGGTTGTTTGTTGTTAGTTTGTTAGGGTTGTTTGTTGTTAGTGGGTTAGTGTTTTTGGTTTTCAGGGGTTAGGGTTGTTTGTTGTTAGGGTGTTAGTGTTCTTTGTTGTTAGGGGGTTAGGGTTGTTTCTTGTTACGGGGTTAGTGTTGTTTGTTGTTACGGGGTTAGGGTAGTTTCTTGTTAGGGGTTTAGTGTTGTTTTTTGTTAGGGGGTTAGTGTTTGTTGTTAGGGGTTTAAGGTTGTTTCTTGTTGGGGTTTAGTGGTTTTTGTTGTTATTGTGTTAGTGTTGTTTGATGTTAGGGGTTTAGGGTTGTTTTTTGTTAGGGGGTTAGAGTTGTTTGTTGTTAGGGTGTTAGTGTTGTTTGATGTTAGGGGTTTAGGGTTGTTTGTTGTTAGGGGATTAAGGTTGTTTCTTGTTGGGGTTTAGTGGTTTTTGTTGTTAGGGTGTTAGTGTTGTTTGTTGTTAGGGTGTTAGTGGTTTGTGTTGTTAGGGGGTTAGTGTTGTTTGATGTTAGGGGTTTAGGGTTGTTTGTTGTTAGGCGGTTAGAGTTGTTTGTTGTTAGGGTGTTAGTGTTGTTTGTTGTTAGGGGTTTAGGGTTGTTTGTTGTTAGGGGTTTAAGGTTGTTTCTTGTTGGGGTTTAGTGTTTTTTGTTGTTAGGGTCTTAGTGTTGTTTGTTTTTAGGGTGTTAGTGGTTTGTGTTGTTAGGGGGTTAGTGTTGTTTGATGTTAGGGGGTTAGGGTTGTTTGTTGTTAGGGTGTTAGTGTTCTTTGATGTTAGGGGTTTAGGGTTGTTTGTTGTTAGGGTGTTAGTGTTCTTTGTTGTTAGGGGGTTAGGGTTGTTTCTTGTTACGGGGTTAGTGTTGTTTGTTGTTACGGGGTTAGGGTAGTTTCTTGTTAGGGGTTTAGTGTTGTTTTTTGTTAGGGTGTTAGTTTTGTTTGTTGTTAGGGTGTTAGTGGTTTTTGTTGTTAGGGTGTTAGTGTTGTTTGTTGTTAGGGTGTTAGTGGTTTGTGTTGTTAGGGGGTTAGTGTTGTTTGATGTTAGGGTTTTAGGGTTGTTTGTTGTTAGGGGGTTAGAGTTGTTTGTTGTTAGGGTGTTAGTGTTGTTTGTTGTTAGGGGTTTAGGGTTGTTTGTTGTTAGGGGTTTAAGGTTGTTTCTTGTTGGGGTTTAGTGGTTTGTGTTGTTAGGGGGTTAGTGTTGTTTGATGTTAGGGGGTTAGGGTTGTTTGTTGTTAGGGTGTTAGTATCTTTGATGTTAGGGGTTTAGGGTTGTTTGTTGTTAGGGTCTTAGTGTTCTTTGTTGTTAGGGTGTTAGGGTTGTTTCTTGTTACGGGGTTAGTGTTGTTTGTTGTTACGGGGTTAGGGTAGTTTCTTGTTAGGGGTTTAGTGTTGTTTTTTGTTAGGGGGTTAGTGTTTGTTGTTAGGCGTTTAGGGTTGTTTCTTGTTGGGGTTTAGTGGTTTTTGTTGTTAGGGTGTTAGTGTTGTTTGTTGTTAGGGTGTTAGTGTTTTGTGTTGTTAGGGGGTTAGTGTTGTTTGATGTTAGGGGTTTAGGGTTGTTTGTTGTTAGTGGGTTAGGGTTGTTTGTTGTTAGTGGGTTAGTGTTTTTGGTTTTCAGGGGTTAGGGTTGTTTGTTGTTAGGGTGTTAGTGTTGTTTGTTGTTAGGGTGTTAGTGGTTTGTGTTGTTAGGGGGTTAGTGTTGTTTGATGTTAGGGGGTTAGGGTTGTTTCTTGTTAGGGTGTTCGTGTTCTTTGATGTTAGGGGTTTAGGGTTGTTTGTTGTTAGGGTGTTAGTGTTCTTTGTTGTTAGGGGGTTAGGGTTGTTTCTTGTTACGGGGTTAGTGTTGTTTGTTGTTACGGGGTTAGGGTAGTTTCTTGTTAGGGGTTTAGTGTTGTTTTTTGTTAGGGGGTTAGTGTTTGTTGTTAGGGGTTTAGGGTTGTTTCTTGTTGGGGTTTAGTGGTTTTTGTTGTTAGTGGGTTAGGGTTGTTTGTTGTTAGTGGGTTAGGGTTGTTTGTTGTTAGGGTGTTAGTGTTGTTTGTTGTTAGGGGTTTAGGGTTGTTTGTTGTTAGGGGGTTAGAGTTGTTTGTTGTTAGGGTGTTAGTGTTGTTTGATGTTAGGGGTTTAGGGTTGTTTGTTGTTAGGGGTTTAAGGTTGTTTCTTGTTGGGGTTTAGTGGTTTTTGTTGTTAGGGTGTTAGTGTTGTTTGTTGTTACGGTGTTAGTGGTTTGTGTTGTTAGGGGGTTAGTGTTGTTTGATGTTACGGGTTTAGGGTTGTTTGTTGTTAGGGGGTTAGTGTTTGTTGTTAGGGTGTTAGTGTTGTTTGTTGTTAGGGGTTTAGGGTTGTTTGTTGTTAGGGGTTTAAGGTTGTTTCTTGTTGGGGTTTAGTGGTTTTTGTTGTTAGGGTGTTAGTGTTGTTTGTTGTTAGGGTGTTAGTGGTTTGTGTTGTTAGGGGGTTAGTGTTGTTTGATGTTAGGGGTTTAGGGTTGTTTGTTGTTAGGGGGTTAGAGTTGTTTGTTTTTAGGGTGTTAGTGTTGTTTGTTGTTAGGGGTTTAGGGTTGTTTGTTGTTAGGGGTTTAACGTTGTTTCTTGTTGGGGTTTAGTGGTTTTTGTTGTTAGGGTGTTAGTGTTGTTTGTTGTTAGGGTGTTAGTGGTTTGTGTTGTTAGGGGGTTAGTGTTGTTTGATGTTAGGGGTTTAGGGTTGTTTGTTGTTAGGGGGTTAGAGTTGTTTGTTGTTAGGGTGTTAGTGTTGTTTGATGTTAGGGGTTTAGGGTTGTTTGTTGTTAGGGGTTTAAGGTTGTTTCTTGTTGGGGTTTAGTGGTTTTTGTTGTTAGGGTGTTAGTGTTGTTTGTTGTTAGGGTGTTAGTGGTTTGTGTTGTTAGGGGGTTAGTGTTGTTTGATGTTAGGGGTTTAGGGTCGTTTGTTGTTAGGGGGATAGAGTTGTTTGTTCTTAGGGTGTTAGTGTTGTTTGTTGTTAGGGGTTTAGGGTTGTTTGTTGTTAGGGGTTTAAGGTTGTTTCTTGTTGGGGTTTAGTGGTTTTTGTTGTTAGGGTGTTAGTGTTGTTTGTTGTTAGGGTGTTAGTGGTTTGTGTTGTTAGGGGGTTAGTGTTGTTTGATGTTAGGGGGTTAGGGTTGTTTGTTGTTAGGGTGTTAGTGTTCTTTGATGTTAGGGGTTTAGGGTTGTTTGTTGTTAGGGTGTTAGTGTTCTTTGTTGTTAGGGGGTTAGGGTTGTTTCTTGTTACGGGGTTAGTGTTGTTTGTTGTTACGGGGTTAGGGTAGTTTCTTGTTAGGGGTTTAGTGTTGTTTTTTGTTAGGGTGTTAGTGTTGTTTGTTGTTAGGGTGTTAGTGGTATTTGTTGTTAGGGTGTTAGTGTTGTTTGCTGTTAGGGTGTTAGTGGTTTGTGTTGATAGAGGGTTAGTGTTGTTTGATGTTAGGAGTTTAGGGTTGTTTGTTGATAGGGGGTTAGAGTTGTTTGTTGTTAGGGTGTTAGTGTTGTTTGTTGTTAGGGGTTTAGGGTTGTTTGTTGTTAGGAGTTTAAGGTTGTTTCTTGTTGGGGTTTAGTGGTTTTTGTTGTTAGGGTGTTAGTGTTGTTTGTTGTTAGGGTGTTAGTGTTTTGTGTTGTTAGGGGTTTAGGGTTGTTTGTTGTTAGGGGGTGAGTGTTGTTTGTTGTTAGGGGGTTAGGGTTGTTTGTTGTTAGGGGTTTAGGGTTGTTTGTTCTTAGGGGTTTAAGGTTGTTTCTTGTTGGGGTTTAGTGGTTTTTGTTGTTAGGGTGTTAGTGTTGTTTGTTGTTAGGGTGTTAGTGGTTTGTGTTGTTAGGGGTTTAGTGTTGTTTGATGTTAGGGGTTTAGGGTTGTTTGTTGTTAGTGGGTTAGGGTTGTTTGTTGTTAGTGGGTTAGTGTTTTTGTTTTTCAGGGGTTAGGGTTGTTTGTTGTTTGGGGTTAGTGTTTGTTGTTAGGGGGTTAGGGTTGTTTGTTGTTAGGGTGTTAGTGTTCTTTGATGTTAGGGGTTTAGGGTTGTTTGTTGTTAGGGTGTTAGTGTTCTTTGTTGTTAGGGGGTTAGGGTTGTTTCTTGTTACGGGGTTAGTGTTGTTTGTTGTTACGGGGTTAGGGTAGTTTCTTGTTAGGGGTTTAGTGTTGTTTTTTGTTAGGGGGTTAGTGTTTGTTGTTAGGGGTTTAGGGTTGTTTCTTGTTGGGGTTTAGTGGTTTTTGTTGTTAGGGTGTTAGTGTTGTTTGTTGTTAGGGTGTTAGTGGTTTGTGTTGTTAGGGGGTTAGTGTTGTTTGATGTTAGGGGTTTAGGGTTTTTTGTTGTTAGTGGGTTAGGGTTGTTTGTTGTTAGTGGGTTAGTGTTTTTGGTTTTCAGGGGTTAGGGTTGTTTGTTGTTAGGGTGTTAGTGTTCTTTGTTGTTAGGGGGTTAGGGTTGTGTCTTGTTACGGGGTTAGTGTTGTTTCTTTTTACGGGGTTAGGGTAGTTTCTTGTTAGGGGTTTAGTGTTGTTTTTTGTTAGGGGGTTAGTGTTTGTTGTTAGGGGTTTAGGGTTGTTTCTTGTTGGGGTTTAGTGGTTTTTGTTGTTAGGGTGTTAGTGTTGTTTGTTGTTAGGGTGTTAGTGGTTTGTGTTGTTAGGGGGTTAGTTGTGTTTGATGTTAGGGGTTTAGGGTTGTTTCTTGTTAGGGGGTTAGAGTTGTTTGTTGTTAGGGTGTTAGTGTTGTTTGTTGTTAGGGGTTTAGGGTTGTTTGTTGTTAGGGGTTTAAGGTTGTTTCTTGTAGGGGTTTTGTGGTTTTTGTTGTTAGGGTGTTAGTGGTTTGTGTTGTTAGGGGGTTAGTGTTGTTTGATGTTAGGGGTTTAGGGTTGTTTGTTGTTAGGGGGTTAGAGTTGTTTGTTGTTAGGGTGTTAGTGTTGTTTGTTGTTAGGGGTTTAGGGTTGTTTGTTGTTAGGGGTTTAAGGTTGTTTCTTGTTGGGGTTTAGTGGTTTTTGTTGTTAGGGTGTTAGTGTTGTTTGTTGTTAGGGTGTTAGTGGTTTGTGTTGTTAGGGTGTTAGTGTTGTTTGATGTTAGGGGTTTAGGTTTGTTTGTTGTTAGGGTGTTAGTGTTCTTTGTTGTTAGGGGGTTAGGGTTGTTTCTTGTTACGGGGTTAGTGTTGTTTGTTGTTACGGGGTTAGGGTAGTTTCTTGTTAGGGGTTTAGTGTTGTTTTTCGTTAGGGGGTTAGTGTTTGTTGTTAGGGGTTTAGGGTTGTTTCTTGTTGGGGTTTAGTGGTTTTTGTTGTTAGTGTGTTAGTGTTGTTTGATGTTAGGGGTTTAGGGTTGTTTGTTGTTAGGGGGTTAGAGTTGTTTGTTGTTAGGGTGTTAGTGTTGTTTGTTGTTAGGGTGTTAGTGGTTTGTGTTCTTAGGGGGTTAGTGTTGTTTGATGTTAGGGGTTTAGGGTTGTTTGTTGTTAGTGGGTTAGGGTTGTTTGTTGTTAGTGGGTTAGTGTTTTTGGTTTTCAGGGGTTAGGGTTGTTTGTTGTTTGGGGGTTAGTGTTTGTTGTTAGGGGGTTAGGGTTGTTTGTTGTTAGGGTGTTAGTGGTTTGTGTTGTTAGGGTGTTAGTGTTGTTTGATGTTAGGGGTTTAGGGTTGTTTGTTGTTAGGGTGTTAGTGTTGTTTGTTGTTAGGGTGTTAGTGGTTTGTGTTGTTAGGGGGTTAGTGTTGTTTGATGTTAGGGGTTTAGGGTTGTTTGTTGTTAGGGGGTGAGAGTTGTTTGTTGTTAGGGTGTTAGTGTTGTTTGTTGTTAGGGGTTTAGGGTTGTTTGTTGTTAGGGGTTTAAGGTTGTTTCTTGTTGGAGTTTAGTGGTTTTTGTTGTTAGGGTGTTAGTGTTGTTTGTTGTTAGGGTGTTAGTGGTTTGTGTTGTTAGGGGGTTAGTGTTGTTTGATGTTAGGGGGTTAGGGTTGTTTGTTGTTAGGGTGTTAGTGTTCTTTGATGTTAGGGGTTTAGGGTTGTTTGTTGTTAGGGTGTTAGTGTTCTTTGTTCTTAGGGGGTTAGGGTTGTTTCTTGTTACGGGGTTAGTGTTGTTTGTTGTTACGGGGTTAGTGTAGTTTCTTGTTAGGGGTTTAGTGTTGTTTTTTGTTAGGGGGTTAGTGTTTGTTGTTAGGGGTTTAAGGTTGTTTCTTGTTGGGGTTTAGTGGTTTTTGTTCTTAGGGTGTTAGTGTTGTTTGATGTTAGGGGTTTAGGGTTGTTTGTTGTTAGGGGTTTAGGGTTGTTTGTTGTTAGGGGTTTAAGGTTGTTTCTTGTTGGGGTTTAGTGGTTTTTGTTGTTAGGGTGTTAGTGTTGTTTGTTGTTAGGGTGTTAGTGGTTTGTGTTGTTAGGGGGTTAGTGTTGTTTGATGTTAGGGGTTTAGGGTTGTTTGTTGTTAGGGGGTTAGAGTTGTTTGTTGTTAGGGTGTTAGTGTTGTTTGTTGTTAGGGGTTTAGGGTTGTTTGTTGTTAGGGGTTTAAGGTTGTTTCTTGTTGGGGTTTAGTGGTTTTTGTTGTTAGGGTGTTAGTGTTGTTTGTTGTTAGGGGTTTAGGGTTGTTTGTTGTTAGGGGGTTAGAGTTGTTTGTTGTTAGGGTGTTAGTGTTGTTTGATGTTAGGGGTTTAGGGTTGTTTGTTGTTAGGGGTTTAAGGTTGTTTCTTGTTGGGGTTTAGTGGTTTTTGTTGTTAGGGTGTTAGTGTTGTTTGTTGTTAGGGTGTTAGTGGTTTGTGTTGTTAGGGTGTTAGTGTTGTTTGATGTTAGGGGTTTAGGGTTGTTCGTTGTTAGGGTGTTAGTGTTCTTTGTTGTTAGGGGGTTAGGGTTGTTTCTTGTTACGGGGTTAGTGTTGTTTGTTGTTACGGGGTTAGGGTAGTTTCTTGTTAGGGGTTTAGTGTTGTTTTTCGTTAGGGGGTTAGTGTTTGTTGTTAGGGGTTTAGGGTTGTTTCTTGTTGGGGTTTAGTGGTTTTTGTTGTTAGTGTGTTAGTGTTGTTTGATGTTAGGGGTTTAGGGTTGTTTGTTGTTAGGGGGTTAGAGTTGTTTGTTGTTAGGGTGTTAGTGTTGTTTGTTGTTAGGGTGTTAGTGGTTTGTGTTGTTAGGGGGTTAGTGTTGTTTGATGTTAGGGGTTTAGGGTTGTTTGTTGTTAGTGGGTTAGGGTTGTTTGTTGTTAGTGGGTTAGTGTTTTTGGTTTTCAGGGGTTAGGGTTGTTTGTTTTTTTGGGGTTAGTGTTTGTTCTTAGGGGGTTAGGGTTGTTTGTTGTTAGGGTGTTAGTGGTTTGTGTTGTTAGGGTGTTAGTGTTGTTTGATGTTAGGGGTTTAGGGTTGTTTGTTGTTAGGGTGTTAGTGTTGTTTGTTGTTAGGGTGTTAGTGGTTTGTGTTGTTAGGGGGTTAGTGTTGTTTGATGTTAGGGTTTTAGGGTTGTTTGTTGTTAGGGGGTTAGAGTTGTTTGTTGTTAGGGTGTTAGTGTTGTTTGTTGTTAGGGGTTTAGGGTTGTTTGTTGTTAGGGGTTTAAAGTTGTTTCTTGTTGGAGTTTAGTGGTTTTTGTTGTTAGGGTGTTAGTGTTGTTTGTTGTTAGGGTGTTAGTGGTTTGTGTTGTTAGGGGGTTAGTGTTGTTTGATGTTAGGGGGGTAGGGTTGTTTGTTGTTAGGGTGTTAGTGTTCTTTGATGTTAGGGGTTTAGGGTTGTTTGTTGTTAGGGTGTTAGTGTTCTTTGTTGTTAGGGGGTTAGGGTTGTTTCTTGTTACGGGGTTAGTGTTGTTTGTTGTTACGGGGTTAGGGTAGTTTCTTAGGGGTTTAGCGTTGTTTTTTGTTAGGGGGTTAGTGTTTGTTGTTACGGGTTTAGGGTTGTTTCTTGTTGGGGTTTAGTGGTTTTTGTTGTTAGGGTGTTAGTGTTGTTTGTTGTTAGGGTGTTAGTGGTTTGTGTTGTTAGGGGGTTAGTGTTGTTTGATGTTAGGGGTTTAGGGTTGTTTGTTGTTAGTGGGTTAGGGTTGTTTGTTGTTAGTGGGTTAGTGTTTTTGGTTTTCAGGGGTTAGGGTTGTTTGTTGTTAGGGTGTTAGTGTTCTTTGTTGTTAGGGGGTTAGGGTTGTTTCTTGTTACGGGGTTAGTGTTGTTTGTTGTTACGGGGTTAGGGTAGTTTCTTGTTAGGGGTTTAGTGTTGTTTTTTGTTAGGGAGTTAGTGTTTGTTGTTAGGGGTTTAGGGTTGTTTCTTGTTGGGTTTTAGTGGTTTTAGTTAGGGTGTTAGTGTTGTTTGTTGTTAGGGTTTTAGTGGTTTGTGTTGTTAGGGGGTTAGTGTTGTTTGATGTTAGGGGTTTAGGGTTGTTTGTTGTTAGGGGTTTAAGGTTGTTTCTTGTTGGGGTTTAGTGGTTTTTGTTGTTAGGGTGTTAGTGTTGTTTGTTGTTAGGGTGTTAGTGGTTTGTGTTGTTAGGGGGTTAGTGTTGTTTGATGTTAGGGGTTTAGGGTTGTTTGTTGTTAGGGGGTTAGAGTTGTTTGTTGTTAGGGTGTTAGTGTTGTTTGTTGTTAGGGGTTTAGGGTTGTTTGTTGTTAGGGGTTTAAGGTTGTTTCTTGTTGGGGTTTAGTGGTTTTTGTTGTTAGGGTGTTAATGTTGTTTGTTGTTAGGGTGTTAGTGGTTTGTGTTGTTAGGGGGTTAGTGTTGTTTGATGTTAGGGGTTTAGGGTTGTTTGTTGTTAGGGGGTTAGAGTTGTTTGTTGTTAGGGTGTTAGTGTTGTTTGTTGTTAGGGGTTTAGCGTTGTTTGTTGTTAGGGGTTTAAGGTTGTTTCTTGTTGGGGTTTAGTGGTTTTTGTTGTTAGGGTGTTAGTGTTGTTTGTTGTTAGGGTGTTAGTGGTTTGTGTTGTTAGGGTGTTAGTGTTGTTTGATGTTAGGGGTTTAGGGTTGTTTGTTGTTAGGGTGTTAGTGTTGTTTGTTGTTAGGGTGTTAGTGGTTTGTGTTGTTAGGGGGTTAGTGTTGTTTGATGTTAGGGTTTTAGGGTTGTTTGTTGTTAGGGGGTTAGAGTTGTTTGTTGTTAGGGTGTTAGTGTTGTTTGTTGTTAGGGGTTTAGGGTTGTTTGTTGTTAGGGGTTTAAAGTTGTTTCTTGTTGGAGTTTAGTGGTTTTTGTTGTTAGGGTGTTAGTGTTGTTTGTTGTTAGGGTGTTAGTGGTTTGTGTTGTTAGGGGGTTAGTGTTGTTTGATGTTAGGGGGGTAGGGTTGTTTGTTGTTAGGGTGTTAGTGTTCTTTGATGTTAGGGGTTTAGGGTTGTTTGTTGTTAGGGTGTTAGTGTTCTTTGTTGTTAGGGGGTTAGGGTTGTTTCTTGTTACGGGGTTAGTGTTGTTTGTTGTTACGGGGTTAGGGTAGTTTCTTAGGGGTTTAGCGTTGTTTTTTGTTAGGGGGTTAGTGTTTGTTGTTACGGGTTTAGGGTTGTTTCTTGTTGGGGTTTAGTGGTTTTGTTGTTAGGGTGTTAGTGTTGTTTGTTGTTAGGGTGTTAGTGGTTTGTGTTGTTAGGGGGTTAGTGTTGTTTGATGTTAGGGGTTTAGGGTTGTTTGTTGTTAGTGGGTTAGGGTTGTTTGTTGTTAGTGGGTTAGTGTTTTTGGTTTTCAGGGGTTAGGGTTGTTTGTTGTTAGGGTGTTAGTGTTCTTTGTTGTTAGGGGGTTAGGGTTATTTCTTGTTACGGGGTTAGTGTTGTTTGTTGTTACGGGGTTAGGGTAGTTTCTTGTTAGGGGTTTAGTGTTGTTTTTTGTTAGGGAGTTAGTGTTTGTTGTTAGGGGTTTAGGGTTGTTTCTTGTTGGGTTTTAGTGGTTTTAGTTAGGGTGTTAGTGTTGTTTGTTGTTAGGGTTTTAGTGGTTTGTGTTGTTAGGGGGTTAGTGTTGTTTGATGTTAGGGGTTTAGGGTTGTTTGTTGTTAGGGGTTTAAGGTTGTTTCTTGTTGGGGTTTAGTGGTTTTTGTTGTTAGGGTGTTAGTGTTGTTTGTTGTTAGGGTGTTAGTGGTTTGTGTTGTTAGGGGGTTAGTGTTGTTTGATGTTAGGGGTTTAGGGTTGTTTGTTGTTAGGGGGTTAGAGTTGTTTGTTGTTAGGGTGTTAGTGTTGTTTGTTGTTAGGGGTTTAGGGTTGTTTGTTGTTAGGGGTTTAAGGTTGTTTCTTGTTGGGGTTTAGTGGTTTTTGTTGTTAGGGTGTTAATGTTGTTTGTTGTTAGGGTGTTAGTGGTTTGTGTTGTTAGGGGGTTAGTGTTGTTTGATGTTAGGGGTTTAGGGTTGTTTGTTGTTAGGGGGTTAGAGTTGTTTGTTGTTAGGGTGTTAGTGTTGTTTGTTGTTAGGGGTTTAGCGTTGTTTGTTGTTAGGGGTTTAAGGTTGTTTCTTGTTGGGGTTTAGTGGTTTTTGTTGTTAGGGTGTTAGTGTTGTTTGTTGTTAGGGTGTTAGTGGTTTGTGTTGTTAGGGGGTTAGTGTTGTTTGATGTTAGGGGTTTAGGGTTGTTTGTTGTTAGGGGGTTAGAGTTGTTTGTTGTTAGGTTGTTAGTGTTGTTTGTTGTTAGGGGTTTAGGGTTGTTTGTTGTTAGGGGGTTAGAGTTGTTTGTTGTTAGGGTGTTAGTGTTGTTTGATGTTAGGGGTTTAGGGTTGTTTGTTGTTAGTGGGTTAGGGTTGTTTGTTGTTAGTGGGTTAGTGTTTTTGGTTTTCAGGGGTTAGGGTTGTTTGTTGTTTGGGGGTTAGTGTTTGTTGTTAGGGGGTTAGGGTTGTTTGTTGTTAGGGTGTTAGTGGTTTGTGTTGTTAGGGTGTTAGTGTTGTTTGATGTTAGGGGTTTAGGGTTGTTTGTTGTTAGGGGGTTAGGGTTGTTTGTTGTTAGGGTGTTAGTGTTCTTTGTTGTTAGGGGTTTAGGGTTGTTTCTTGTTATGGGGTTAGTGATGTTTGTTGTGACGGGCTTAGGGTAGTTTCTTGTTAGGGGTTTAGGGTTCTTTGTTCTTAGGGGTTTAGGGTTGTTTCTTGTTGGGGTTTAGTGGTTTTTGTTGTTAGGGTGTTAGTGTTGTTTGTTGTTAGGGTGTTAGTGGTTTGTGTTGTTAGGGGGTTAGTGTTGTTTGATGTTAGGGGTTTAGGGTTGTTTGTTGTTAGGGGGTTAGGGTTGTTTGTTGTTAGGGTGTTAGTGTTCTTTGATGTTAGGGGTTTAGGGTTGTTTGTTGTTAGGGTGTTAGTGTTCTTTGTTGTTAGGGGGTTAGGGTTGTTTCTTGTTACGGGGTTAGTGTTGTTTGTTGTTACGGGGTTAGGGTAGTTTCTTGTTAGGGGTTTAGTGTTGTTTTTTGTTAGGGGGTTAGTGTTTGTTGTTACGGGTTTAGGGTTGTTTCTTGTTGGGGTTTAGTGGTTTTTGTTGTTAGGGTGTTAGTGTTGTTTGTTGTTAGGGTGTTAGTGGTTTGTGTTGTTAGGGGGTTAGTGTTGTTTGATGTTAGGGGTTTAGGGTTGTTTGTTGTTAGTGGGTTAGGGTTGTTTGTTGTTAGTGGGTTAGTGTTTTTGGTTTTCAGGGGTTAGGGTTGTTTGTTGTTAGGGTGTTAGTGTTCTTTGTTGTTAGGGGGTTAGGGTTGTTTCTTGTTACGGGGTTAGTGTTGTTTGTTGTTACGGGGTTAGGGTAGTTTCTTGTTAGGGGTTTAGTGTTGTTTTTTGTTAGGGGGTTAGTGTTTGTTGTTAGGGGTTTAGGGTTGTTTCTTGTTGGGGTTTAGTGGTTTTTGTTGTTAGGGTGTTAGTGTTGTTTGTTGTTAGGGTGTTAGTGGTTTGTGTTGTTAGGGGGTTAGTGTTGTTTGATGTTAGGGGTTTAGGGTTGTTTGTTGTTAGTGGGTTAGGGTTGTTTGTTGTTAGTGGGTTAGTGTTTTTGGTTTTCAGGGGTTAGGGTTGTTTGTTGTTAGGGTGTTAGTGTTCTTTGTTGTTAGGGGGTTAGGGTTGTGTCTTGTTACGGGGTTAGTGTTGTTTGTTGTTACGGGGTTAGGGTAGTTTCTTGTTAGGGGTTTAGTGTTGTTTTTTGTTAGGGGGTTAGTGTTTGTTGTTAGGGGTTTAGGGTTGTTTCTTGTTGGGGTTTAGTGGTTTTTGTTGTTAGGGTGTTAGTGTTGTTTGTTGTTAGGGTGTTAGTGGTTTGTGTTGTCAGGGGGTTAGTTGTGTTTGATGTTAGGGGTTTAGGGTTGTTTCTTGTTAGGGGGTTAGAGTTGTTTGTTGTTAGGGTGTTAGTGTTGTTTGTTGTTAGGGGTTTAGGGTTGTTTGTTGTTAGGGGTTTAAGGTTGTTTCTTGTTGGGGTTTTGTGGTTTTTGTTGTTAGGGTGTTAGTGGTTTGTGTTGTTAGGGGATTAGTGTTGTTTGATGTTAGGGGTTTAGGGTTGTTTGTTGTTAGGGGGTTAGAGTTGTTTGTTGTTAGGGTGTTAGTGTTGTTTGTTGTTAGGGGTTTAGGGTTGTTTGTTGTTAGGGGTTTAAGGTTGTTTCTTGTTGGGGTTTAGTGGTTTTTGTTGTTAGGGTGTTAGTGTTGTTTGTTGTTAGGGTGTTAGTGCTTTGTGTTGTTAGGGGGTTAGTGTTGTTTGATGTTAGGGGTTTAGGGTTGTTTGTTGTTAGGGGGTTAGAGTTGTTTGTTGTTAGGGTGTTAGTGTTGTTTGTTGTTAGGGGTTTAGGGTTGTTTGTTGTTAGGGGTTTAAGGTTGTTTCTTGTTGGGGTTTAGTGGTTTTTGTTGTTAGGGTGTTAGTGTTGTTTGTTGTTAGGGGTTTAGGGTTGTTTGTTGTTAGGGGGTTAGAGTTGTTTGTTGTTAGGGTGTTAGTGTTGTTTGATGTTAGGGGTTTAGGGTTGTTTGTTGTTAGGGGTTTAAGGTTGTTTCTTGTTGGGGTTTAGTGGTTTTTGTTGTTATGGCGTTAGTGTTGTTTGTTGTTAGGGTGTTAGTGGTTTGTGTTGTTAGGGTGTTAGTGTTGTTTGATGTTAGGGGTTTAGGGTTGTTTGTTGTTAGGGTGTTAGTGTTCTTTGTTGTTAGGGGGTTAGGGTTGTTTCTTGTTACGGGGTTAGTGTTGTTTGTTGTTACGGGGTTAGGGTAGTTTCTTGTTAGGGGTTTAGTGTTGTTTTTCGTTAGGGGGTTAGTGTTTGTTTTTAGGGGTTTAGGGTTGTTTCTTGTTGGGGTTTAGTGGTTTTTGTTGTTAGTGTGTTAGTGTTGTTTGATGTTAGGGGTTTAGGGTTGTTTGTTGTTAGGGGGTTAGAGTTGTTTGTTGTTAGGGTGTTAGTGTTGTTTGTTGTTAGGGTGTTAGTGGTTTGTGTTGTTAGGGAGTTAGTGTTGTTTGATGTTAGGGGTTAGGGTTGTTTGTTGTTAGTGGGTTAGGGTTGTTTGTTGTTAGTGGGTGAGTGTTTTTGGTTTTCAGGGGTTAGGGTTGTTTGTTGTTTGGGGGTTAGTGTTTGTTGTTAGGGGGTTAGGGTTGTATGTTGTTAGGGTGTTAGTGGTTTGTGTTGTTAGGTTGTTAGTGTTGTTTGATGTTAGGGGTTTAGGGTTGTTTGTTGTTAGGGTGTTAGTGTTGTTTGTTGTTAGGGTGTTAGTGGTTTGTGTTGTTAGGGGGTTAGTGTTGTTTGATGTTAGGGGTTTAGGGTTGTTTGTTGTTAGGGGGTTAGAGTTGTTTGTTCTTAGGGTGTTAGTGTTGTTTGTTGTTAGGGGTTTAGGGTTGTTTGTTGTTAGGGGTTTAAGGTTGTTTCTTGTTGGAGTTTAGTGGGTTTTGTTGTTAGGGTGTTAGTGTTGTTTGTTGTTAGGGTGTTAGTTGTTTGTGTTGTTAGGGGGTTAGTGTTGTTTGATGTTAGGGGGTTAGGGTTGTTTGTTGTTAGGGTGTTAGTGTTCTTTGATGTTAGGGGTTTAGGGTTGTTTGTTGTTAGGGTGTTAGTGTTCTTTGTTGTTAGGGGGTTAGGGTTGTTTCTTGTTACGGGGTTAGTGTTGTTTGTTGTTACGGGGTTAGGGTAGTTTCTTGTTAGGGGTTTAGTGTTGTTTTTTGTTAGGGGGTTCGTGTTTGTTGTTAGGGGTTTAAGGTTGTTTCTTGTTGGGGTTTAGTGGTTTTTGTTGTTAGGGTGTTAGTGTTGTTTGATGTTAGGGGTTTAGGGTTGTTTGTTGTTAGGGGGTTAGGGTTGTTTGTTGTTAGGGTGTTAGTGTTGTTTGATGTTAGGGGTTTAGGGTTGTTTGTTGTTAGGGTGTTAGTGTTCTTTGTTGTTAGGGGCTTAGGGTTGTTTCTTGTTGGGGTTTAGTGGTGTTTGTTGTTCGGGTGTTAGTGTTGTTTGTTGTTAGGGGCTTAGTGTTGTTTGTTTTTAGGGGTTTAGTGCTGTTTGCTTTTAGGGTTTTAGGGTTGTTTGTTGTTTGGGGGTTAGTGTTTGTTGTTAGGGGGTTAGGGTTGTTTGTTGTTAGGGTGTTAGTGTTCTTTGATGTTATGGGTTTAGGGTTGTTTGTTGTTATGGGGTTAGTGTTGTTTGTTGTCAGGGGGTTAGGGTTGTTTGTTGTTAGGGTGTTAGTGTTGTTTGTTGTTAGGGGGTTAGTGTTGTTTGTTGTTCGGGTGTTAGTGTTGTTTGTTTTTAGTGGGTTAGGTTTGTTTGTTGTTGGGTTAGGGTTGTTTGTTGTTAGGGGGTTAGTGTTGTTTGTTGTTAGGGGTTTAGGGTTGTTTCTTGTTGGGGTTTAGTGGTTTTTGTTGTTAGGGTGTTAGTGTTGCTTGTTGTTAGGGGTTTAGGGTTGTTTCTTGTTGGGGTATAGTGGTTTTTGTTGTTCGTGTATTAGTGTTTATTGTGGTTAGGGGGTTAGTGTTGTTCGTTGTTCGGGGGTTAGGATTGTTTGTTGTTAAGGGGTTAGTGTTTTTTGTTTTTACGGTGTTTGGGTTGTTTGTTGTTAGTGGGTTAGGGTTGTTTGTTGTTAGGGGGTTAGTGTTCTTTGATGTTAGGGGTTAGGGTTGTTTGTTGTTAGGGTGTTAGTGTTGTTTGTTGTTAGGGGTTAAGGTTGTTTGTTGTTAGGGTGTTAGTGTTGTTTGTTGTTAGTGGGTTAGGTTTGTTTGTTGTTTGGTTAGGGTTGTTTGTAGTTAGGGGGTTAGTGTTGTTTGTTGTTAGGTGTTTAGCGTTGTTTCTTGTTGGGGTTTCGTGGTTTTTGTTGTTAGGGTGTTAGTCTTTATTGTGGTTAGGGGGTTAGTGTTGTTGGTTGTTCGGGGGTTAGGATTGTTTGTTGTTAGGGGGTTAGGGTTGTTTGTTGCTTGGGGGTTAGGGTTCTTTGTTGTTACGGGGTTAGTGTTGTTTGTTGTTACGGGGTTAGGTTAGTTTCTTGTTAGGGGTTTAGGGTTGTTTGTTGTTAGGGGGTTAGGGTTGTTTGTTGTTAGTGGGTTAGGGTAGTTTGTTGTTAGTGGGTTAGTGTTTTGGTTTTTACGGGTTAGTGTTGTTTGTTGTTAGGGGGTTAGTGTTGTTTGTTGTTAGGGTGTTAGGGTTGTTTGTTGTTAGTGGGTTAGGGTTGTTTGTTGATAAGAGGTTAGGTTTTGTGTTGTTAGGGGGTTAGTATTGTTCGTTGCTGGGAGTTAGTGTTGTTTCTTCTTAGGGCGTTAGTGTTGTTTGTTCTTAGGGGGTTAGGGTTGGTAGTTGTTAGGGTGTTAGTGTTGTTTGTTGTTAGGGGGTTAGTGTTTGTTCTTAGGGGGTTAGGGTTGTTTGTTGTTAGGGTGTTAGTGTTCTTTGATGTTATGGGTTTAGGGTTGTTTGTTGTTATGGGGTTAGTGTTGTTTGTTGTCAGGGGGTTAGGGTTGTTTGTTGTTAGGGTGTTAGTGTTGTTTGTTGTTAGGGGGTTAGTGTTGTTTGTTGTTCGGGTGTTAGTGTTGCTTGCTTTTAGTGGGTTAGGTTTGTTTGTTGTTTGGTTAGGGTTGTTTGTTGTTAGGGGGTTAGTGTTGTTTGTTGTTAGGGGTTTAGGGTTGTTTCTTGTTGGGGTATAGTGGTTTTTGTTGTTCGTGTGTTAGTGTTTATTGTGGTTGGGGGTTAGTGTTGTTCGTTGTTCGGGGGTTAGGATTGTTTGTTGTTAGGGGGTTAGTGTTTTTTGTTTTTAGGGGTTTAGGGTTGTTTGTTGTTAGTGGGTTAGCGTTGTTTGTTGTTAGGGTGTTAGTGTTCTTTGATGTTAGGGGTTTAGGGTTGTTTGTTGTTAGGGTGTTAGTGTTGTTTGTTGTTAGGGGGTTAGGGTTGTTTGTTGTGAGGGTGTTAGTGTTGTTTGTGGTTAGTGCGTTAGGGTTGTTTGTTGTTTGGTTAGGGTTGTTTGTTGTTAGGGGGTTAGTGTTGTTTGTTGTTAGGGTTTTAGGGTAGTTTCTTGTTGGGGTTTAGTGGTTTTTGTTGTTAGGGTGTTAGTGTTGTTTGTTGTTAGGGGGTTACGGTTGTTTGTTGTTCGCGTGTTAGTGTTGTTTGTTGTTAGTGGTTTAGGTTTGTTTGTTGTTTGGTTAGGGTTGTTTGTTGTTTGGGGGTTAGTGTTTGTTGTTAGGGGGTTGGGTTGTTTGTTGTTAGGGTGTTAGTGTTCTTTGATGTTAGGGGTTTAGGGTTGTTTGTTGTTAGGGGGTTAGTGTTGTTTGTTGTTAGGGTGTTAGGGTTGTTTGTTGTTAGTGGGTTAGGGTTGTTTGTTGATAAGATGTTAGGTTTTGTGTTGTTAGGGGGTTAGTATTGTTCGTTGCTGGGGGTTAGTGTTGTTTCTTCTTAGGGCGTTAGTGTTGTTTGTTCTTAGGGAGTTAGGGTTGGTTGTTGTTAGGGTGTTAGTGTTGTTTGTTGTTAGGGGGTTAGGATTGTTTGTTGTTAGGGGGTTAGGGTTGTTTGTTTTTTGGGGGTTAGGGTTGTTTGTTGTTACGGGCTTAGTGTTGTTTGTTGTTACGGGGTTAGGGTAGTTTCTTGTTAGGGGTTTAGTGTTGTTTATTGTTAGGGGGTTAGTGTTTGTTGTTAGGGTTTTAGGGTTGTTTCTTCTTGGGGTTTAGTGGTTCTTGTTGTTAGGGTGTTAGTGTTGTTTGTTGTTAGGGTGTTAGTGTTGTTTGTTGTTAGGGGTTAGGGTTGTTTGTTGTTAGGGTGTTAGTGTTGTTTGTTGTTAGTGGGTTAGGTTTGTTTGTTGTTTGGTTAGGGTTGTTTGTTGTTAGGGGGTTAGTGTTGTTTGTTGTTAGGGGTTTAGGGTTGTTTCTTGTTGGGGTTTAGTGGTTTTTGTTGTTAGGGTGTTAGTCTTTATTGTGGTTAGGGGGTTAGTGTTGTTGGTTGTTCGGGGGTTAGGATTGTTTGTTGTTAGGGGGTTAGGGTTGTTTGTTATTTGGGGGTTAGGGTTGTTTGTTGTTACGGGGTTAGTGTTGTTTGTTGTTACGGGGTTAGGGTAGTTTCTTGTTAGGGGTTTAGTGTTGTTTATTGTTAGGGGGTTAGTGTTTGTTGTTAGGGGTTTAGGGTTGTTTCTTGTTGGGGTTTAGTGGTTTTTGTTGTTAGGGTGTTAGTGTTGTTTGTTGTTAGGGTGTTAGTGTTTTGTGTTGTTAGGAGGTTAGTGTTGTTTGATGTTAGGGGTTTAGGGTTGTTTGTTGTTAGGGGGTTAGGGTTGTTTGTTGTTAGTGGGTTAGGGTAGTTTGTTGTTAGTGGGTTAGTGTTTTGGTTTTTAGGGGTTAGTGTTGTTTGTTGTTAGGGGGTTAGTGTTGTTTGTTGTTACGGTGTTAGGGTTGTTTGTTGTTAGTGGGTTAGGGTTGTTTGTTGATAAGAGGTTAGGTTTTGTGTTGTTAGGGGGTTAGTATTGTTCGTTGCTGGGAGTTAGTGTTGTTTCTTCTTAGGGCGTTAGTGTTGTTTGTTCTTAGGGGGTTAGGGTTGGTAGTTGTTAGGGTGTTAGTGTTGTTTGTTGTTAGGGGGTTAGTGTTTGTTCTTAGGGGGTTAGGGTTGTTTGTTGTTAGGGTGTTAGTGTTCTTTGATGTTATGGGTTTAGGGTTGTTTGTTGTTATGGGGTTAGTGTTGTTTGTTGTCAGGGGGTTAGGGTTGTTTGTTGTTAGGGTGTTAGTGTTGTTTGTTGTTAGGGGGTTAGTGTTGTTTGTTGTTCGGGTGTTAGTGTTGCTTGCTTTTAGTGGGTTAGGTTTGTTTGTTGTTTGGTTAGGGTTGTTTGTTGTTAGGGGGTTAGTGTTGTTTGTTGTTAGGGGTTTAGGGTTGTTTCTTGTTGGGGTATAGTGGTTTTTGTTGTTCGTGTGTTAGTGTTTATTGTGGTTAGGGGGTTAGTGTTGTTCGTTGTTCGGGGGTTAGGATTGTTTGTTGTTAGGGGGTTAGTGTTTTTTGTTTTTAGGGGTTTAGGGTTGTTTGTTGTTAGTGGGTTAGGGTTGTTTGTTGTTAGGGTGTTAGTGTTCTTTGATGTTAGGGGTTTAGGGTTGTTTGTTGTTAGGGTGTTAGTGTTGTTTGTTTTTAGGGGGTTAGGGTTGTTTGTTGTGAGGGTGTTAGTGTTGTTTGTGGTTAGTGCGTTAGGGTTGTTTGTTGTTTGGTTAGGGTTGTTTGTTGTTAGGGGGTTAGTGTTGTTTGTTGTTAGGGTTTTAGGGTAGTTTCTTGTTGGGGTTTAGTGGTTTTTGTTGTTAGGGTGTTAGTGTTGTTTGTTGTTAGGGGGTTACGGTTGTTTGTTGTTCGCGTGTTAGTGTTGTTTGTTGTTAGTGGTTTAGGTTTGTTTGTTGTTTGGTTAGGGTTGTTTGTTGTTAGGGGGTTAGTGTTGTTTGTTGTTAGGGGTTTAGGGTTGTTTCTTGTTGGGGTTTAGTGGTTTTTGTTGTTCGGGTGTTAGTGTTTATTGTGGTTAGGGGGTTAGTGTTGTTCGTTGTTCGGGGGTTAGGATTGTTTGTTGTTAGGGGGTTAGGGTTGTTTGTTGTTTGGGGGTTAGGGTTGTTTGTTGTTACCGGGTTAGTGTTGTTTGTTGTTACGGGGTTAGGGTAGTTTCTTGTTAGGGGTTTAGTGTTGTTTGTTGTTAGGGGGTTAGTGTTTGTTGTTAGGGGTTTAGGGTTGTTTCTTGTTGGGGTTTAGTGGTTTTTGTTGTTAGGGTGTTAGTGTTGTTTGTTGTTAGGGTGTTAGTGTTTTGTGTTGTTAGGGGGTTAGTGTTGTTTGATGTTAGGGGTTTAGGGTTGTTTGTTGTTAGAGTTTTAGTGTTGTTTGTTGTTAGGGTGTTAGGGTTGTTTGTTGTTAGTGGTTTAGGTTTGTTTGTTTTTAGTGGGTTAGTGTTTTTGGTTTTTAGGGGTTAGGGTTGTTTGTTGTTTGGGGGTTAGTGTTTGTTGTTAGGGGGTTAGTGTTGTTTGTTGTTAGGGTGTTAGTGTTCTTTGATGTTAGGGGTTTAGGGTTGTTTGTTGTTGGGGGTTAGTGTTGTTTGTTGTTAGGGGGTTAGGGTTGTTTCTGGTTAGGGTGTTACTGTTGTTTGTTGTTAGGGGGTTAGGGTTGTTTGTTGTTAGGGTGTTAGTGTTGTTTGTTGTTAGTGGGTTAGGGTTTTTTGTTGTTTGGTTAGGGTTGTTTGTTGTTAGGGGGTTAGTGTTATTTGTTGTTAGGGGTTTAGGGTTGTTTCTTGTAGGGGTTTAGTGGTTTTTGATGTTAGGGTGTTAGTGTATACTGTGGTTAGGGGGTTAGTGTTGGTTGTTCGGGGGTTAGGATTGTTTGTTTTTAGGGGGTTAGGGTTGTTTGTTGTTTGGGGGTTAGGGTTTTTTGTTGTTACGGGGTTAGTGTTGTTCGTTGTTACGGGGTTATGGTAGTTTCTTGTTAGGGGTTTAGTGTTGTTTATTGTTAGGGGGTTAGTGTTTGTTGTTAGGGTTTTAGGGTTGTTTCTTGTTGGGGTTTAGTGGTTCTTGTTGTTAGGGTGTTAGTGTTGTTTGTTGTTAGTGGGTTAGGTTTGTTTGTTGTTTGGTTAGGGTTGTTTGTTGTTAGGGAGTTAGTGTTGTTTGTTGTTAGGGGTTTAGGGTTGTTTCTTGTTGGGGTTTAGTGGTTTTTGTGGTTAGGGCGTTAGTCTTTATTGTGTTTAGGGGGTTAGTGTTGTTCGTTGTTCGGGGGTTAGGATTGTTTGTTGTTAGGGGGTTAGGGTTGTTTGTTGTTTGGGGGTTAGGGTTGTTTGTTGTTACGGGGTTAGTGTTGTTTGTTGTTACGGGGTTAGGTTAGTTTCTTGTTAGGGGTTTAGTGTTGTTTGTTGTTAGGGGGTTAGTGTTTGTTGTTAGGGGTTTAGGGTTGTTTCCTGTTGGGGTTTAGTGGTTTTTGTTGCTAG
The DNA here is from genome assembly GCF_024166365.1 of Elephas maximus indicus. Classification (NCBI taxonomy): domain Eukaryota; kingdom Metazoa; phylum Chordata; class Mammalia; order Proboscidea; family Elephantidae; genus Elephas; species Elephas maximus. Next base: position 1,394,021 of record NW_026060236.1, read on the forward strand.
GGTGTTAGTGTTGTTTGTTGTTAGGGTGTTAGTGGTTTGTGTTGTTAGGGGGTTAGTGTTGTTTGATGTTAGGGGTTTAGGGTTGTTTGTTGTTAGGGGGTGAGAGTTGTTTGTTGTTAGGGTGTTAGTGTTGTTTGTTGTTAGGGGTTTAGGGTTGTTTGTTGTTAGGGGTTTAAGGTTGTTTCTTGTTGGAGTTTAGTGGTTTTTGTTGTTAGGGTGTTAGTGTTGTTTGTTGTTAGGGTGTTAGTGGTTTGTGTTGTTAGGGGGTTAGTGTTGTTTGATGTTAGGGGGTTAGGGTTGTTTGTTGTTAGGGTGTTAGTGTTCTTTGATGTTAGGGGTTTAGGGTTGTTTGTTGTTAGGGTGTTAGTGTTCTTTGTTCTTAGGGGGTTAGGGTTGTTTCTTGTTACGGGGTTAGTGTTGTTTGTTGTTACGGGGTTAGTGTAGTTTCTTGTTAGGGGTTTAGTGTTGTTTTTTGTTAGGGGGTTAGTGTTTGTTGTTAGGGGTTTAAGGTTGTTTCTTGTTGGGGTTTAGTGGTTTTTGTTGTTAGGTTGTTAGTGTTGTTTGATGTTAGGGGTTTAGGGTTGTTTGTTGTTAGGGTGTTAGTGTTGTTTGTTGTTAGGGTGTTAGTGGTTTGTGTTGTTAGGGGGTTAGTGTTGTTTGATGTTAGGGGTTTAGGGTTGTTTGTTGTTAGGGGGTTAGAGTTGTTTGTTGTTAGGGTGTTAGTGTTGTTTGTTGTTAGGGGTTTAGGGTTGTTTGTTGTTAGGGGTTTAAGGTTGTTTCTTGTTGGGGTTTAGTGGTTTTTGTTGTTAGGGTGTTAATGTTGTTTGTTGTTAGGGTGTTAGTGGTTTGTGTTGTTAGGGGGTTAGTGTTGTTTGATGTTAGGGGTTTAGGGTTGTTTGTTGTTAGGGGGTTAGAGTTGTTTGTTGTTAGGGTGTTAGTGTTGTTTGTTGTTAGGGGTTTAGCGTTGTTTGTTGTTAGGGGTTTAAGGTTGTTTCTTGTTGGGGTTTAGTGGTTTTTGTTGTTAGGGTGTTAGTGTTGTTTGTTGTTAGGGTGTTAGTGGTTTGTGTTGTTAGGGGGTTAGTGTTGTTTGATGTTAGGGGTTTAGGGTTGTTTGTTGTTAGGGGGTTAGAGTTGTTTGTTGTTAGGTTGTTAGTGTTGTTTGTTGTTAGGGGTTTAGGGTTGTTTGTTGTTAGGGGGTTAGAGTTGTTTGTTGTTAGGGTGTTAGTGTTGTTTGATGTTAGGGGTTTAGGGTTGTTTGTTGTTAGTGGGTTAGGGTTGTTTGTTGTTAGTGGGTTAGTGTTTTTGGTTTTCAGGGGTTAGGGTTGTTTGTTGTTTGGGGGTTAGTGTTTGTTGTTAGGGGGTTAGGGTTGTTTGTTGTTAGGGTGTTAGTGGTTTGTGTTGTTAGGGTGTTAGTGTTGTTTGATGTTAGGGGTTTAGGGTTGTTTGTTGTTAGGGGGTTAGGGTTGTTTGTTGTTAGGGTGTTAGTGTTCTTTGTTGTTAGGGGTTTAGGGTTGTTTCTTGTTATGGGGTTAGTGATGTTTGTTGTGACGGGCTTAGGGTAGTTTCTTGTTAGGGGTTTAGGGTTCTTTGTTCTTAGGGGTTTAGGGTTGTTTCTTGTTGGGGTTTAGTGGTTTTTGTTGTTAGGGTGTTAGTGTTGTTTGTTGTTAGGGTGTTAGTGGTTTGTGTTGTTAGGGGGTTAGTGTTGTTTGATGTTAGGGGTTTAGGGTTGTTTGTTGTTAGGGGGTTAGGGTTGTTTGTTGTTAGGGTGTTAGTGTTGTTTGTTGTTAGGGGTTTAGGGTTGTTTGTTGTTAGGGGGTTAGAGTTGTTTGTTGTTAGGGTGTTAGTGTTGTTTGATGTTAGGGGTTTAGGGTTGTTTGTTGTTAGGGGTTTAAGGTTGTTTCTTGTTGGGGTTTAGTGGTTTTTGTTGTTAGGGTGTTAGTGTTGTTTGTTGTTAGGGTGTTAGTGGTTTGTGTTGTTAGGGGGTTAGTGTTGTTTGATGTTAGGGGTTTAGGGTTGTTTGTTGTTAGGGGGTTAGAGTTGTTTGTTGTTAGGGTGTTAGTGTTGTTTGTTGTTAGGGGTTTAGGGTTGTTTGTTGTTAGGGGTTTAAGGTTGTTTCTTGTTGGGGTTTAGTGGTTTTTGTTGTTAGGGTGTTAGTGTTGTTTGTTGTTAGGGGTTTAGGGTTGTTTGTTGTTAGGGGGTTAGAGTTGTTTGTTGTTAGGGTGTTAGTGTTGTTTGATGTTAGGGGTTTAGGGTTGTTTGTTGTTAGGGGATTAAGGTTGTTTCTTGTTGGGGTTTAGTGGTTTTTGTTGTTAGGGTGTTAGTGTTGTTTGTTGTTAGGATGTTAGTGGTTTGTGTTGTTAGGGTGTTAGTGTTGTTTGATGTTAGGGGTTTAGGGTTGTTTGTTGTTAGGGTGTTAGTGTTCTTTGTTGTTAGGGGGTTAGGGTTGTTTCTTGTTACGGGGTTAGTGTTGTTTGTTGTTACGGGGTTAGGGTAGTTTCTTGTTAGGGGTTTAGTGTTGTTTTTTGTTAGGGGGTTAGTGTTTGTTTTTAGGGGTTTAGGGTTTTTTCTTGTTGGGGTTTAGTGGTTTTTGTTGTTAGGGTGTTAGTGTTGTTTGATGTTAGGGGTTTAGGGTTGTTTGTTGTTAGGGGGTTAGGGTTGTTTGTTGTTAGGGTGTTAGTGTTCTTTGATGTTAGGGGTTTAGGGTTGTTTGTTGTTAGGGTGTTAGTGTTCTTTGTTGTTAGGGGGTTAGGGTTGTTTCTTGTTACGGGGTTAGTGTTGTTTGTTGTTACGGGGTTAGGGTAGTTTCTTGTTAGGGGTTTAGTGTTGTTTTTTGTTAGGGGGTTATTGTTTGTTGTTAGGGGTTTAGGGTTGTTTCTTGTTGGGGTTTAGTGGTTTTTGTTGTTAGGGTGTTAGTGTTGTTTGTTGTTAGGGTGTTAGTGGTTTGTGTTGTTATGGGGTTAGTGTTGTTTGATGTTAGGGGTTTAGGGTTGTTTGTTGTTAGTGGGTTAGGGTTGTTTGTTGTTAGTGGGTTAGTGTTTTTGGTTTTCAGGGGTTAGGGTTGTTTGTTGTTAGGGTGTTAGTGTTCTTTGTTGTTAGGGGGTTAGGGTTGTGTCTTGTTACGGGGTTAGTGTTGTTTGTTGTTACGGGGTTAGGGTAGTTTCTTGTTAGGGGTTTAGTGTTGTTTTTTGTTAGGGGGTTAGTGTTTGTTGTTAGGGGTTTAGGGTTGTTTCTTGTTGGGGTTTAGTGGTTTTTGTTGTTAGGGTGTTAGTGTTGTTTGTTGTTAGGGTGTTAGTGGTTTGTGTTGTCAGGGGGTTAGTTGTGTTTGATGTTAGGGGTTTAGGGTTGTTTCTTGTTAGGGGGTTAGAGTTGTTTGTTGTTAGGGTGTTAGTGTTGTTTGTTGTTAGGGGTTTAGGGTTGTTTGTTGTTAGGGGTTTAAGGTTGTTTCTTGTTGGGGTTTTGTGGTTTTTGTTGTTAGGGTGTTAGTGGTTTGTGTTGTTAGGGGATTAGTGTTGTTTGATGTTAGGGGTTTAGGGTTGTTTGTTGTTAGGGGGTTAGAGTTGTTTGTTGTTAGGGTGTTAGTGTTGTTTGTTGTTAGGGGTTTAGGGTTGTTTGTTGTTAGGGGTTTAAGGTTGTTTCTTGTTGGGGTTTAGTGGTTTTTGTTGTTAGGGTGTTAGTGTTGTTTGTTGTTAGGGTGTTAGTGGTTTGTGTTGTTAGGGGGTTAGTGTTGTTTGATGTTAGGGGTTTAGGGTTGTTTGTTGTTAGGGGGTTAGAGTTGTTTGTTGTTAGGGTGTTAGTGTTGTTTGTTGTTAGGGGTTTAGGGTTGTATGTTGTTAGGGGTTTAAGGTTGTTTCTTGTTGGGGTTTAGTGGTTTTTGTTGTTAGGGTGTTAGTGTTGTTTGTTGTTAGGGGTTTAGGGTTGTTTGTTGTTAGGGGGTTAGAGTTGTTTGTTGTTAGGGTGTTAGTGTTGTTTGATGTTAGGGGTTTAGGGTTGTTTGTTGTTAGGGGTTTAAGGTTGTTTCTTGTTGGGGTTTAGTGGTTTTTGTTGTTAGGGTGTTAGTGTTGTTTGTTGTTAGGGTGTTAGTGGTTTGTGTTGTTAGGGTGTTAGTGTTGTTTGATGTTAGGGGTTTAGGGTTGTTTGTTGTTAGGGTGTTAGTGTTCTTTGTTGTTAGGGGGTTAGGGTTGTTTCTTGTTACGGGGTTAGTGTTGTTTGTTGTTACGGGGTTAGGGTAGTTTCTTGTTAGGGGTTTAGTGTTGTTTTTCGTTAGGGGGTTAGTGTTTGTTTTTAGGGGTTTAGGGTTGTTTCTTGTTGGGGTTTAGTGGTTTTTGTTGTTAGTGTGTTAGTGTTGTTTGATGTTAGGGGTTTAGGGTTGTTTGTTGTTAGGGGGTTAGAGTTGTTTGTTGTTAGGGTGTTAGTGTTGTTTGTTGTTAGGGTGTTAGTGGTTTGTGTTGTTAGGGAGTTAGTGTTGTTTGATGTTAGGGGTTTAGGGTTGTTTGTTGTTAGTGGGTTAGGGTTGTTTGTTGTTAGTGGGTTAGTGTTTTTGGTTTTCAGGTGTTAGGGTTGTTTGTTGTTTGGGGGTTAGTGTTTGTTGTTAGGGGGTTAGGGTTGTATGTTGTTAGGGTGTTAGTGGTTTGTGTTGTTAGGTTGTTAGTGTTGTTTGATGTTAGGGGTTTAGGGTTGTTTGTTGTTAGGGTGTTAGTGTTGTTTGTTGTTAGGGTGTTAGTGGTTTGTGTTGTTAGGGGGTTAGTGTTGTTTGATGTTAGGGGTTTAGGGTTGTTTGTTGTTAGGGGGTTAGAGTTGTTTGTTCTTAGGGTGTTAGTGTTGTTTGTTGTTAGGGGTTTAGGGTTGTTTGTTGTTAGGGGTTTAAGGTTGTTTCTTGTTGGAGTTTAGTGGGTTTTGTTGTTAGGGTGTTAGTGTTGTTTGTTGTTAGGGTGTTAGTGGTTTGTGTTGTTAGGGGGTTAGTGTTGTTTGATGTTAGGGGGTTAGGGTTGTTTGTTGTTAGGGTGTTAGTGTTCTTTGATGTTAGGGGTTTAGGGTTGTTTGTTGTTAGGGTGTTAGTGTTCTTTGTTGTTAGGGGGTTAGGGTTGTTTCTTGTTACGGGGTTAGTGTTGTTTGTTGTTACGGGGTTAGGGTAGTTTCTTGTTAGGGGTTTAGTGTTGTTTTTTGTTAGGGGGTTAGTGTTTGTTGTTAGGGGTTTAAGGTTGTTTCTTGCTGGGGTTTAGTGGTTTTTGTTGTTAGGGTGTTAGTGTTGTTTGATGTTAGGGGTTTAGGGTTGTTTGTTGTTAGGGGGTTAGGGTTGTTTGTTGTTAGGGTGTTAGTGTTCTTTGATGTTAGGGGTTTAGGGTTGTTTGTTGTTAGGGTGTTAGTGTTCTTTGTTGTTAGGGGGTTAGGGTTGTTTCTTGTTACGGGGTTAGTGTTGTTTGTTGTTACGGGGTTAGGGTAGTTTCTTGTTAGGGGTTTAGAGTTGTTTTTTGTTAGGGGGTTAGTGTTTGTTGTTAGGGGTTTAAGGTTGTTTCTTGTTGGGGTTTAGTGGTTTTTGTTCTTAGGGTGTTAGTGTTGTTTGTTGTTAGGGTGTTAGTCGTTTGTGTTGTTAGGGGGTTAGTGTTGTTTGCTGTTAGGGGTTTAGGGTTGTTTGTTGTTAGTGGGTTAGGGTTGTTTGTTGTTAGTGGGTTAGTGTTTTTGGTTTTCAGGGGTTCGGGTTGTTTGTTGTTAGGGTGTTAGTGTTCTTTGTTGTTAGGGGTTTAGGGTTGTTTCTTGTTACGGGGTTAGTGTTGTTTGTTGTTACGGGGTTAGGGTAGTTTCTTGTTAGGGGTTTAGTGTTGTTTTTTGTTAGGGGGTTAGTGTTTGTTGTTAGGGGTTTAGGGTTGTTTCTTGTTGGGGTTTAGTGGTTTTTGTTGTTAGGGTGTTAGTGTTGTTTGTTGTTAGGGTTTTAGTGGTTTGTGTTGTTAGGGGGTTAGTGTTGTTTGATGTTAGGGGTTTAGGGTTGTTTGTTGTTAGGGGTTTAAGGTTGTTTCTTGTTGGGGTTTAGTGGTTTTTGTTCTTAGGGTGTTAGTGTTGTTTGTTGTTAGGGTGTTAGTGGTTTGTGTTGTTAGGGGGTTAGTGTTGTTTGATGTTAGGGGTTTAGGGTTGTTTGTTGTTAGGGGGTTAGAGTTGTTTGTTGTTAGGGTGTTAGTGTTGTTTGTTGTTAGGGGTTTAGGGTTGTTTGTTCTTAGGGGTTTAAGGTTGTTTCTTGTTGGGGTTTAGTGGTTTTTGTTGTTAGGGTGTTAGTGTTGTTTGTTGTTAGGGTGTTAGTGGTTTGTGTTGTTAGGGGTTTAGTGTTGTTTGATGTTAGGGGTTTAGGGTTGTTTGTTGTTAGTGGGTTAGGGTTGTTTGTTGTTAGTGGGTTAGTGTTTTTGTTTTTCAGAGGTTAGGGTTGTTTGTTGTTTGGGGTTAGTGTTTGTTGTTAGGGGGTTAGGGTTGTTTGTTGTTAGGGTGTTAGTGTTCTTTGATGTTAGGGGTTTAGGGTTGTTTGTTGTTAGGGTGTTAGTGTTCTTTGTTGTTAGGGGGTTAGGGTTGTTTCTTGTTACGGGGTTAGTGTTGTTTGTTGTTACGGGGTTAGGGTAGTTTCTTGTTAGGGGTTTAGTGTTGTTTTTTGTTAGGGGGTTAGTGTTTGTTGTTAGGGGTTTAGGGTTGTTTCTTGTTGGGGTTTAGTGGTTTTTGTTGTTAGGGTGATAGTGTTGTTTGTTGTTAGGGTGTTAGTGGTTTGTGTTGTTAGGGTGTTAGTGTTGTTTGATGTTAGGGGTTTAGGGTTGTTTGTTGTTAGTGGGTTAGGGTTGTTTGTTGTTAGTGGGTTAGTGTTTTTGGTTTTCAGGGCTTAGGGTTGTTTGTTGTTAGGGTGTTAGTGTTCTTTGTTGTTAGGGGGTTAGGGTTGTTTCTTGTTACGGGGTTAGTGTTGTTTTTTGTTACGGGGTTAGGGTAGTTTCTTGTTAGGGGTTTAGTGTTGTTTTTTGTTAGGGGGTTAGTGTTTGTTGTTAGGGGTTTAGGGTTGTTTCTTGTTAGGGGGTTAGAGTTGTTTGTTGTTAGGGTGTTAGTGTTGTTTGTTGTTAGGGGTTTAGGGTTGTTTGTTGTTAGGGGTGTAAGGTTGTTTCTTGTTGGGGTTTTGTGGTTTTTCTTGTTAGGGTGTTAGTGTTGTTTGTTGTTAGGGTGTTAGTGGTTTGTGTTGTTAGGGGATTAGTGTTGTTTGATGTTAGGGGTTTAAGGTTGTTTGTTGTTAGGGGGTTAGAGTTGTTTGTTGTTAGGGTGTTAGTGTTGTTCGTTGTTAGGGGTTTAGGGTTGTTTGTTGTTAGGGGTTTAAGGTTGTTTCTTGTTGGGGTTTAGTGGTTTTTGTTGTTAGGGTGTTAGTGTTGTTTGTTGTTAGGGTGTTAGTGGTTTGTGTTGTTAGGGGGTTAGTGTTGTTTGATGTTAGGGGTTTAGGGTTGTTTGTTGTTAGGGGGTTAGAGTTGTTTGTTGTTAGGGTGTTAGTGTTGTTTGTTGTTAGGGGTTTAGGGTTGTTTGTTGTTAGGGGTTTAAGGTTGTTTCTTGTTGGGGTTTAGTGGTTTTTGTTGTTAGGGTGTTAGTGTTGTTTGTTGTTAGGGGTTTAGGGTTGTTTGTTGTTAGGGGGTTAGAGTTGTTTGTTGTTAGGGTGTTAGTGTTGTTTGATTTTAGGGGTTTAGGGTTATTTGTTGTTAGGGGTTTAAGGTTGTTTCTTGTTGGGGTTTAGTGGTTTTTGTTGTTAGAGTGTTAGTGTTGTTTGTTGTTAGGGTGTTAGTGGTTTGTGTTGTTAGGGTGTTAGTGTTGTTTGATGTTAGGGGTTTAGGGTTGTTTGTTGTTAGGGTGTTAGTGTTCTTTGTTGTTAGGGGGTTAGGGTTGTTTCTTGTTACGGGGTTAGTTTTGTTTGTTGTTACGGGGTTAGGGTAGTTTCTTGTTAGGGGTTTAGTGTTGTTTTTCGTTAGGGGGTTAGTGTTTGTTGTTAGGGGTTTAGGGTTGTTTCTTGTTGGGGTTTAGTGGTTTTTGTTGTTAGTGTGTTAGTGTTGTTTGATGTTAGGGGTTTAGGGTTGTTTGTTGTTAGGGGGTTAGAGTTGTTTGTTGTTAGGGTGTTAGTGTTGTTTGTTGTTAGGGTGTTAGTGGTTTGTGTTGTTAGGGGGTTAGTGTTGTTTGATGTTAGGGGTTTAGGGTTGTTTGTTGTTAGTGGGTTAGGGTTGTTTGTTGTTAGTGGGTTAGTGTTTTTGGTTTTCAGGGGTTAGGGTTGTTTGTTGTTTGGGAGTTAGTGTTTGTTGTTAGGGGGTTAGGGTTGTTTGTTGTTAGGGTGTTAGTGGTTTGTGTTGTTAGGGTGTTAGTGTTGTTTGATGTTAGGGGTTTAGGGTTGTTTGTTGTTAGGGTGTTAGTGTTGTTTGTTGTTAGGGTGTTAGTGGTTTGTGTTGTTAGGGGGTTAGTGTTGTTTGATGTTAGGGGTTTAGGGTTGTTTGTTGTTAGGGGGTTAGAGTTGTTTGTTGTTAGGGTGTTAGTGTTGTTTGTTGTTAGGGGTTTAGGGTTGTTTGTTGTTAGGGGTTTAAGGTTGTTTCTTGTTGGAGTTTCGTGGTTTTTGTTGTTAGGGTGTTAGTGTTGTTTGTTGTTAGGGTGTTAGTGGTTTGTGTTGTTAGGGGGTTAGTGTTGTTTGATGTTAGGGGGTTAAGGTTGTTTGTTGTTAGGGTGTTAGTGTTCTTTGATGTTAGGGGTTTAGGGTTGTTTGTTGTTAGGGTGTTAGTGTTCTTTGTTGTTAGGGGGTTAGGGTTGTTTCTTGTTACGGGGTTAGTGTTGTTTGTTGTTACGGGGATAGGGTAGTTTCTTGTTAGGGGTTTAGTGTTGTTTTTTGTTAGGGGGTTAGTGTTTGTTGTTAGGGGTTTAAGGTTGTTTCTTGTTGGGGTTTAGTGGTTTTTGTTCTTAGGGTGTTAGTGTTGTTTGATGTTAGGGGTTTAGGGTTGTTTGTTGTTAGGGGGTTAGAGTTGTTTGTTGTTAGGGTGTTAGTGTTGTTTGTTGTTAGGGGTTTAGGGTTGTTTGTTGTTAGGGGTTTAAGGTTGTTTCTTGTTGGGGTTTAGTGGTTTTTGTTGTTAGGGTGTTAGTGTTGTTTGTTGTTAGGGTGTTAGTGGTTTGTGTTGTTAGGGGGTTAGTGTTGTTTGATGTTAGGGGTTTAGGGTTGTTTGTTGTTAGGGGGTTAGAGTTGTTTGTTGTTAGGGTGTTAGTGTTGTTTGTTGTTAGGGGTTTAGGGTTGTTTGTTGTTAGGGGTTTAAGGTTGTTTCTTGTTGGGGTTTAGTGGTTTTTGTTGTTAGGGTGTTAGTGTTGTTTGTTGTTAGGGGTTTAGGGTTGTTTGTTGTTAGGGGGTTAGAGTTGTTTGTTGTTAGGGTGTTAGTGTTGTTTGATGTTAGGGGTTTAGGGTTGTTTGTTGTTAGGGGTTTAAGGTTGTTTCTTGTTGGGGTTTAGTGGTTTTTGTTGTTAGGGTGTTAGTGTTGTTTGTTGTTAGGGTGTTAGTGGTTTGTGTTGTTAGGGTGTTAGTGTTGTTTGATGTTAGGGGTTTAGGGTTGTTTGTTGTTAGGGTGTTAGTGTTCTTTGTTGTTAGGGGGTTAGGGTTGTTTCTTGTTACGGGGTTAGTGTTGTTTGTTGTTACGGGGTTAGGGTAGTTTCTTGTTAGGGGTTTAGTGTTGTTTTTCGTTAGGGGGTTAGTGTTTGTTGTTAGGGGTTTCGGGTTGTTTCTTGTTGGGGTTTAGTGGTTTTTGTTGTTAGTGTGTTAGTGTTGTTTGATGTTAGGGGTTTAGGGTTGTTTGTTGTTAGGGGGTTAGAGTTGTTTGTTGTTAGGGTGTTAGTGTTGTTTGTTGTTAGGGTGTTAGTGGTTTGTGTTGTTAGGGGGTTAGTGTTGTTTGATGTTAGGGGTTTAGGGTTGTTTGTTGTTAGTGGGTTAGGGTTGTTTGTTGTTAGTGGGTTAGTGTTTTTGGTTTTCAGGGGTTAGGGTTGTTTGTTTTTCGGGGGTTAGTGTTTGTTGTTAGGGGGTTAGGGTTGTTTGTTGTTAGGGTGTTAGTGGTTTCTGTTGTTAGGGTGTTAGTGTTGTTTGATGTTAGGGGTTTAGGGTTGTTTGTTGTTAGGGTATTAGTGTTGTTTGTTGTTAGGGTGTTAGTGGTTTGTGTTGTTAGGGGGTTAGTGTTGTTTGATGTTAGGGTTTTAGGGTTGTTTGTTGTTAGGGGGTTAGAGTTGTTTGTTGTTAGGGTGTTAGTGTTGTTTGTTGTTAGGGGTTTAGGGTTGTTTGTTGTTAGGGGTTTAAGGTTGTTTCTTGTTGGAGTTTAGTGGTTTTTGTTGTTAGGGTGTTAGTGTTGTTTGTTGTTAGGGTGTTAGTGGTTTGTGTTGTTAGGGGGTTAGTGTTGTTTGATGTTAGGGGGGTAGGGTTGTTTGTTGTTAGGGTGTTAGTGTTCTTTGATGTTAGGGGTTTAGGGTTGTTTGTTGTTAGGGTGTTAGTGTTCTTTGTTGTTAGGGGGTTAGGGTTGTTTCTTGTTACGGGGTTAGTGTTGTTTGTTGTTACGGGGTTAGGGTAGTTTCTTGTTAGGGGTTTAGTGTTGTTTTTTGTTAGGGGGTTAGTGTTTGTTGTTACGGGTTTAGGGTTGTTTCTTGTTGGGGTTTAGTGGTTTTTGTTGTTAGGGTGTTAGTGTTGTTTGTTGTTAGGGTGTTAGTGGTTTGTGTTGTTAGGGGGTTAGTGTTGTTTGATGTTAGGGGTTTAGGGTTGTTTGTTGTTAGTGGGTTAGGGTTGTTTGTTGTTAGTGGGTTAGTGTTTTTGGTTTTCAGGGCTTAGGGTTGTTTGTTGTTAGGGTGTTAGTGTTCTTTGTTGTTAGGGGGTTAGGGTTGTTTCTTGTTACGGGGTTAGTGTTGTTTGTTGTTACAGGGTTAGGGTAGTTTCTTGTTAGGGGTTTAGTGTTGTTTTTTGTTAGGGAGTTAGTGTTTGTTGTTAGGGGTTTAGGGTTGTTTCTTGTTGGGTTTTAGTGGTTTTAGTTAGGGTGTTAGTGTTGTTTGTTGTTAGGGTTTTAGTGGTTTGTGTTGTTGGGGGTTAGTGTTGTTTGATGTTAGGGGTTTAGGGTTGTTTGTTGTTAGGGGTTTAAGGTTGTTTCTTGTTGGGTTTTAGTGGTTTTTGTTGTTAGGGTGTTAGTGTTGTTTGTTGTTAGGGGGTTAGGGTTGTTTGTTGTTAGGGTGTTAGTGTTCTTTGTTGTTAGGGGGTTAGGGTTGTTTCTTGTTATGGGGTTAGTGTTGTTTGTTGTTACGGGCTTAGGGTAGTTTCTTGTTAGGGGTTTAGGGTTGTTTGTTGTTAGGGGTTTAGGGTTGTTTCTTGTTGGGGTTTAGTGGTTTTTGTTGTTAGGGTGTTAGTGTTGTCTGTTGTTAGGGTGTTAGTGGTTTTTGTTGTTAGGGGGTTTGTGTTGTTTGATGTTAGGGGTTTAGGGTTGTTTGTTGTTAGGGGGTTAGGGTTGTTTGTTGTTAGGGTGTTAGTGTTGTTTGTTGTTAGGGGTTTAGGGTTGTTTGTTGTTAGGGGTTTAAGGTTGTTTCTTGTTGGGGTTTAGTGGTTTTTGTTGTTAGGGTGTTAGTGTTGTTTGTTGTTAGGGTGTTAGTGGTTTGTGTTGTTAGGGGGTTAGTGTTGTTTGATGTTAGGGGTTTAGGGTTGTTTGTTGTTAGGGGCTTAGAGTTGTTTGTTGTTAGGGTGTTAGTGTTGTTTGTTGTTAGGGGTTTAGGGTTGTTTGTTGTTAGGGGTTTAAGGTTGTTTCTTGTTGGGGTTTAGTGGTTTTTGTTGTTAGGGTGTTAGTGTTGTTTGTTGTTAGGGTGTTAGTGGTTTGTGTTGTTAGGGGGTTACTGTTGTTTGATGTTAGGGGTTTAGGGTTTTTTGTTGTTAGGGGGTTAGAGTTGTTTGTTGTTAGGGTGTTAGTGTTGTTTGATGTTAGGGGTTTAGGGTTGTTTGTTGTTAGGGGTTTAAGGTTGTTTCTTGTTGGGGTTTAGTGGTTTTTGTTGTTAGGGTGTTAGTGTTGTTTGTTGTTAGGGTGTTAGTGGTTTCTGTTGTTAGGGGGTTAGTGTTGTTTGATGTTAGGGGTTTAGGGTTGTTTGTTGTTAGGGGGTTAGTGTTCTTTGTTGTTAGGGGGTTAGGGTTGTTTCTTGTTACGGGGTTAGTGTTGTTTGTTGTTACGGGGTTAGGGTAGTTTCTTGTTAGGGGTTTAGTGTTGTTTTTCGTTAGGGGTTAGTGTTTGTTGTTAGGGGTTTAGGGTTGTTTCTTGTTGGGGTTTAGTGGTTTTTGTTGTTAGTGTGTTAGTGTTGTTTGATGTTAGGGTTTTAGGGTTGTTTGTTGTTAGGGGGTTAGAGTTGTTTGTTGTTAGGGTGTTAGTGTTGTTTGTTGTTAGGGTGTTAGTTGTTTGTGTTGTTAGGGGGTTAGTGTTGTTTGATGTTAGGGGTTTAGGGTTGTTTGTTGTTAGTGGGTTAGGGTTGTTTGTTGTTAGTGGGTTAGTGTTTTTGGTTTTCAGGGGTTAGGGTTGTTTGTTTTTTGGGGGTTAGTGTTTGTTGTTAGGGGGTTAGGGTTGTTTGTTGTTAGGGTGTTAGTGGTTTCTGTTGTTAGGGTGTTAGTGTTGTTTGATGTTAGGGGTTTAGGGTTGTTTGTTGTTAGGGTGTTAGTGTTGTTTGTTGTTAGGGTGTTAGTGGTTTGTGTTGTTAGGGGGTTAGTGTTGTTTGATGTTAGGGTTTTAGGGTTGTTTGTTGTTAGGGGGTTAGAGTTGTTTGTTGTTAGGGTGTTAGTGTTGTTTGTTGTTAGGGGTTTAGGGTTGCTTGTTGTTAGGGGTTTAAGGTTGTTTCTTGTTGGAGTTTAGTGGTTTTTGTTGTTAGGGTGTTAGTGTTGTTTGTTGTTAGGGTGTTAGTGGTTTGTGTTGTTAGGGGGTTAGTGTTGTTTGATGTTAGGGGGGTAGGGTTGTTTGTTGTTAGGGTGTTAGTGTTCTTTGATGTTAGGGGTTTAGGGTTGTTTGTTGTTAGGGTGTTAGTGTTCTTTGTTGTTAGGGGGTTAGGGTTGTTTCTTGTTACGGGGTTAGTGTTGTTTGTTGTTACGGGGTTAGGGTAGTTTCTTGTTAGGGGTTTAGTGTTGTTTTTTGTTAGGGGGTTAGTGTTTGTTGTTACGGGTTTAGGGTTGTTTCTTGTTGGGGTTTAGTGGTTTTTGTTGTTAGGGTGTTAGTGTTGTTTGTTGTTACGGTGTTAGTGGTTTGTGTTGTTAGGGGGTTAGTGTTGTTTGATGTTAGGGGTTTAGGGTTGTTTGTTGTTAGTGGGTTAGGGTTGTTTGTTGTTAGTGGGTTAGTGTTTTTGGTTTTCAGGGGTTAGGGTTGTTTGTTGTTAGGGTGTTAGTGTTCTTTGTTGTTAGGGGGTTAGGGTTGTTTCTTGTTACGGGGTTAGTGTTGTTTGTTGTTACGGGGTTAGGGTAGTTTCTTGTTAGGGGTTTAGTGTTGTTTTTTGTTAGGGAGTTAGTGTTTGTTGTTAGGGGTTTAGGGTTTTTTCTTGTTGGGTTTTAGTGGTTTTAGTTAGGGTGTTAGTGTTGTTTGTTGTTAGGGTTTTAGTGGTTTGTTTTGTTGGGGGTTAGTGTTGTTTGATGTTAGGGGTTTAGGGTTGTTTGTTGTTAGGGGTTTAATGTTGTTTCTTGTTGGGTTTTAGTGGTTTTTGTTGTTAGGGTGTTAGTGTTGTTTGTTGTTAGGGTGTTAGTGGTTTGTGTTGTTAGGGGGTTAGTGTTGTTTGATGTTAGGGTTTAGGGTTGTTTGTTGTTAGGGGTTAGAGTTGTTTGTTGTTAGGGTGTTAGTGTTGTTTGTTGTTAGGGGTTTAGCGTTGTTTTTTGTTAGGGGTTTAAGGTTGTTTCTTGTTGGGGTTTAGTGGTTTTTGTTGTTAGGGTGTTAGTGTTGTTTGTTGTTAGGGTGTTAGTGGTTTGTGTTGTTAGGGGGTTAGTGTTGTTTGATGTTAGGGGTTTAGGGTTGTTTGTTGTTAGGGGGTTAGAGTTGTTTGTTGTTAGGTTGTTAGTGTTGTTTGTTGTTAGGGGTTTAGGGTTGTTTGTTGTTAGGGGGTTAGAGTTGTTTGTTGTTAGGGTGTTAGTGTTGTTTGATGTTAGGGGTTTAGGGTTGTTTGTTGTTAGTGGGTTAGGGTTGTTTGTTGTTAGTGGGTTAGTGTTTTTGGTTTTCAGGGGTTAGGGTTGTTTGTTGTTTGGGGGTTAGTGTTTGTTGTTAGGGGGTTAGGGTTGTTTGTTGTTAGGGTGTTAGTGGTTTGTGTTGTTAGGGTGTTAGTGTTGTTTGATGTTAGGGGTTTAGGGTTGTTTGTTGTTAGGGGGTTAGGGTTGTTTGTTGTTAGGGTGTTAGTGTTCTTTGTTGTTAGGGGGTTAGGGTTGTTTCTTGTTATGGGGTTAGTGTTGTTTGTTGTTACGGGCTTAGGGTAGTTTCTTGTTAGGGGTTTAGGGTTGTTTGTTGTTAGGGGTTTAGGGTTGTTTCTTGTTGGGGTTTAGTGGTTTTTGTTGTTAGGGTGTTAGTGTTGTTTGTTGTTAGGGTGTTAGTGGTTTGTGTTGTTAGGGGGTTAGTGTTGTTTGATGTTAGGGGTTTAGGGTTGTTTGTTGTTAGGGGGTTAGGGTTGTTTGTTGTTAGGGTGTTAGTGTTGTTTGTTGTTAGGGGTTTAGGGTTGTTTGTTGTTAGGGGTTTAAGGTTGTTTCTTGTTGGGGTTTAGTGGTTTTTGTTGTTAGGGTGTTAGTGTTGTTTGTTGTTAGGGTGTTAGTGGTTTGTGTTGTTAGGGGGTTAGTGTTGTTTGATGTTAGGGGTTTAGGGTTGTTTGTTGTTAGGGGGTTAGAGTTGTTTGTTGTTAGGGTGTTAGTGTTGTTTGTTGTTAGGGGTTTAGGGTTGTTTGTTGTTAGGGGTTTAAGGTTGTTTCTTGTTGGGGTTTAGTGGTTTTTGTTGTTAGGGTGTTAGTGTTGTTTGTTGTTAGGGTGTTAGTGGTTTGTGTTGTTAGGGGGTTACTGTTGTTTGATGTTAGGGGTTTAGGGTTGTTTGTTGTTAGGGGCTTAGAGTTGTTTGTTGTTAGGGTGTTAGT
The DNA here is from genome assembly GCF_024166365.1 of Elephas maximus indicus. Taxonomy (NCBI): domain Eukaryota; kingdom Metazoa; phylum Chordata; class Mammalia; order Proboscidea; family Elephantidae; genus Elephas; species Elephas maximus. The sequence continues at coordinate 1,409,120 of NW_026060236.1, forward strand.
GTTGTTTGTTGTTAGGGGTTTAGGGTTGTTTGTTGTTAGGGGTTTAAGGTTGTTTCTTGTTGGGGTTTAGTGGTTTTTGTTGTTAGGGTGTTAGTGTTGTTTGTTGTTAGGGTGTTAGTGGTTTGTGTTGTTAGGGGGTTACTGTTGTTTGATGTTAGGGGTTTAGGGTTGTTTGTTGTTAGGGGGTTAGAGTTGTTTGTTGTTAGGGTGTTAGTGTTGTTTGATGTTAGGGGTTTAGGGTTGTTTGTTGTTAGGGGTTTAAGGTTGTTTCTTGTTGGGGTTTAGTGGTTTTTGTTGTTAGGGTGTTAGTGTTGTTTGTTGTTAGGGTGTCAGTGGTTTCTGTTGTTAGGGGGTTAGTGTTGTTTGATGTTAGGGGTTTAGGGTTGTTTGTTGTTAGGGGGTTAGTGTTCTTTGTTGTTAGGGGGTTAGGGTTGTTTCTTGTTACGGGGTTAGTGTTGTTTGTTGTTACGGGGTTAGGGTAGTTTCTTGTTAGGGGTTTAGTGTTGTTTTTCGTTAGGGGGTTAGTGTTTGTTGTTAGGGGTTTAGGGTTGTTTCTTGTTGGGGTTTAGTGGTTTTTGTTGTTAGTGTGTTAGTGTTGTTTGATGTTAGGGGTTTAGGGTTGTTTGTTGTTAGGGGGTTAGAGTTGTTTGTTGTTAGGGTGTTAGTGTTGTTTGTTGTTAGGGTGTTAGTTGTTTGTGTTGTTAGGGGGTTAGTGTTGTTTGATGTTAGGGGTTTAGGGTTGTTTGTTGTTAGTGGGTTAGGGTTGTTTGTTGTTAGTGGGTTAGTGTTTTTGGTTTTCAGGGGTTAGGGTTGTTTGTTTTTTGGGGGTTAGTGTTTGTTGTTAGGGGGTTAGGGTTGTTTGTTGTTAGGGTGTTAGTGGTTTGTGTTGTTAGGGTGTTAGTGTTGTTTGATGTTAGGGGTTTAGGGTTGTTTGTTGTTAGGGTGTTAGTGTTGTTTTTTGTTAGGGTGTTAGTGGTTTGTGTTGTTAGGGGGTTAGTGTTGTTTGATGTTAGGGTTTTAGGGTTGTTTGTTGTTAGGGGGTTAGAGTTGTTTGTTGTTAGGGTGTTAGTGTTGTTTGTTGTTAGGGGTTTAGGGTTGTTTGTTGTTAGGGGTTTAAGGTTGTTTCTTGTTGGAGTTTAGTGGTTTTTGTTGTTAGGGTGTTAGTGTTGTTTGTTGTTAGGGTGTTAGTGGTTTGTGTTGTTAGGGGGTTAGTGTTGTTTGATGTTAGGGGGGTAGGGTTGTTTGTTGTTAGGGTGTTAGTGTTCTTTGATGTTAGGGGTTTAGGGTTGTTTGTTGTTAGGGTGTTAGTGTTCTTTGTTGTTAGGGGGTTAGGGTTGTTTCTTGTTACGGGGTTAGTGTTGTTTGTTGTTACGGGGTTAGGGTAGTTTCTTGTTAGGGGTTTAGTGTTGTTTTTTGTTAGGGGGTTAGTGTTTGTTGTTACGGGTTTAGGGTTGTTTCTTGTTGGGGTTTAGTGGTTTTTGTTGTTAGGGTGTTAGTGTTGTTTGTTGTTAGGGTGTTAGTGGTTTGTGTTGTTAGGGGGTTAGTGTTGTTTGATGTTAGGGGTTTAGGGTTGTTTGTTGTTAGTGGGTTAGGGTTGTTTGTTGTTAGTGGGTTAGTGTTTTTGGTTTTCAGGGGTTAGGGTTGTTTGTTGTTAGGGTGTTAGTGTTCTTTGTTGTTAGGGGGTTAGGGTTGTTTCTTGTTACGGGGTTAGTGTTGTTTGTTGTTACGGGGTTAGGGTAGTTTCTTGTTAGGGGTTTAGTGTTGTTTTTTGTTAGGGAGTTAGTGTTTGTTGTTAGGGGTTTAGGGTTGTTTCTTGTTGGGTTTTAGTGGTTTTAGTTAGGGTGTTAGTGTTGTTTGTTGTTAGGGTTTTAGTGGTTTGTGTTGTTGGGGGTTAGTGTTGTTTGATGTTAGGGGTTTAGGGTTGTTTGTTGTTAGGGGTTTAAGGTTGTTTCTTGTTGGGTTTTAGTGGTTTTTGTTGTTAGGGTGTTAGTGTTGTTTGTTGTTAGGGTGTTAGTGGTTTGTGTTGTTAGGGGGTTAGTGTTGTTTGATGTTAGGGGTTTAGGGTTGTTTGTTGTTAGGGGGTTAGAGTTGTTTGTTGTTAGGGTGTTAGTGTTGTTTGTTGTTAGGGGTTTAGGGTTGTTTGTTGTTAGGGGTTTAAGGTTGTTTCTTGTTGGGGTTTAGTGGTTTTTGTTGTTAGGGTGTTAGTGTTGTTTGTTGTTAGGGTGTTAGTGGTTTGTGTTGTTAGGGGGTTAGTGTTGTTTGATGTTAGGAGTTTAGAGTTGTTTGTTGTTAGGGGGTTAGAGTTGTTTGTTGTTAGGGTGTTAGTGTTGTTTGTTGTTAGGGGTTTAGCGTTGTTTGTTGTTAGGGGTTTAAGGTTGTTTCTTGTTGGGGTTTAGTGGTTTTTGTTGTTAGGGTGTTAGTGTTGTTTGTTGTTAGGGTGTTAGTGGTTTGTGTTGTTAGGGGGTTAGTGTTGTTTGATGTTAGGGGTTTAGGGTTGTTTGTTGTTAGGGGGTTAGAGTTGTTTGTTGTTAGGTTGTTAGTGTTGTTTGTTGTTAGGGGTTTAGGGTTGTTTGTTGTTAGGGGGTTAGAGTTGTTTGTTGTTAGGGTGTTAGTGTTGTTTGATGTTAGGGGTTTAGGGTTGTTTGTTGTTAGTGGGTTAGGGTTGTTTGTTGTTAGTGGGTTAGTGTTTTTGGTTTTCAGGGGTTAGGGTTGTTTGTTGTTTGGGGGTTAGTGTTTGTTGTTAGGGGGTTAGGGTTGTTTGTTGTTAGGGTGTTAGTGGTTTGTGTTGTTAGGGTGTTAGTGTTGTTTGATGTTAGGGGTTTAGGGTTGTTTGTTGTTAGGGGGTTAGGGTTGTTTGTTGTTAGGGTGTTAGTGTTCTTTGTTGTTAGGGGGTTAGGGTTGTTTCTTGTTATGGGGTTAGTGTTGTTTGTTGTTACGGGCTTTGGGTAGTTTCTTGTTAGGGGTTTAGGGTTGTTTGTTGTTAGGGGTTTAGGGTTGTTTCTTGTTGGGGTTTAGTGGTTTTTGTTGTTAGGGTGTTAGTGTTGTTTGTTGTTAGGGTGTTAGTGGTTTGTGTTGTTAGGGGGTTAGTGTTGTTTGATGTTAGGGGTTTAGGGTTGTTTGTTGTTAGGGGGTTAGGGTTGTTTGTTGTTAGGGTGTTAGTGTTGTTTGTTGTTAGGGGTTTAGGGTTGTTTGTTGTTAGGGGTTTAAGGTTGTTTCTTGTTGGGGTTTAGTGGTTTTTGTTGTTAGGGTGTTAGTGTTGTTTGTTGTTAGGGTGTTAGTGGTTTGTGTTGTTAGGGGGTTAGTGTTGTTTGATGTTAGGGGTTTAGGGTTGTTTGTTGTTAGGGGGTTAGAGTTGTTTGTTGTTAGGGTGTTAGTGTTGTTTGTTGTTAGGGGTTTAGGGTTGTTTGTTGTTAGGGGTTTAAGGTTGTTTCTTGTTGGGGTTTAGTGGTTTTTGTTGTTAGGGTGTTAGTGTTGTTTATTGTTAGGGTGTTAGTGGTTTGTGTTGTTAGGGGGTTAGTGTTGTTTGATGTTAGGGGTTTAGGGTTGTTTGTTGTTAGGGGCTTAGAGTTGTTTGTTGTTAGGGTGTTAGTGTTGTTTGTTGTTAGGGGTTTAGGGTTGTTTGTTGTTAGGGGTTTAAGGTTGTTTCTTGTTGGGGTTTAGTGGTTTTTGTTGTTAGGGTGTTAGTGTTGTTTGTTGTTAGGGTGTTAGTGGTTTGTGTTGTTAGGGGGTTACTGTTGTTTCATGCTGGGGTTTAGGGTTGTTAGTTGTTAGGGGGTTAGAGTTGTTTGTTGTTAGGGTGTTAGTGTTGTTTGATGTTAGGGGTTTAGGGTTGTTTGTTGTTAGGGGTTTAAGGTTGTTTCTTGTTGGGGTTTAGTGGTTTTTGTTGTTAGGGTGTTAGTGTTGTTTGTTGTTAGGGTGTTAGTGGTTTCTGTTGTTAGGGGGTTAGTGTTGTTTGATGTTAGGGGTTTAGGGTTGTTTGTTGTTAGGGGGTTAGAGTTGTTTGTTGTTAGGGTGTTAGTGTTGTTTGTTGTTAGGGGTTTAGGGTTGTTTGTTGTTAGGGGTTTAAGGTTGTTTCTTGTTGGGGTTTAGTGGTTTTTGTTGTTAGGGTGTTAGTGTTGTTTGTTGTTAGGGTGTTAGTGGTTTGTGTTGTTAGGGGGTTAGTGTTGTTTGATGTTAGGGGGTTAGGGTTGTTTGTTGTTAGGGTGTTAGTGTTCTTTGATGTTAGGGGTTTAGGGTTGTTTGTTGTTAGGGTGTTAGTGTTCTTTGTTGTTAGGGGGTTAGGGTTGTTTCTTGTTACGGGGTTAGTGTTGTTTGTTGTTACGGGGTTAGGGTAGTTTCTTGTTAGGGGTTTAGTGTTGTTTTTTGTTAGGGTGTTAGTGTTTGTTGTTAGGGGTTTAGGGTTGTTTCTTGTTGGGGTTTAGTGGTTTTTGTTGTTAGGGTGTTAGTGTTGTTTGTTGTTAGGGTGTTAGTGTTTTGTGTTGTTAGGGGGTTAGTGTTGGTTGATGTTAGGGGTTTAGGGTTGTTTGTTGTTAGTTTGTTAGGGTTGTTTGTTGTTAGTGGGTTAGTGTTTTTGGTTTTCAGGGTTTAGGGTTGTTTGTTGTTAGGGTGTTAGTGTTCTTTGTTGTTAGGGGGTTAGGGTTGTTTCTTGTTACGGGGTTAGTGTTGTTTGCTGTTACGGGGTTAGGGTAGTTTCTTGTTAGGGGTTTAGTGTTGTTTTTTGTTAGGGGGTTAGTGTTTGTTGTTAGGGGTTTAAGGTTGTTTCTTGTTGGGGTTTAGTGGTTTTTGTTGTTAGGGTGTTAGTGTTGTTTGATGTTAGGGGTTTAGGGTTGTTTGTTTTTAGGGGGTTAGGGTTGTTTGTTGTTAGGGTGTTAGTGTTCTTTGATGTTAGGGGTTTAGGGTTGTTTGTTGTTAGGGGGTTAGAGTTGTTTGTTGTTAGGGTGTTAGTGTTGTTTGTTGTTAGGGGTTTAGGGTTGTTTCTTGTTGGGGTTTAGTGGTTTTTGTTGTTAGGGTGTTAGTGCTGTTTGTTGTTAGGGTGTTAGTGGTTTGTGTTGTTAGGGGGTTAGTGTTGTTTGATGTTAGGGGTTTAGGGTTGTTTGTTGTTAGGGGGTTAGAGTTGTTTGTTGTTAGGGTGTTAGTGTTGTTTGTTGTTAGGGGTTTAGGGTTGTTTGTTGTTAGGGGTTTAAGGTTGTTTCTTGTTGGGGTTTAGTGGTTTTTGTTGTTAGGGTGTTAGTGTTGTTTGTTGTTAGGGTGTTAGTGGTTTGTGTTGTTAGGGGGTTAGTGTTGTTTGATGTTAGGGGGTTAGGGTTGTTTGTTGTTAGGGTGTTAGTGTTCTTTGATGTTAGGGGTTTAGGGTTGTTTGTTAGGGTGTTAGTTTTCTTTGTTGTTAGGGGGTTAGGGTTGTTTCTTGTTACGGGGTTAGTGTTGTTTGTTGTTACGGGGTTAGGGTAGTTTCTTGTTAGGGGTTTAGTGTTGTTTTTTGTTAGGGGGTTAGTGTTGTTTGTTGTTAGGGTGTTAGTGGTTTTTGTTGTTAGGGTGTTAGTGTTGTTTGTTGTTAGGGTGTTAGTGGTTTGTGTTCTTAGGGGGTTAGTGTTGTTTGATGTTAGGGGTTTAGGGTTGTTTGTTGTTAGGGGGTTAGGGTTGTTTGTTGTTAGGGTGTTAGTGTTATTTGATGTTAGGGGTTTAGGGTTGTTTGTTGTTAGGGGGTTAGAGTTGTTTGTTGTTAGGGTGTTAGTCTTGTTTGTTGTTAGGGGTTTAGGGTTGTTTCTTGTTGGGGTTTAGTGGTTTTTGTTGTTAGCGTGTTAGTGTTGTTTGTTGTTAGGGTGTTAGTGGTTTGTGTTGTTAGGGGTTTAGTGTTGTTTGATGTTAGGGGTTTAGGGTTGTTTGTTGTTAGGGGGTTAGAGTTGTTTGTTGTTAGGGTGTTAGTGTTGTTTGTTGTTAGGGGTTTAGGGTTGTTTGTTGTTAGGGGTTTAAGGTTGTTTCTTGTTGGGGTTTAGTGGTTTTTGTTGTTAGGGTGTTAGTGTTGTTTGTTGTTAGGGTGTTAGTGGTTTGTGTTGTTAGGGGGTTAGTGTTGTTTGATGTTAGGGGGTTAGGGTTGTTTGTTGTTAGGGTGTTAGTGTTCTTTGATGTTAGGGGTTTAGGGTTGTTTGTTGTTAGGGGGTTAGGGTTGTTTGTTGTTAGGGTGTTAGTGTTCTTTGATGTTAGGGGTTTAGGGTTGTTTGTTGTTAGGGGGTTAGAGTTGTTTGTTGTTAGGGGGTTAGTGTTTTTTATTAGGGGTTTAGGGTTGTTTCTTGTTGGGGTTTAGTGGTTTTTGTTGTTAGGGTGTTAATGTTGTTTGTTCTTAGGGTGTTAGTGTTTTGTGTTGTTAGGGGGTTAGTGTTGTTTGATGTTAGGGGTTTAGGGTTGTTTGTTGTGAGGGGGTTAGTGTTGTTTGTTGTGAGGGTGTTAGGGTTGTTTGTTGTTAGTGGTTTACGGTTGTTTGTTGTTAGTGCGTTAGGGTTGTTTGTTGTTTGGGGGTTAGTGTTTGTTGTTAGGGGGCTAGGGTTGTTTGTTGTTAGGGTGTTAGTGTTCTTTGATGTTAGGGGTTTAGGGTTGTTTGTTGTTAGGGGGTTAGGGTTGTTTGTTGTTAGGGTGTTAGTGTTGTTTGTTGTTGGGGGGTAGGGTTGTTTGTTGTTAGGGTGTTAGTGTTCTTTGTTGTTAGTGGGTTAGGGTTGTTTGTTGTTTGGTTAGGGTTGGTTGTTGTTGGGGGTTAGTGTTGTTTGTTGTTAGGGGTTTAGGGTTGTTTCTTGTTGGGGTTTAGTGGTTTTTGTTGTTAGGGTGTTAGTGTTTATTGTGGTTAGGGGTTAGTGTTGTTGGTTGTTCAGGGGTTAGGATTGTTTTTTGTTAGGGGGTTAGGGTTGTTTGTTGTTTGGGGGTTAGGGTTGTTTGTTGTTACGGGGTTAGTGTTGTTTGTTGTTACGGTGTTAGGGTAGTTTCTTGTTAGGGGTTTAGTGTTGTTTGTTGTTAGGGGGTTAGGGTTGTTTCTTGTTGGGGTTTAGTGGTTTTTGTTGTTAGGGTGTTATTGTTGTTTGTTGTTAGGGTGTTAGTGTTTTGTGTTGTTAGGGGGTTAGTGTTGTTTGATGATCGGGGTTTAGGGTTGTTTGTTGTTAGTGGGTTAGGGTTGTTTGTTGTTAGTGGGTTAGTGTTTTTGGTGTTCAGGGGTTAGGGTTGTTAGTTGTTAGGGTGTTAGTGTTCTTTGTTGTTAGGGGGTTAGGGTTGTTTCTTGTTGGGGTTTAGTGGTTTTTGTTGTTAGGGTGTTAGTGTTGTTTGTTGTTAGGGTGTTAGTGGTTTGTGTTGTTAGGGGGTTAGTGTTGTTTGATGTTAGGGGTTTAGGGTTGTTTGTTCTTAGTGGGTTAGGGTTGTTTGTTGTTAGTGGGTTAGTGTTTTTGGTTTTCAGGGTTTAGGGTTGTTTGTTGTTAGGGTGTTAGTGTTCTTTGTTGTTAGGGGGTTAGGGTTGTTTCTTGTTATGGGGTTAGTGTTGTTTGTTGTTACGGGGTTAGGGTAGTTTCTTGTTAGGGGTTTAGTGTTGTTTTTTGTTAGGGGGTTAGTGTTTGTTGTTAGGGGTTTAAGGTTGTTTCTTGTTGGGGTTTAGTGGTTTTTGTTGTTAGGGTGTTAGTGTTGTTTGATGTTAGGGGTTTAGGGTTGTTTGTTTTTAGGGGGTTAGGGTTGTTTGTTGTTAGGGTGTTAGTGTTCTTTGATGTTAGGGGTTTAGGGTTGTTTGTTGTTAGGGGGTTAGAGTTGTTTGTTGTTAGGGTGTTAGTGTTGTTTGTTGTTAGGGGTTTAGGGTTGTTTCTTGTTGGGGTTTAGTGGTTTTTGTTGTTAGGGTGTTAGTGCTGTTTGTTGTTAGGGTGTTAGTGGTTTGTGTTGTTAGGGGGTTAGTGTTGTTTGATGTTAGGGGTTTAGGGTTGTTTGTTGTTAGGGGGTTAGAGTTGTTTGTTGTTAGGGTGTTAGTGTTGTTTGTTGTTAGGGGTTTAGGGTTGTTTGTTGTTAGGGGTTTAAGGTTGTTTCTTGTTGGGGTTTAGTGGTTTTTGTTGTTAGGGTGTTAGTGTTGTTTGTTGTTAGGGTGTTAGTGGTTTGTGTTGTTAGGGGGTTAGTGTTGTTTGATGTTAGGGGGTTAGGGTTGTTTGTTGTTAGGGTGTTAGTGTTCTTTGATGTTAGGGGTTTAGGGTTGTTTGTTAGGGTGTTAGTGTTCTTTGTTGTTAGGGGGTTAGGGTTGTTTCTTGTTACGGGGTTAGTGTTGTTTGTTGTTACGGGGTTAGGGTAGTTTCTTGTTAGGGTTTAGTGTTGTTTTTTGTTAGGGGGTTAGTGTTTGTTGTTAGGGGTTTAGGGTTCTTTCTTGTTGGGGTTTAGTGGTTTTTGTTGTTAGGGTGTTAGTGTTGTTTGTTGTTAGGGTGTTAGTGGTTTGTGTTGTTAGGGGGTTAGTGTTGTTTGATGTTAGGGGTTTAGGGTTGTTTGTTGTTAGTTTGTTAGGGTTGTTTGTTGTTAGTGGGATAGTGTTTTTGGTTTTCAGAGGTTAGGGTTGTTTGTTGTTAGGGTGTTAGTGTTCTTTGTTGTTAGGGGGTTAGGGTTGTTTGTTGTTACGGGGTTAGTGTTGTTTGTTGTTACGGGGTTAGGGTAGTTTCTTGTTAGGGGTTTAGTGTTGTTTTTTGTTAGGGGGTTAGTGTTTGTTGTTAGGGGTTTAAGGTTGTTTCTTGTTGGGGTTTAGTGGTTTTTGTTGTTAGGGTGTTAGTGTTGTTTGATGTTAGGGTTTTAGGGTTGTTTGTTGTTAGGGGGTTAAGGTTGTTTGTTGTTAGGGTGTTAGTGTTCTTTGATGTTAGGGGTTTAGGGTTTTTTGTTGTTAGGGGGTTAGAGTTGTTTGTTGTTAGGGTGTTAGTGTTGTTTGTTGTTAGGGGTGTAGGGTTGTTTCTTGTTGGGGTTTAGTGGTTTTTGTTGTTAGGGTGTTAGTGCTGTTTGTTGTTAGGGTGTTAGTGGTTTGTGTTGTTAGGGGGTTAGTGTTGTTTGATGTTAGGGGTTTAGGGTTGTTTGTTGTTAGGGGGTTAGAGTTGTTTGTTGTTAGGGTGTTAGTGTTGTTTGTTGTTAGGGGTTTAGGGTTGTTTGTTGTTAGGGGTTTAAGGTTGTTTCTTGTTGGGGTTTAGTGGTTTTTGTTGTTAGGGTGTTAGTGTTGTTTGTTGTTAGGGTGTTAGTGGTTTGTGTTGTTAGGGGGTTAGTGTTGTTTGATGTTAGGGGGTTAGGGTTGTTTGTTGTTAGGGTGTTAGTGTTCTTTGATGTTAGGGGTTTAGGGTTGTTTGTTAGGGTGTTAGTTTTCTTTGTTGTTAGGGGGTTAGGGTTGTTTCTTGTTACGGGGTTAGTGTTGTTTGTTGTTACGGGGTTAGGGTAGTTTCTTGTTAGGGGTTTAGTGTTGTTTTTTGTTAGGGTGTTAGTGTTGTTTGTTGTTAGGGTGTTAGTGGTTTTTGTTGTTAGGGTGTTAGTGTTGTTTGTTGTTAGGGTGTTAGTGGTTTGTGTTCTTAGGGGGTTAGTGTTGTTTGATGTTAGGGGTTTAGGGTTGTTTGTTGTTAGGGGGTTAGGGTTGTTTGTTGTTAGGGTGTTAGTGTTCTTTGATGTTAGGGGTTTAGGGTTGTTTGTTGTTAGGGGGTTAGAGTTGTTTGTTGTTAGGGTGTTAGTCTTGTTTGTTGTTAGGGGTTTAGGGTTGTTTCTTGTTGGGGTTTAGTGGTTTTTGTTGTTAGGGTGTTAGTGTTGTTTGTTGTTAGGGTGTTAGTGGTTTGTGTTGTTAGGGGTTTAGTGTTGTTTGATGTTAGGGGTTTAGGGTTGTTTGTTGTTAGGGGGTTAGAGTTGTTTGTTGTTAGGGTGTTAGTGTTGTTTGTTGTTAGGGGTTTAGGGTTGTTTGTTGTTAGGGGTTTAAGGTTGTTTCTTGTTGGGGTTTAGTGGTTTTTGTTGTTAGGGTGTTAGTGTTGTTTGTTGTTAGGGTGTTAGTGGTTTGTGTTGTTAGGGGGTTAGTGTTGTTTGATGTTAGGGGGTTAGGGTTGTTTGTTGTTAGGGTGTTAGTGTTCTTTGATGTTAGGGGTTTAGGGTTGTTTGTTGTTAGGGGGTTAGGGTTGTTTGTTGTTAGGGTGTTAGTGTTCTTTGATGTTAGGGGTTTAGGGTTGTTTGTTTTTAGGGGGTTAGAGTTGTTTGTTGTTAGGGGGTTAGTGTTTTTTGTTAGGGGTTTAGGGTTGTTTCTTGTTGGGGTTTAGTGGTTTTTGTTGTTAGGGTGTTAATGTTGTTTGTTCTTAGGGTGTTAGTGTTTTGTGTTGTTAGGGGGTTAGTGTTGTTTGATGTTAGGGGTTTAGGGTTGTTTGTTGTGAGGGGGTTAGTGTTGTTTGTTGTGAGGGTGTTAGGGTTGTTTGTTGTTAGTGGTTTACGGTTGTTTGTTGTCAGTGCGTTAGGGTTGTTTGTTGTTTGGGGGTTAGTGTTTGTTGTTAGGGGGCTAGGGTTGTTTGTTGTTAGGGTGTTAGTGTTCTTTGATGTTAGGGGTTTAGGGTTGTTTGTTGTTAGGGGGTTAGGGTTGTTTGTTGTTAGGGTGTTAGTGTTGTTTGTTGTTGGGGGGTAGGGTTGTTTGTTGTTAGGGTGTTAGTGTTCTTTGTTGTTAGTGGGTTAGGGTTGTTTGTTGTTTGGTTAGGGTTGGTTGTTGTTGGGGGTTAGTGTTGTTTGTTGTTAGGGGTTTAGGGTTGTTTCTTGTTGGGGTTTAGTGGTTTTTGTTGTTAGGGTGTTAGTGTTTATTGTGGTTAGGGGTTAGTGTTGTTGGTTGTTCAGGGGTTAGGATTGTTTTTTGTTAGGGGGTTAGGGTTGTTTGTTGTTTGGGGGTTAGGGTTGTTTGTTGTTACGGGGTTAGTGTTGTTTGTTGTTACGGTGTTAGGGTAGTTTCTTGTTAGGGGTTTAGTGTTGTTTGTTGTTAGGGGGTTAGGGTTGTTTCTTGTTGGGGTTTAGTGGTTTTTGTTGTTAGGGTGTTATTGTTGTTTGTTGTTAGGGTGTTAGTGTTTTGTGTTGTTAGGGGGTTAGTGTTGTTTGATGATCGGGGTTTAGGGTTGTTTGTTGTTAGTGGGTTAGGGTTGTTTGTTGTTAGTGGGTTAGTGTTTTTGGTGTTCAGGGGTTAGGGTTGTTAGTTGTTAGGGTGTTAGTGTTCTTTGTTGTTAGGGGGTTAGGGTTGTTTCTTGTTGGGGTTTAGTGGTTTTTGTTGTTAGGGTGTTAGTGTTGTTTGTTGTTAGGGTGTTAGTGGTTTGTGTTGTTAGGGGGTTAGTGTTGTTTGATGTTAGGGGTTTAGGGTTGTTTGTTCTTAGTGGGTTAGGGTTGTTTGTTGTTAGTGGGTTAGTGTTTTTGGTTTTCAGGGGTTAGGGTTGTTAGTTGTTAGGGTATTAGTGTTCTTTGTTGTTAGGGGGTTAGGGTTGTTTCTTGTTACGGGGTTAGTGTTGTTTGTTGTTACGGGGTTAGGGTAGTTTTTTGTGTGGGGTTTAGTGTTGTTTTTTGTTAGGGGGTTAGTGTTTGTTGTTAGGGGTTTAGGGTTGTTTCTTGTTGGGGTTTAGTGGTTTTTGTTGTTAGGGTGTTAGTGTTTATTGTGGTTAGGGGTTAGTGTTTTTGGTTGTTCGGGGGTTAGGATTGTTTGTTTTTAGGGGGTTAGGGTTGTTTGTTGTTTGGGGGTTACGGTTGTTTGTTGTTACGGGGTTAGTGTTGTTTGTTGTTACGGGGTTAGGGTAGTTTCTTGTTAGGGGTTTAGTGTTGTTTGTTGTTAGGGGTTTAGGGTTGTTTCTTGTTGCGGTTTAGTGGTTTTTGTTGTTAGGGAGTTAGTGTTGTTTGTTGTTAGGGGGTTAGTGTTCTTTGTTGTTACGGTGTTAGTGTTTTGTGTTGTTAGGGGGTTAGTGTTGTTTGATGTTAGGGGTTTAGGGTTGTTTGTTGTTAGGGGGTAGGGTTGTTTGTTGTTACCGGGTTAGTGTTGTTTGTTGTTACGGGTTTAGGGTAATTTCTTGTTAGGGGTTTAGTGTTGTTTGTTGTTAGGGGGTTAGTGTTTGTTGTTAGGGGTTTAGGGTTGTTTCTTGTTGGGGTTTAGTGGTTTTTGTTGTTAGGGTGTTAGTGTTGTTTGTTGTTAGGGTGTTAGTGTTTTGTGTTGTTAGGGGGTTAGTGTTATTTGATGTTAGGGGTTTAGGGTTGTTTGTTGTTAGAGTTTTAGTGTTGTTTGTTGTTAGGGTGTTAGGGTTGTTTGTTGTTAGTGGTTTAGGGTTGTTTGTTGTTAGGGGGTTAGTGTTGTTTGTTGTTAGGGGGTTAGGGTTGTTTGCTGTTAGGGTGTTAGTGTTGTTTGTTGTTAGGGGGTTAGGGTTGTTTGTTGTTAGGGTGTTAGAGTTGTTTGTTGTTAGGGGGTTAGGGTTGTTTGTTGTTCGAGTGTTAGTGTTGTTTGTTTTTAGTGGGTTAGGTTTGTTTGTTGTTTGGTTAGGGTTGTTTGTGTTAGTGGGTTAGTTTTGTTTGTTGTTAGGGTTTTAGGGTTGTTTCTTGTTGGGGTTTAGTGGTTTTTGTTGTTAGGGTGTTAGTGTTGTTTGTTGTTAGGGGTTTAGGGTTGTTTCTTGTTGGGGTATAGTGGTTTTTGTTGTTCGGGTGTTAGTGTTTATTGTGGTTAGGGGGTTAGTGTTATTCGTTGTTCGGGGGTTAGGATTGTTTGTTTTTAGGGGGTTAGGGTTGTTTGTTGTTTGGGGGTTAGGGTTGTTTGTTGTTACGGGGTTAGTGTTGTTTGTTGTTACGGGGTTAGGGTAATTTCTTGTTAGGGGTTTAGTGGTGTTTGTTGTTAGGGGGTTAGTGTTTGTTGTTAGGGGTTTAGGGTTGTTTCTTGTTGGGGTTTAGTGGTTTTTGTTGTTAGGGTGTTAGTGTTGTTTGTTGTTAGGGTGTTAGTGGTTTGTGTTGTTAGGGGGTTAGTGTTGTTTGATGTTAGGGGTTTAGGGTTGTTTGTTGTTAGGGGGTTAGGGTTGTTTGTTGTTAGGGTGTTAGTGTTCTTTGATGTTAGGGGTTTAGGGTTGTTTGTTGTTAGGGGGTTAGGGTTGTTTGTTGTTAGGGTGTTAGTGTTGTTTGTTGTTGGGGGGTAGGGTTGTTTGTTGTTAGGGTGTTAGTGTTCTTTGTTGTTAGTGGGTTAGGGTTGTTTGTTGTTTGGTTAGGGTTGGTTGTTGTTGGGGGTTAGTGTTGTTTGTTGTTAGGGGTTTAGGGTTGTTTCTTGTTGGGGTTTAGTGGTTTTTGTTGTTAGGGTGTTAGTGTTTATTGTGGTTAGGGGTTAGTGTTGTTGGTTGTTCAGGGGTTAGGATTGTTTTTTGTTAGGGGGTTAGGGTTGTTTGTTGTTTGGGGGTTAGGGTTGTTTGTTGTTACGGGGTTAGTGTTGTTTGTTGTTACGGTGTTAGGGTAGTTTCTTGTTAGGGGTTTAGTGTTGTTTGTTGTTAGGGGGTTAGGGTTGTTTCTTGTTGGGGTTTAGTGGTTTTTGTTGTTAGGGTGTTATTGTTGTTTGTTGTTAGGGTGTTAGTGTTTTGTGTTGTTAGGGGGTTAGTGTTGTTTGATGATCGGGGTTTAGGGTTGTTTGTTGTTAGTGGGTTAGGGTTGTTTGTTGTTAGTGGGTTAGTGTTTTTGGTGTTCAGGGGTTAGGGTTGTTAGTTGTTAGGGTGTTAGTGTTCTTTGTTGTTAGGGGGTTAGGGTTGTTTCTTGTTGGGGTTTAGTGGTTTTTGTTGTTAGGGTGTTAGTGTTGTTTGTTGTTAGGGTGTTAGTGGTTTGTGTTGTTAGGGGGTTAGTGTTGTTTGATGTTAGGGGTTTAGGGTTGTTTGTTCTTAGTGGGTTAGGGTTGTTTGTTGTTAGTGGGTTAGTGTTTTTGGTTTTCAGGGGTTAGGGTTGTTAGTTGTTAGGGTATTAGTGTTCTTTGTTGTTAGGGGGTTAGGGTTGTTTCTTGTTACGGGGTTAGTGTTGTTTGTTGTTACGGGGTTAGGGTAGTTTTTTGTGTGGGGTTTAGTGTTGTTTTTTGTTAGGGGGTTAGTGTTTGTTGTTAGGGGTTTAGGGTTGTTTCTTGTTGGGGTTTAGTGGTTTTTGTTGTTAGGGTGTTAGTGTTTATTGTGGTTAGGGGTTAGTGTTTTTGGTTGTTCGGGGGTTAGGATTGTTTGTTTTTAGGGGGTTAGGGTTGTTTGTTGTTTGGGGGTTACGGTTGTTTGTTGTTACGGGGTTAGTGTTGTTTGTTGTTACGGGGTTAGGGTAGTTTCTTGTTAGGGGTTTAGTGTTGTTTGTTGTTAGGGGTTTAGGGTTGTTTCTTGTTGCGGTTTAGTGGTTTTTGTTGTTAGGGAGTTAGTGTTGTTTGTTGTTAGGGGGTTAGTGTTCTTTGTTGTTACGGTGTTAGTGTTTTGTGTTGTTAGGGGGTTAGTGTTGTTTGATGTTAGGGGTTTAGGGTTGTTTGTTGTTAGGGGGTAGGGTTGTTTGTTGTTACCGGGTTAGTGTTGTTTGTTGTTACGGGTTTAGGGTAATTTCTTGTTAGGGGTTTAGTGTTGTTTGTTGTTAGGGGGTTAGTGTTTGTTGTTAGGGGTTTAGGGTTGTTTCTTGTTGGGGTTTAGTGGTTTTTGTTGTTAGGGTGTTAGTGTTGTTTGTTGTTAGGGTGTTAGTGTTTTGTGTTGTTAGGGGGTTAGTGTTATTTGATGTTAGGGGTTTAGGGTTGTTTGTTGTTAGAGTTTTAGTGTTGTTTGTTGTTAGGGTGTTAGGGTTGTTTGTTGTTAGTGGTTTAGGGTTGTTTGTTGTTAGGGGGTTAGTGTTGTTTGTTGTTAGGGGGTTAGGGTTGTTTGCTGTTAGGGTGTTAGTGTTGTTTGTTGTTAGGGGGTTAGGGTTGTTTGTTGTTAGGGTGTTAGAGTTGTTTGTTGTTAGGGGGTTAGGGTTGTTTGTTGTTCGAGTGTTAGTGTTGTTTGTTTTTAGTGGGTTAGGTTTGTTTGTTGTTTGGTTAGGGTTGTTTGTGTTAGTGGGTTAGTTTTGTTTGTTGTTAGGGTTTTAGGGTTGTTTCTTGTTGGGGTTTAGTGGTTTTTGTTGTTAGGGTGTTAGTGTTGTTTGTTGTTAGGGGTTTAGGGTTGTTTCTTGTTGGGGTATAGTGGTTTTTGTTGTTCGGGTGTTAGTGTTTATTGTGGTTAGGGGGTTAGTGTTATTCGTTGTTCGGGGGTTAGGATTGTTTGTTTTTAGGGGGTTAGGGTTGTTTGTTGTTTGGGGGTTAGGGTTGTTTGTTGTTACGGGGTTAGTGTTGTTTGTTGTTACGGGGTTAGGGTAATTTCTTGTTAGGGGTTTAGTGGTGTTTGTTGTTAGGGGGTTAGTGTTTGTTGTTAGGGGTTTAGGGTTGTTTCTTGTTGGGGTTTAGTGGTTTTTGTTGTTAGGGTGTTAGTGTTGTTTGTTGTTAGGGTGTTAGTGGTTTGTGTTGTTAGGGGGTTAGTGTTGTTTGATGTTAGGGGTTTAGGGTTGTTTGTTGTTAGGGGGTTAGGGTTGTTTGTTGTTAGGGTGTTAGTGTTGTTTGTTGTTAGGGGTTTAGGGTTGTTTGTTGTTAGGGGTTTAAGGTTGTTTCTTGTTGGGGTTTAGTGGTTTTTGTTGTTAGGGTGTTAGTGTTGTTTGTTGTTAGGGTGTTAGTGGTTTGTGTTGTTAGGGGGTTAGTGTTGTTTGATGTTAGGGGTTTAGGGTTGTTTGTTGTTAGGGGGTTAGAGTTGTTTGTTGTTAGGGTGTTAGTGTTGTTTGTTGTTAGGGGTTTAGGGTTGTTTGTTGTTAGGGGTTTAAGGTTGTTTCTTGTTGGGGTTTAGTGGTTTTTGTTGTTAGGGTGTTAGTGTTGTTTGTTGTTAGGGTGTTAGTGGTTTGTGTTGTTAGGGGGTTACTGTTGTTTGATGTTAGGGGTTTAGGGTTGTTTGTTGTTAGGGGCTTAGAGTTGTTTGTTGTTAGGGTGTTAGTGTTGTTTGTTGTTAGGGGTTTAGGGTTGTTTGTTGTTAGGGGTTTAAGGTTGTTTCTTGTTGGGGTTTAGTGGTTTTTGTTGTTAGGGTGTTAGTGTTGTTTGTTGTTAGGGTGTTAGTGGTTTGTGTTGTTAGGGGGTTACTGTTGTTTGATGTTAGGGGTTTAGGGTTGTTTGTTGTTAGGGGGTTAGAGTTGTTTGTTGTTAGGGTGTTAGTGTTGTTTGATGTTAGGGGTTTAGGGTTGTTTGTTGTTAGGGGTTTAAGGTTGTTTCTTGTTGGGGTTTAGTGGTTTTTGTTGTTAGGGTGTTAGTGTTGTTTGTTGTTAGGGTGTCAGTGGTTTCTGTTGTTAGGGGGTTAGTGTTGTTTGATGTTAGGGGTTTAGGGTTGTTTGTTGTTAGGGGGTTAGTGTTCTTTGTTGTTAGGGGGTTAGGGTTGTTTCTTGTTACGGGGTTAGTGTTGTTTGTTGTTACGGGGTTAGGGTAGTTTCTTGTTAGGGGTTTAGTGTTGTTTTTCGTTAGGGGGTTAGTGTTTGTTGTTAGGGGTTTAGGGTTGTTTCTTGTTGGGGTTTAGTGGTTTTTGTTGTTAGTGTGTTAGTGTTGTTTGATGTTAGGGGTTTAGGGTTGTTTGTTGTTAGGGGGTTAGAGTTGTTTGTTGTTAGGGTGTTAGTGTTGTTTGTTGTTAGGGTGTTAGTTGTTTGTGTTGTTAGGGGGTTAGTGTTGTTTGATGTTAGGGGTTTAGGGTTGTTTGTTGTTAGTGGGTTAGGGTTGTTTGTTGTTAGTGGGTTAGTGTTTTTGGTTTTCAGGGGTTAGGGTTGTTTGTTTTTTGGGGGTTAGTGTTTGTTGTTAGGGGGTTAGGGTTGTTTGTTGTTAGGGTGTTAGTGGTTTGTGTTGTTAGGGTGTTAGTGTTGTTTGATGTTAGGGGTTTAGGGTTGTTTGTTGTTAGGGTGTTAGTGTTGTTTTTTGTTAGGGTGTTAGTGGTTTGTGTTGTTAGGGGGTTAGTGTTGTTTGATGTTAGGGTTTTAGGGTTGTTTGTTGTTAGGGGGTTAGAGTTGTTTGTTGTTAGGGTGTTAGTGTTGTTTGTTGTTAGGGGTTTAGGGTTGTTTGTTGTTAGGGGTTTAAGGTTGTTTCTTGTTGGAGTTTAGTGGTTTTTGTTGTTAGGGTGTTAGTGTTGTTTGTTGTTAGGGTGTTAGTGGTTTGTGTTGTTAGGGGGTTAGTGTTGTTTGATGTTAGGGGGGTAGGGTTGTTTGTTGTTAGGGTGTTAGTGTTCTTTGATGTTAGGGGTTTAGGGTTGTTTGTTGTTAGGGTGTTAGTGTTCTTTGTTGTTAGGGGGTTAGGGTTGTTTCTTGTTACGGGGTTAGTGTTGTTTGTTGTTACGGGGTTAGGGTAGTTTCTTGTTAGGGGTTTAGTGTTGTTTTTTGTTAGGGGGTTAGTGTTTGTTGTTACGGGTTTAGGGTTGTTTCTTGTTGGGGTTTAGTGGTTTTTGTTGTTAGGGTGTTAGTGTTGTTTGTTGTTAGGGTGTTAGTGGTTTGTGTTGTTAGGGGGTTAGTGTTGTTTGATGTTAGGGGTTTAGGGTTGTTTGTTGTTAGTGGGTTAGGGTTGTTTGTTGTTAGTGGGTTAGTGTTTTTGGTTTTCAGGGGTTAGGGTTGTTTGTTGTTAGGGTGTTAGTGTTCTTTGTTGTTAGGGGGTTAGGGTTGTTTCTTGTTACGGGGTTAGTGTTGTTTGTTGTTACGGGGTTAGGGTAGTTTCTTGTTAGGGGTTTAGTGTTGTTTTTTGTTAGGGAGTTAGTGTTTGTTGTTAGGGGTTTAGGGTTGTTTCTTGTTGGGTTTTAGTGGTTTTAGTTAGGGTGTTAGTGTTGTTTGTTGTTAGGGTTTTAGTGGTTTGTGTTGTTGGGGGTTAGTGTTGTTTGATGTTAGGGGTTTAGGGTTGTTTGTTGTTAGGGGTTTAAGGTTGTTTCTTGTTGGGTTTTAGTGGTTTTTGTTGTTAGGGTGTTAGTGTTGTTTGTTGTTAGGGTGTTAGTGGTTTGTGTTGTTAGGGGGTTAGTGTTGTTTGATGTTAGGGGTTTAGGGTTGTTTGTTGTTAGGGGGTTAGAGTTGTTTGTTGTTAGGGTGTTAGTGTTGTTTGTTGTTAGGGGTTTAGGGTTGTTTGTTGTTAGGGGTTTAAGGTTGTTTCTTGTTGGGGTTTAGTGGTTTTTGTTGTTAGGGTGTTAGTGTTGTTTGTTGTTAGGGTGTTAGTGGTTTGTGTTGTTAGGGGGTTAGTGTTGTTTGATGTTAGGAGTTTAGAGTTGTTTGTTGTTAGGGGGTTAGAGTTGTTTGTTGTTAGGGTGTTAGTGTTGTTTGTTCTTAGGGGTTTAGCGTTGTTTGTTGTTAGGGGTTTAAGGTTGTTTCTTGTTGGGGTTTAGTGGTTTTTGTTGTTAGGGTGTTAGTGTTGTTTGTTGTTAGGGTGTTAGTGGTTTGTGTTGTTAGGGGGTTAGTGTTGTTTGATGTTAGGGGTTTAGGGTTGTTTGTTGTTAGGGGGTTAGAGTTGTTTGTTGTTAGGTTGTTAGTGTTGTTTGTTGTTAGGGGTTTAGGGTTGTTTGTTGTTAGGGGGTTAGAGTTGTTTGTTGTTAGGGTGTTAGTGTTGTTTGATGTTAGGGGTTTAGGGTTGTTTGTTGTTAGTGGGTTAGGGTTGTTTGTTGTTAGTGGGTTAGTGTTTTTGGTTTTCAGGGGTTAGGGTTGTTTGTTGTTTGGGGGTTAGTGTTTGTTGTTAGGGGGTTAGGGTTGTTTGTTGTTAGGGTGTTAGTGGTTTGTGTTGTTAGGGTGTTAGTGTTGTTTGATGTTAGGGGTTTAGGGTTGTTTGTTGTTAGGGGGTTAGGGTTGTTTGTTGTTAGGGTGTTAGTGTTCTTTGTTGTTAGGGGGTTAGGGTTGTTTCTTGTTATGGGGTTAGTGTTGTTTGTTGTTACGGGCTTTGGGTAGTTTCTTGTTAGGGGTTTAGGGTTGTTTGTTGTTAGGGGTTTAGGGTTGTTTCTTGTTGGGGTTTAGTGGTTTTTGTTGTTAGGGTGTTAGTGTTGTTTGTTGTTAGGGTGTTAGTGGTTTGTGTTGTTAGGGGGTTAGTGTTGTTTGATGTTAGGGGTTTAGGGTTGTTTGTTGTTAGGGGGTTAGGGTTGTTTGTTGTTAGGGTGTTAGTGTTGTTTGTTGTTAGGGGTTTAGGGTTGTTTGTTGTTAGGGGTTTAAGGTTGTTTCTTGTTGGGGTTTAGTGGTTTTTGTTGTTAGGGTGTTAGTGTTGTTTGTTGTTAGGGTGTTAGTGGTTTGTGTTGTTAGGGGGTTAGTGTTGTTTGATGTTAGGGGTTTAGGGTTGTTTGTTGTTAGGGGGTTAGAGTTGTTTGTTGTTAGGGTGTTAGTGTTGTTTGTTGTTAGGGGTTTAGGGTTGTTTGTTGTTAGGGGTTTAAGGTTGTTTCTTGTTGGGGTTTAGTGGTTTTTGTTGTTAGGGTGTTAGTGTTGTTTATTGTTAGGGTGTTAGTGGTTTGTGTTGTTAGGGGGTTAGTGTTGTTTGATGTTAGGGGTTTAGGGTTGTTTGTTGTTAGGGGCTTAGAGTTGTTTGTTGTTAGGGTGTTAGTGTTGTTTGTTGTTAGGGGTTTAGGGTTGTTTGTTGTTAGGGGTTTAAGGTTGTTTCTTGTTGGGGTTTAGTGGTTTTTGTTGTTAGGGTGTTAGTGTTGTTTGTTGTTAGGGTGTTAGTGGTTTGTGTTGTTAGGGGGTTACTGTTGTTTCATGCTGGGGTTTAGGGTTGTTAGTTGTTAGGGGGTTAGAGTTGTTTGTTGTTAGGGTGTTAGTGTTGTTTGATGTTAGGGGTTTAGGGTTGTTTGTTGTTAGGGGTTTAAGGTTGTTTCTTGTTGGGGTTTAGTGGTTTTTGTTGTTAGGGTGTTAGTGTTGTTTGTTGTTAGGGTGTTAGTGGTTTCTGTTGTTAGGGGGTTAGTGTTGTTTGATGTTAGGGGTTTAGGGTTGTTTGTTGTTAGGGGGTTAGAGTTGTTTGTTGTTAGGGTGTTAGTGTTGTTTGTTGTTAGGGGTTTAGGGTTGTTTGTTGTTAGGGGTTTAAGGTTGTTTCTTGTTGGGGTTTAGTGGTTTTTGTTGTTAGGGTGTTAGTGTTGTTTGTTGTTAGGGTGTTAGTGGTTTGTGTTGTTAGGGGGTTAGTGTTGTTTGATGTTAGGGGGTTAGGGTTGTTTGTTGTTAGGGTGTTAGTGTTCTTTGATGTTAGGGGTTTAGGGTTGTTTGTTGTTAGGGTGTTAGTGTTCTTTGTTGTTAGGGGGTTAGGGTTGTTTCTTGTTACGGGGTTAGTGTTGTTTGTTGTTACGGGGTTAGGGTAGTTTCTTGTTAGGGGTTTAGTGTTGTTTTTTGTTAGGGTGTTAGTGTTTGTTGTTAGGGGTTTAGGGTTGTTTCTTGTTGGGGTTTAGTGGTTTTTGTTGTTAGGGTGTTAGTGTTGTTTGTTGTTAGGGTGTTAGTGTTTTGTGTTGTTAGGGGGTTAGTGTTGGTTGATGTTAGGGGTTTAGGGTTGTTTGTTGTTAGTTTGTTAGGGTTGTTTGTTGTTAGTGGGTTAGTGTTTTTGGTTTTCAGGGTTTAGGGTTGTTTGTTGTTAGGGTGTTAGTGTTCTTTGTTGTTAGGGGGTTAGGGTTGTTTCTTGTTACGGGGTTAGTGTTGTTTGCTGTTACGGGGTTAGGGTAGTTTCTTGTTAGGGGTTTAGTGTTGTTTTTTGTTAGGGGGTTAGTGTTTGTTGTTAGGGGTTTAAGGTTGTTTCTTGTTGGGGTTTAGTGGTTTTTGTTGTTAGGGTGTTAGTGTTGTTTGATGTTAGGGGTTTAGGGTTGTTTGTTTTTAGGGGGTTAGGGTTGTTTGTTGTTAGGGTGTTAGTGTTCTTTGATGTTAGGGGTTTAGGGTTGTTTGTTGTTAGGGGGTTAGAGTTGTTTGTTGTTAGGGTGTTAGTGTTGTTTGTTGTTAGGGGTTTAGGGTTGTTTCTTGTTGGGGTTTAGTGGTTTTTGTTGTTAGGGTGTTAGTGCTGTTTGTTGTTAGGGTGTTAGTGGTTTGTGTTGTTAGGGGGTTAGTGTTGTTTGATGTTAGGGGTTTAGGGTTGTTTGTTGTTAGGGGGTTAGAGTTGTTTGTTGTTAGGGTGTTAGTGTTGTTTGTTGTTAGGGGTTTAGGGTTGTTTGTTGTTAGGGGTTTAAGGTTGTTTCTTGTTGGGGTTTAGTGGTTTTTGTTGTTAGGGTGTTAGTGTTGTTTGTTGTTAGGGTGTTAGTGGTTTGTGTTGTTAGGGGGTTAGTGTTGTTTGATGTTAGGGGGTTAGGGTTGTTTGTTGTTAGGGTGTTAGTGTTCTTTGATGTTAGGGGTTTAGGGTTGTTTGTTAGGGTGTTAGTTTTCTTTGTTGTTAGGGGGTTAGGGTTGTTTCTTGTTACGGGGTTAGTGTTGTTTGTTGTTACGGGGTTAGGGTAGTTTCTTGTTAGGGGTTTAGTGTTGTTTTTTGTTAGGGGGTTAGTGTTGTTTGTTGTTAGGGTGTTAGTGGTTTTTGTTGTTAGGGTGTTAGTGTTGTTTGTTGTTAGGGTGTTAGTGGTTTGTGTTCTTAGGGGGTTAGTGTTGTTTGATGTTAGGGGTTTAGGGTTGTTTGTTGTTAGGGGGTTAGGGTTGTTTGTTGTTAGGGTGTTAGTGTTATTTGATGTTAGGGGTTTAGGGTTGTTTGTTGTTAGGGGGTTAGAGTTGTTTGTTGTTAGGGTGTTAGTCTTGTTTGTTGTTAGGGGTTTAGGGTTGTTTCTTGTTGGGGTTTAGTGGTTTTTGTTGTTAGCGTGTTAGTGTTGTTTGTTGTTAGGGTGTTAGTGGTTTGTGTTGTTAGGGGTTTAGTGTTGTTTGATGTTAGGGGTTTAGGGTTGTTTGTTGTTAGGGGGTTAGAGTTGTTTGTTGTTAGGGTGTTAGTGTTGTTTGTTGTTAGGGGTTTAGGGTTGTTTGTTGTTAGGGGTTTAAGGTTGTTTCTTGTTGGGGTTTAGTGGTTTTTGTTGTTAGGGTGTTAGTGTTGTTTGTTGTTAGGGTGTTAGTGGTTTGTGTTGTTAGGGGGTTAGTGTTGTTTGATGTTAGGGGGTTAGGGTTGTTTGTTGTTAGGGTGTTAGTGTTCTTTGATGTTAGGGGTTTAGGGTTGTTTGTTGTTAGGGGGTTAGGGTTGTTTGTTGTTAGGGTGTTAGTGTTCTTTGATGTTAGGGGTTTAGGGTTGTTTGTTGTTAGGGGGTTAGAGTTGTTTGTTGTTAGGGGGTTAGTGTTTTTTATTAGGGGTTTAGGGTTGTTTCTTGTTGGGGTTTAGTGGTTTTTGTTGTTAGGGTGTTAATGTTGTTTGTTCTTAGGGTGTTAGTGTTTTGTGTTGTTAGGGGGTTAGTGTTGTTTGATGTTAGGGGTTTAGGGTTGTTTGTTGTGAGGGGGTTAGTGTTGTTTGTTGTGAGGGTGTTAGGGTTGTTTGTTGTTAGTGGTTTACGGTTGTTTGTTGTTAGTGCGTTAGGGTTGTTTGTTGTTTGGGGGTTAGTGTTTGTTGTTAGGGGGCTAGGGTTGTTTGTTGTTAGGGTGTTAGTGTTCTTTGATGTTAGGGGTTTAGGGTTGTTTGTTGTTAGGGGGTTAGGGTTGTTTGTTGTTAGGGTGTTAGTGTTGTTTGTTGTTGGGGGGTAGGGTTGTTTGTTGTTAGGGTGTTAGTGTTCTTTGTTGTTAGTGGGTTAGGGTTGTTTGTTGTTTGGTTAGGGTTGGTTGTTGTTGGGGGTTAGTGTTGTTTGTTGTTAGGGGTTTAGGGTTGTTTCTTGTTGGGGTTTAGTGGTTTTTGTTGTTAGGGTGTTAGTGTTTATTGTGGTTAGGGGTTAGTGTTGTTGGTTGTTCAGGGGTTAGGATTGTTTTTTGTTAGGGGGTTAGGGTTGTTTGTTGTTTGGGGGTTAGGGTTGTTTGTTGTTACGGGGTTAGTGTTGTTTGTTGTTACGGTGTTAGGGTAGTTTCTTGTTAGGGGTTTAGTGTTGTTTGTTGTTAGGGGGTTAGGGTTGTTTCTTGTTGGGGTTTAGTGGTTTTTGTTGTTAGGGTGTTATTGTTGTTTGTTGTTAGGGTGTTAGTGTTTTGTGTTGTTAGGGGGTTAGTGTTGTTTGATGATCGGGGTTTAGGGTTGTTTGTTGTTAGTGGGTTAGGGTTGTTTGTTGTTAGTGGGTTAGTGTTTTTGGTGTTCAGGGGTTAGGGTTGTTAGTTGTTAGGGTGTTAGTGTTCTTTGTTGTTAGGGGGTTAGGGTTGTTTCTTGTTGGGGTTTAGTGGTTTTTGTTGTTAGGGTGTTAGTGTTGTTTGTTGTTAGGGTGTTAGTGGTTTGTGTTGTTAGGGGGTTAGTGTTGTTTGATGTTAGGGGTTTAGGGTTGTTTGTTCTTAGTGGGTTAGGGTTGTTTGTTGTTAGTGGGTTAGTGTTTTTGGTTTTCAGGGTTTAGGGTTGTTTGTTGTTAGGGTGTTAGTGTTCTTTGTTGTTAGGGGGTTAGGGTTGTTTCTTGTTATGGGGTTAGTGTTGTTTGTTGTTACGGGGTTAGGGTAGTTTCTTGTTAGGGGTTTAGTGTTGTTTTTTGTTAGGGGGTTAGTGTTTGTTGTTAGGGGTTTAAGGTTGTTTCTTGTTGGGGTTTAGTGGTTTTTGTTGTTAGGGTGTTAGTGTTGTTTGATGTTAGGGGTTTAGGGTTGTTTGTTTTTAGGGGGTTAGGGTTGTTTGTTGTTAGGGTGTTAGTGTTCTTTGATGTTAGGGGTTTAGGGTTGTTTGTTGTTAGGGGGTTAGAGTTGTTTGTTGTTAGGGTGTTAGTGTTGTTTGTTGTTAGGGGTTTAGGGTTGTTTCTTGTTGGGGTTTAGTGGTTTTTGTTGTTAGGGTGTTAGTGCTGTTTGTTGTTAGGGTGTTAGTGGTTTGTGTTGTTAGGGGGTTAGTGTTGTTTGATGTTAGGGGTTTAGGGTTGTTTGTTGTTAGGGGGTTAGAGTTGTTTGTTGTTAGGGTGTTAGTGTTGTTTGTTGTTAGGGGTTTAGGGTTGTTTGTTGTTAGGGGTTTAAGGTTGTTTCTTGTTGGGGTTTAGTGGTTTTTGTTGTTAGGGTGTTAGTGTTGTTTGTTGTTAGGGTGTTAGTGGTTTGTGTTGTTAGGGGGTTAGTGTTGTTTGATGTTAGGGGGTTAGGGTTGTTTGTTGTTAGGGTGTTAGTGTTCTTTGATGTTAGGGGTTTAGGGTTGTTTGTTAGGGTGTTAGTGTTCTTTGTTGTTAGGGGGTTAGGGTTGTTTCTTGTTACGGGGTTAGTGTTGTTTGTTGTTACGGGGTTAGGGTAGTTTCTTGTTAGGGTTTAGTGTTGTTTTTTGTTAGGGGGTTAGTGTTTGTTGTTAGGGGTTTAGGGTTCTTTCTTGTTGGGGTTTAGTGGTTTTTGTTGTTAGGGTGTTAGTGTTGTTTGTTGTTAGGGTGTTAGTGGTTTGTGTTGTTAGGGGGTTAGTGTTGTTTGATGTTAGGGGTTTAGGGTTGTTTGTTGTTAGTTTGTTAGGGTTGTTTGTTGTTAGTGGGATAGTGTTTTTGGTTTTCAGAGGTTAGGGTTGTTTGTTGTTAGGGTGTTAGTGTTCTTTGTTGTTAGGGGGTTAGGGTTGTTTGTTGTTACGGGGTTAGTGTTGTTTGTTGTTACGGGGTTAGGGTAGTTTCTTGTTAGGGGTTTAGTGTTGTTTTTTGTTAGGGGGTTAGTGTTTGTTGTTAGGGGTTTAAGGTTGTTTCTTGTTGGGGTTTAGTGGTTTTTGTTGTTAGGGTGTTAGTGTTGTTTGATGTTAGGGTTTTAGGGTTGTTTGTTGTTAGGGGGTTAAGGTTGTTTGTTGTTAGGGTGTTAGTGTTCTTTGATGTTAGGGGTTTAGGGTTTTTTGTTGTTAGGGGGTTAGAGTTGTTTGTTGTTAGGGTGTTAGTGTTGTTTGTTGTTAGGGGTGTAGGGTTGTTTCTTGTTGGGGTTTAGTGGTTTTTGTTGTTAGGGTGTTAGTGCTGTTTGTTGTTAGGGTGTTAGTGGTTTGTGTTGTTAGGGGGTTAGTGTTGTTTGATGTTAGGGGTTTAGGGTTGTTTGTTGTTAGGGGGTTAGAGTTGTTTGTTGTTAGGGTGTTAGTGTTGTTTGTTGTTAGGGGTTTAGGGTTGTTTGTTGTTAGGGGTTTAAGGTTGTTTCTTGTTGGGGTTTAGTGGTTTTTGTTGTTAGGGTGTTAGTGTTGTTTGTTGTTAGGGTGTTAGTGGTTTGTGTTGTTAGGGGGTTAGTGTTGTTTGATGTTAGGGGGTTAGGGTTGTTTGTTGTTAGGGTGTTAGTGTTCTTTGATGTTAGGGGTTTAGGGTTGTTTGTTAGGGTGTTAGTTTTCTTTGTTGTTAGGGGGTTAGGGTTGTTTCTTGTTACGGGGTTAGTGTTGTTTGTTGTTACGGGGTTAGGGTAGTTTCTTGTTAGGGGTTTAGTGTTGTTTTTTGTTAGGGTGTTAGTGTTGTTTGTTGTTAGGGTGTTAGTGGTTTTTGTTGTTAGGGTGTTAGTGTTGTTTGTTGTTAGGGTGTTAGTGGTTTGTGTTCTTAGGGGGTTAGTGTTGTTTGATGTTAGGGGTTTAGGGTTGTTTGTTGTTAGGGGGTTAGGGTTGTTTGTTGTTAGGGTGTTAGTGTTCTTTGATGTTAGGGGTTTAGGGTTGTTTGTTGTTAGGGGGTTAGAGTTGTTTGTTGTTAGGGTGTTAGTCTTGTTTGTTGTTAGGGGTTTAGGGTTGTTTCTTGTTGGGGTTTAGTGGTTTTTGTTGTTAGGGTGTTAGTGTTGTTTGTTGTTAGGGTGTTAGTGGTTTGTGTTGTTAGGGGTTTAGTGTTGTTTGATGTTAGGGGTTTAGGGTTGTTTGTTGTTAGGGGGTTAGAGTTGTTTGTTGTTAGGGTGTTAGTGTTGTTTGTTGTTAGGGGTTTAGGGTTGTTTGTTGTTAGGGGTTTAAGGTTGTTTCTTGTTGGGGTTTAGTGGTTTTTGTTGTTAGGGTGTTAGTGTTGTTTGTTGTTAGGGTGTTAGTGGTTTGTGTTGTTAGGGGGTTAGTGTTGTTTGATGTTAGGGGGTTAGGGTTGTTTGTTGTTAGGGTGTTAGTGTTCTTTGATGTTAGGGGTTTAGGGTTGTTTGTTGTTAGGGGGTTAGGGTTGTTTGTTGTTAGGGTGTTAGTGTTCTTTGATGTTAGGGGTTTAGGGTTGTTTGTTTTTAGGGGGTTAGAGTTGTTTGTTGTTAGGGGGTTAGTGTTTTTTGTTAGGGGTTTAGGGTTGTTTCTTGTTGGGGTTTAGTGGTTTTTGTTGTTAGGGTGTTAATGTTGTTTGTTCTTAGGGTGTTAGTGTTTTGTGTTGTTAGGGGGTTAGTGTTGTTTGATGTTAGGGGTTTAGGGTTGTTTGTTGTGAGGGGGTTAGTGTTGTTTGTTGTGAGGGTGTTAGGGTTGTTTGTTGTTAGTGGTTTACGGTTGTTTGTTGTCAGTGCGTTAGGGTTGTTTGTTGTTTGGGGGTTAGTGTTTGTTGTTAGGGGGCTAGGGTTGTTTGTTGTTAGGGTGTTAGTGTTCTTTGATGTTAGGGGTTTAGGGTTGTTTGTTGTTAGGGGGTTAGGGTTGTTTGTTGTTAGGGTGTTAGTGTTGTTTGTTGTTGGGGGGTAGGGTTGTTTGTTGTTAGGGTGTTAGTGTTCTTTGTTGTTAGTGGGTTAGGGTTGTTTGTTGTTTGGTTAGGGTTGGTTGTTGTTGGGGGTTAGTGTTGTTTGTTGTTAGGGGTTTAGGGTTGTTTCTTGTTGGGGTTTAGTGGTTTTTGTTGTTAGGGTGTTAGTGTTTATTGTGGTTAGGGGTTAGTGTTGTTGGTTGTTCAGGGGTTAGGATTGTTTTTTGTTAGGGGGTTAGGGTTGTTTGTTGTTTGGGGGTTAGGGTTGTTTGTTGTTACGGGGTTAGTGTTGTTTGTTGTTACGGTGTTAGGGTAGTTTCTTGTTAGGGGTTTAGTGTTGTTTGTTGTTAGGGGGTTAGGGTTGTTTCTTGTTGGGGTTTAGTGGTTTTTGTTGTTAGGGTGTTATTGTTGTTTGTTGTTAGGGTGTTAGTGTTTTGTGTTGTTAGGGGGTTAGTGTTGTTTGATGATCGGGGTTTAGGGTTGTTTGTTGTTAGTGGGTTAGGGTTGTTTGTTGTTAGTGGGTTAGTGTTTTTGGTGTTCAGGGGTTAGGGTTGTTAGTTGTTAGGGTGTTAGTGTTCTTTGTTGTTAGGGGGTTAGGGTTGTTTCTTGTTGGGGTTTAGTGGTTTTTGTTGTTAGGGTGTTAGTGTTGTTTGTTGTTAGGGTGTTAGTGGTTTGTGTTGTTAGGGGGTTAGTGTTGTTTGATGTTAGGGGTTTAGGGTTGTTTGTTCTTAGTGGGTTAGGGTTGTTTGTTGTTAGTGGGTTAGTGTTTTTGGTTTTCAGGGGTTAGGGTTGTTAGTTGTTAGGGTATTAGTGTTCTTTGTTGTTAGGGGGTTAGGGTTGTTTCTTGTTACGGGGTTAGTGTTGTTTGTTGTTACGGGGTTAGGGTAGTTTTTTGTGTGGGGTTTAGTGTTGTTTTTTGTTAGGGGGTTAGTGTTTGTTGTTAGGGGTTTAGGGTTGTTTCTTGTTGGGGTTTAGTGGTTTTTGTTGTTAGGGTGTTAGTGTTTATTGTGGTTAGGGGTTAGTGTTTTTGGTTGTTCGGGGGTTAGGATTGTTTGTTTTTAGGGGGTTAGGGTTGTTTGTTGTTTGGGGGTTACGGTTGTTTGTTGTTACGGGGTTAGTGTTGTTTGTTGTTACGGGGTTAGGGTAGTTTCTTGTTAGGGGTTTAGTGTTGTTTGTTGTTAGGGGTTTAGGGTTGTTTCTTGTTGCGGTTTAGTGGTTTTTGTTGTTAGGGAGTTAGTGTTGTTTGTTGTTAGGGGGTTAGTGTTCTTTGTTGTTACGGTGTTAGTGTTTTGTGTTGTTAGGGGGTTAGTGTTGTTTGATGTTAGGGGTTTAGGGTTGTTTGTTGTTAGGGGGTAGGGTTGTTTGTTGTTACCGGGTTAGTGTTGTTTGTTGTTACGGGTTTAGGGTAATTTCTTGTTAGGGGTTTAGTGTTGTTTGTTGTTAGGGGGTTAGTGTTTGTTGTTAGGGGTTTAGGGTTGTTTCTTGTTGGGGTTTAGTGGTTTTTGTTGTTAGGGTGTTAGTGTTGTTTGTTGTTAGGGTGTTAGTGTTTTGTGTTGTTAGGGGGTTAGTGTTATTTGATGTTAGGGGTTTAGGGTTGTTTGTTGTTAGAGTTTTAGTGTTGTTTGTTGTTAGGGTGTTAGGGTTGTTTGTTGTTAGTGGTTTAGGGTTGTTTGTTGTTAGGGGGTTAGTGTTGTTTGTTGTTAGGGGGTTAGGGTTGTTTGCTGTTAGGGTGTTAGTGTTGTTTGTTGTTAGGGGGTTAGGGTTGTTTGTTGTTAGGGTGTTAGAGTTGTTTGTTGTTAGGGGGTTAGGGTTGTTTGTTGTTCGAGTGTTAGTGTTGTTTGTTTTTAGTGGGTTAGGTTTGTTTGTTGTTTGGTTAGGGTTGTTTGTGTTAGTGGGTTAGTTTTGTTTGTTGTTAGGGTTTTAGGGTTGTTTCTTGTTGGGGTTTAGTGGTTTTTGTTGTTAGGGTGTTAGTGTTGTTTGTTGTTAGGGGTTTAGGGTTGTTTCTTGTTGGGGTATAGTGGTTTTTGTTGTTCGGGTGTTAGTGTTTATTGTGGTTAGGGGGTTAGTGTTATTCGTTGTTCGGGGGTTAGGATTGTTTGTTTTTAGGGGGTTAGGGTTGTTTGTTGTTTGGGGGTTAGGGTTGTTTGTTGTTACGGGGTTAGTGTTGTTTGTTGTTACGGGGTTAGGGTAATTTCTTGTTAGGGGTTTAGTGGTGTTTGTTGTTAGGGGGTTAGTGTTTGTTGTTAGGGGTTTAGGGTTGTTTCTTGTTGGGGTTTAGTGGTTTTTGTTGTTAAGGTGTTAGTGTTGTTTTTTGTTAGGGTGTTAGTGTTTGTGTTGTTAGGGGTTTAGTGTTGTTTGATGTTAGGGGTTTAGGGTTGCTTGTTGTTAGAGTTTTAGTGTTGTTTGTTGTTAGGGTGTTAGGATTGTTTGCTGTTAGTGGTTTAGGGTTGTTTGTTGTTAGTTGGTTAGTGTTTTTGGCTTTTAGGGGTTAGGGTTGTTTGTTGTTTGGGGGTTAGTGTTTTTTGTTAGGGGGTTAGTGTTGTTTGTTGTTAGGGTGTTAGTGTTCTTTGATGTTAGGGGTTTAGGGTTGTTTGTTGTTGGGGGTTAGTGTTGTTTGTTGTTAGGGTGTTAGTGTTGTTTTTTGTTAGTGGGTTAGGGTTTTTTGTTGTTTGGTTAGGGTTGTTTGTTGTTAGGGGGTTACTGTTGTTTGTTGTTAGGGGTTTAGGGTTATTTCTTGTAGGGGTTTAGTGGTTTCTGTTGTTAGGGTGTTAGTGTATACTGTGGTTAGGGGGTTAGTGTTGTTGGTTGTTCGGGGGTTAGGATTGTTTGTTGTTAGGGGGTTAGGGTTGTTTGTTGTTTGGGGGTTAGGGTTGTTTGTTGTTAGGGTGTTAGTGTTGTTTGTTGTTACGGGGTTAGGGTAGTTTCTTGTTAGGGGTTTAGTGTTGTTTATTGTTAGGGGGTTAGTGTTTGTTGTTAGGGTTTTAGGGTTGTTTCTTGTTGGGGTTTAGTGGTTCTTGTTGTTAGGGTGTTAGTGTTGTTTGTTGTTAGGGTGTTAGTGTTGTTTGTTGTTAGGGGTTAGGGTTGTTTGTTGTTCGGGTGTTAGTGTTGTTTGTTGTTAGTGGGTTAGGTTTGTTTGTTGTTTGCTTCCGGTTGTTTGTTGTTAGGGTGTTAGTGTTGTTTGTTGTTAGGGTGTTAGTGTTGTTTGTTGTTAGGGGGTTAGTGTTGTTTGATGTTAGGTGTTTAGGGTTGTTTGTTGTTAGGGGGTTAGTGTTGTTTGTTGTTAGGGTGTTAGGGTTGTTTGTTGTTAGTGGGTTAGGGTTGTTTGTTGTTAGGGGGTTAGTGTTCTTTGATGTTAGGGGTTTAGGGTTGTTTGTTGTTAGGGTGTTAGTGTTGTTTGTTGTTGGGGGGTTAGGGTTGTTTGTTAGGGTGTTAGTGTTGTTTGTTGTTAGGGGTTAGGGTTGTTTGTTGTTAGGGTGTTAGTGTTGTTTGTTGTTAGTGGGTTAGGTTTGTTTGTTGTTTGGTTAGGGTTGTTTGTAGTTAGGGGGTTAGTGTTGTTTGTTGTTAGGTGTTTAGCATTGTTTCTTGTTGGGGTTTAGTGGTTTTTGTTGTTAGGGTGTTAGTCTTTATTGTGGTTAGGGGGTTAGTGTTGTTGGTTGTTCGGGGATTAGGATTCTTTGTTGTTAGGGGGTTAGGGTTGTTTGTTGTTTGGGGGTTAGGGTTCTTTGTTGTTACGGGGTTAGTGTTGTTTGTTGTTACGGGGTTAGGTTAGTTTCTTGTTAGGGGTTTAGTGTTGTTTGTTGTTAGGGGGTTAGTGTTTGTTGTTAGGGGTTTAGGGTTGTTTCTTGTTCGGGTTTAGTGCTTTTTGTTGTTAGGGTGTTAGTGTTGTTTGTTGTTAGGGTGTTAGTGGTTTGTGTTGTTAGCGGGTTAGTGTTGTTTGATGTTAGGGGTTTAGGGTTGTTTGTTGTTAGTGGGTTAGGGTTGTTTGTTGTTAGTGGGTTAGTGTTTTTGGTTTTCAGGGGTTAGGGTTGTTTGTTGTTAGGGTGTTAGTGTTCTTTGTTTTTAGGGAATTAGGGTTGTTTCTTGTTACGGGGTTAGTGTTGTTTGTTGTTACGGGGTTAGGGTAGTTTCTTGTTAGGGGTTTAGTGTTGTTTTTTGTTAGGGGGTTAGTGTTTGTTGTTAGGGGTTTAGGGTTGTTTCTTGTTGGGTTTAGTGGTTTTTGTTAGGGTGTTAGTGTTGTTTGTTGTTAGGGTTTTAGTGGTTTGTGTTGTTAGGGGGTTAGTGTTATTTGATGCTAGGGGTTTAGGGTTGTTTGTTGTTAGGGGTTTAAGGTTGTTTCTTGTTGGGGTTTAGTGGTTTTTGTTGTTAGGGTGTTAGTGTTGTTTGTTGTTAGGGTGTTAGTGGTTTGTGTTGTTAGGCGGTTAGTGTTGTTTGATGTTAGGGGTTTAGGGTTGTTTGTTGTTAGGGGGTTAGAGTTGTTTGTTTTTAGGGTGTTAGTGTTGTTTGTTGTTAGGGGTTTAGGGTTGTTTGTTGTTAGGGGTTTAAGGTTGTTTCTTGTTGGGGTTTAGTGGTTTTTGTTGTTAGGGTGTTAGTGTTGTTTGTTGTTAGGGTGTTAGTGGTTTGTGTTGTTAGGGGGTTAGTGTTGTTTGATGTTAGGGGTTTAGGGTTGTTTGTTGTTAGGGGGTTAGAGTTGTTTGTTGTTAGGGTGTTAGTGTTGTTTGTTGTTAGGGGTTTAGCGTTGTTTGTTGTTAGGGGTTTAAGGTTGTTTCTTGTTGGGGTTTAGTGGTTTTTGTTGTTAGGGTGTTAGTGTTGTTTGTTGTTAGGGTGTTAGTGGTTTGTGTTGTTAGGGGGTTAGTGTTGTTTGATGTTAGGGGTTTAGGGTTGTTTGTTGTTAGGGGGTTAGAGTTGTTTGTTGTTAGGGTGTTAGTGTTGTTTGTTGTTAGGGGTTTAGGGTTGTTTGTTGTTAGGGGGTTAGAGTTGTTTGTTGTTAGGGTGTTAGTGTTGTTTGATGTTAGGGGTTTAGGGTTGTTTGTTGTTAGTGGGTTAGGGTTGTTTGTTGTTAGTGGGTTAGTGTTTTTGGTTTTCAGGGGTTAGGGTTGTTTGTTGTTTGGGGGTTAGTGTTTGTTGTTAGGGGGTTAGGGTTGTTTGTTGTTAGGGTGTTACTGGTTTGTGTTGTTAGGGTGTTAGTGTTGTTTGATGTTAGGGGTTTAGAGTTGTTTGTTGTTAGGGGGTTAGGGTTGTTTGTTGTTAGGGTGTTAGTGTTCTTTGTTGTTAGGGGGTTAGGGTTGTTTCTTGTTATGGGGTTAGTGTTGTTTGTTGTTACGGGCTTAGGGTAGTTTCTTGTTAGGGGTTTAGGGTTGTTTGTTGTTAGGGGTTTAGGGTTGTTTCTTGTTGGGGTTTAGTGGTTTTTGTTGTTAGGGTGTTAGTGTTGTTTGTTGTTAGGGTGTTAGTGGTTTGTGTTGTTAGGGGGTTAGTGTTGTTTGATGTTAGGGGTTTAGTGTTGTTTGTTGTTAGGGGGTTAGGGTTGTTTGTTGTTAGGGTGTTAGTGTTGTTTGTTGTTAGGGGTTTAGGGTTGATTGTTGTTAGGGGTTTAAGGTTGTTTCTTGTTGGGGTTTAGTGGTTTTTGTTGTTAGGGTGTTAGTGTTGTTTGTTGTTAGGGTGTTAGTGGTTTGTGTTGTTAGGGGGTTAGTGTTGTTTGATGTTAGGGGTTTAGGGTTGTTTGTTGTTAGGGGGTTAGAGTTGTTTGTTGTTAGGGTGTTAGTGTTGTTTGTTGTTAGGGGTTTAGGGTTGTTTGTTGTTAGGGGTTTAAGGTTGTTTCTTGTTGGGGTTTAGTGGTTTTTGTTGTTAGGGTGTTAGTGTTGTTTATTGTTAGGGTGTTAGTGGTTTGTGTTGTTAGGGGGTTAGTGTTGTTTGATGTTAGGGGTTTAGGGTTGTTTGTTGTTAGGGGCTTAGAGTTGTTTGTTGTTAGGGTGTTAGTGTTGTTTGTTGTTAGGGTTTTAGGGTTGTTTGTTGTTAGGGGTTTAAGGTTGTTTCTTGTTGGGGTTTAGTGGTTTTTGTTGTTAGGGTGTTAGTGTTGTTTGTTGTTAGGGTGTTAGTGGTTTGTGTTGTTAGGGGGTTACTGTTGTTTGATGTTAGGGGTTTAGGGTTGTTTGTTGTTAGGGGGTTAGAGTTGTTTGTTGTTAGGGTGTTAGTGTTGTTTGATGTTAGGGGTTTAGGGTTGTTTGTTGTTAGGGGTTTAAGGTTGTTTCTTGTTGGGGTTTAGTGGTTTTTGATGTTAGGGTGTTAGTGTTGTTTGTTGTTAGGGTGTTAGTGGTTTCTGTTGTTAGGGGGTTAGTGTTGTTTGATGTTAGGGGTTTAGGGTTGTTTGTTGTTAGGGGGTTAGAGTTGTTTGTTGTTAGGGTGTTAGTGTTGTTTGTTGTTAGGGGTTTAGGGTTGTTTGTTGTTAGGGGTTTAAGGTTGTTTCTTGTTGGGGTTTAGTGGTTTTTGTTGTTAGGGTGTTAGTGTTGTTTGTTGTTAGGGTGTTAGTGGTTTGTGTTGTTAGGGGGTTAGTGTTGTTTGATGTTAGGGGGTTAGGGTTGTTTGTTGTTAGGGTGTTAGTGTTCTTTGATGTTAGGGGTTTAGGGTTGTTTGTTGTTAGGGTGTTAGTGTTCTTTGTTGATAGGGGGTTAGGGTTGTTTCTTGTTACGGGGTTAGTGTTGTTTGTTGTTACGGGTTTAGGGTAGTTTCTTGTTAGGGGTTTAGTGTTGTTTTTTGTTAGGGTGTTAGTGTTTGTTGTTAGGGGTTTAGGGTTGTTTCTTGTTGGGGTTTAGTGGTTTTTGTTGTTAGGGTGTTAGTGTTGTTTGTTGTTAGGGTGTTAGTGGTTTGTGTTGTTAGGGGGTTAGTGTTGTTTGATGTTAGGGGTTTAGGGTTGTTTGTTGTTAGTTTGTTAGGGTTGTTTGTTGTTAGTGGGATAGTGTTTTTGGTTTTCAGAGGTTAGGGTTGTTTGTTGTTAGGGTGTTAGTGTTCTTTGTTGTTAGGGGGTTAGGGTTGTTTCTTGTTACGGGGTTAGTGTTGTTTGTTGTTACGGGGTTAGGGTAGTTTCTTGTTAGGGGTTTAGTGTTGTTTTTTGTTAGGGGGTTAGTGTTTGTTGTTAGGGGTTTAAGGTTGTTTCTTGTTGGGGTTTAGTGGTTTTTGTTGTTAGGGTGTTAGTGTTGTTTGATGTTAGGGTTTTAGGGTTGTTTGTTGTTAGGGGGTTAAGGTTGTTTGTTGTTAGGGTGTTAGTGTTCTTTGATGTTAGGGGTTTAGGGTTGTTTGTTGTTGGGGGTTAGAGTTGTTTGTTGTTAGGGTGTTAGTGTTGTTTGTTGTTAGGGGTTTAGGGTTGTTTGTTGTTAGGGGTTTAGGGTTGTTTCTTGTTGGGGTTTAGTGGTTTTTGTTGTTAGGGTGTTAGTGTTGTTTGTTGTTAGGGTGTTAGTGGTTTGTGTTGTTAGGGGGTTAGTGTTGTTTGATGTTAGGGGTTTAGGGTTGTTTGTTGTTAGGGGGTTAGAGTTGTTTGTTGTTAGGGTGTTAGTGTTGTTTGTTGTTAGGGGTTTAGGGTTGTTTGTTGTTAGGGTGTTAGTGTTGTTTGTTGTTAGGGTGTTAGTGGTTTTTGTTGTTAGGGTGTTAGTGTTGTTTGTTGTTAGGGTGTTAGTGGTTTGTGTTCTTAGGGGGTTAGTGTTGTTTGATGTTAGGGGGTTAGGGTTGTTTGTTGTTAGGGTGTTAGTGTTCTTTGATGTTAGGGGTTTAGGGTTGTTTGTTGTTAGGGTGTTAGTGTTCTTTGTTGTTAGGGGGTTAGGGTTGTTTCTTGTTACGGGGTTAGTGTTGTTTGTTGTTACGGGGTTAGGGTAGTTTCTTGTTAGGGGTTTAGTGTTGTTTTTTGTTATGGGGTTAGTGTTTGTTGTTAGGGGTTTAGGGTTGTTTCTTGTTGGGGTTTAGTGGTTTTTGTTGTTACGGTGTTAGTGTTGTTTTTTGTTAGGGTGTTAGTGGTTTGTGTTGTTAGGGGGTTAGTGTTGTTTGATGTTAGGGGTTTAGGGTTGTTTGTTGTTAGTTTGTTAGGGTTGTTTGTTGTTAGTGGGTTAGTGTTTTTGGTTTTCAGGGGTTAGGGTTGTTTGTTGTTAGGGTGTTAGTGTTCTTTGTTGTTAGGGGGTTAGGGTTGTTTCTTGTTACGGGGTTAGTGTTGTTTGTTGTTACGGGGTTAGGGTAGTTTCTTGATAGGGGTTTAGTGTTGTTTTTTGTTAGGGGGTTAGTGTTTCTTGTTAGGGGTTTAAGGTTGTTTCTTGTTGGGTTTTAGTGGTTTTTGTTGTTAGGGTGTTAGTGTTGTTTGATGTTAGGGGTTTAGGGTTGTTTGTTGTTAGGGGGTTAGGGTTGTTTGTTGTTAGGGTGTTAGTGTTCTTTGATGTTAGGGGTTTAGGGTTGTTTGTTGTTAGGGGGTTAGTGTTGTTTGTTGTTAGGGTGTTAGTGTTGTTTGTTGTTAGGGGTTTAGGGTTGTTTCTTGTTGGGGTTTAGTGGTTTTTGTTGTTAGGGTGTTAGTGTTGTTTGTTGTTAGGGTGTTAGTGGTTTCTGTTGTTAGGGGGTTAGTGTTGTTTGATGTTAGGGGTTTAGGGTTGTTTGTTGTTAGGGGGTTAGAGTTGTTTGTTGTTAGGGTGTTAGTGTTGTTTGTTGTTAGGGGTTTAGGGTTGTTTGTTGTTAGGGGTTTAAGGTTGTTTCTTGTTGGGGTTTAGTGGTTTTTGTTGTTAGGGTGTTAGTGTTGTTTGTTGTTAGGGTGTTAGTGGTTTGTGTTGTTAGGGGGTTAGTGTTGTTTGATGTTAGGGGGTTAGGGTTGTTTGTTGTTAGGGTGTTAGTGTTGTTTGATGTTAGGGGTTTAGGGTTGTTTGTTGTTAGGGTGTTAGTGTTCTTTGTTGTTAGGGGGTTAGGGTTGTTTCTTGTTACGGGGTTAGTGTTGTTTGTTGTTACGGGGTTAGGGTAGTTTCTTGTTAGGGGTTTAGTGTTGTTTTTTGTTAGGGGGTTAGTGTTTGTTGTTAGGGGTTTAGGGTTGTTTCTTGTTGGGGTTTAGTGGTTTTTGTTGTTAGGGTGTTAGTGTTGTTTTTTGTTCGGGTGTTAGTGGTTTGTGTTGTTAGGGGGTTAGTGTTGTTTGATGTTAGGGGTTTAGGGTTGTTTGTTGTTAGTTTGTTAGGGTTGTTTGTTGTTAGTGGGTTAGTGTTTTTGGTTTTCAGGGGTTAGGGTTGTTTGTTGTTAGGGTGTTAGTGTTCTTTGTTGTTAGGGGGTTAGGGTTGTTTCTTGTTACGGGGTTAGTGTTGTTTGTTGTTACGGGGTTAGGGTAGTTTCTTGATAGGGGTTTAGTGTTGTTTTTTGTTAGGGGGTTAGTGTTTGTTGTTAGGGGTTTAAGGTTGTTTCTTGTTGGGTTTTAGTGGTTTTTGTTGTTAGGGTGTTAGTGTTGTTTGATGTTAGGGGTTTAGGGTTGTTTGTTGTTAGGGGGTTAGGGTTGTTTGTTGTTAGGGTGTTAGTGTTCTTTGATGTTAGGGATTTAGGGTTGTTTGTTGTTAGGGGGTTAGAGTTGTTTGTTGTTAGGGTGTTAGTGTTGTTTGTTGTTAGGGATTTAGGGTTGTTTCTTGCTGGGGTTTAGTGGTTTTTGTTGTTAGGGTGTTAGTGCTGTTTGTTGTTAGGGTGTTAGTGGTTTGTGTTGTTAGGGGGTTAGTGTTGTTTGATGTTAGGGGTTTAGGGTTGTTTGTTGTTAGGGGGTTAGAGTTGTTTGTTGTTAGGGTGTTAGTGTTGTTTGTTGTTAGGGGTTTAGGGTTGTTTGTTGTTAGGGGTTTAAGGTTGTTTCTTGTTGGGGTTTAGTGGTTTTTGTTGTTAGGGTGTTAGTGTTGTTTGTTGTTAGGGTGTTAGTGGTTTGTGTTGTTAGGGGGTTAGTGTTGTTTGATGTTAGGGGGTTAGGGTTGTTTGTTGTTAGGGTGTTAGTGTTCTTTGATGTTAGGGGTTTAGGGTTGTTTGTTGTTAGGGTGTTAGTGTTCTTTGTTGTTAGGGGGTTAGGGTTGTTTCTTGTTACGGGGTTAGTGTTGTTTGTTGTTACGGGGTTAGGGTAGTTTCTTGTTAGGGGTTTAGTGTTGTTTTTTGTTAGGGTGTTAGTGTTGTTTGTTGTTAGGGTGTTAGTGGTTTTTGTTGTTAGGGTGTTAGTGTTGTTTGTTGTTAGGGTGTTAGTGGTTTGTGTTGTTAGGGGGTTAGTGTTGTTTGATGTTAGGGGGTTAGGGTTGTTTGTTGTTAGGGTGTTAGTGTTCTTTGATGTTAGGGGTTTAGGGTTGTTTGTTGTTAGGGTGTTAGTGTTCTTTGTTGTTAGGGGGTTAGGGTTGTTTCTTGTTACGGGGTTAGTGTTGTTTGTTGTTACGGGGTTAGGGTAGTTTCTTGTTAGGGGTTTAGTGTTGTTTTTTGTTAGGGGGTTAGTGTTTGTTGTTAGGGGTTTAGGGTTGTTTCTTGTTGGGGTTTAGTGGTTTTTGTTGTTAGGGTGTTAGTGTTGTTTGTTGTTAGGGTGTTAGTGGTTTGTGTTGTTAGGGGGTTAGTGTTGTTTGATGTTAGGGGTTTAGGGTTGTTTGTTGTTAGTTTGTTAGGGTTGTTTGTTGTTAGTGGGATAGTGTTTTTGGTTTTCAGAGGTTAGGGTTGTTTGTTGTTAAGGTGTTAGTGTTCTTTGTTGTTAGGGGGTTAGGGTTGTTTCTTGTTACGGGGTTAGTGTTGTTTGTTCTTACGGGGTTAGGGTAGTTTCTTGTTAGGGGTTTAGTGTTGTTTTTTGTTAGGGGGTTAGTGTTTGTTGTTAGGGGTTTAAGGTTGTTTCTTGTTGGGGTTTAGTGGTTTTTGTTGTTAGGGTGTTAGTGTTGTTTGATGTTAGGTTTTTAGGGTTGTTTGTTGTTAGGGGGTTAAGGTTGTTTGTTGTTAGGGTGTTAGTGTTCTTTGATGTTAGGGGTTTAGGGTTGTTTGTTGTTAGGGTGTTAGTGTTGTTTGTTGTTAGGGGTTTAGGGTTGTTTGTTGTTAGGGGTTTAAGGTTGTTTCTTGTTGGGGTTTAGTGGTTTTTGTTGTTAGGGTGTTAGTGTTGTTTGTTGTTAGGGTGTTAGTGGTTTGTGTTGTTAGGGGGTTAGTGTTGTTTGATGTTAGGGGGTTAGGGTTTTTTGTTGTTAGGGTGTTAGTGTTCTTTGATGTTAGGGGTTTAGGGTTGTTTGTTGTTAGGGTGTTAGTGTTCTTTGTTGATAGGGGGTTAGGGTTGTTTCTTGTTACGGGGTTAGTGTTGTTTGTTGTTACGGGTTTAGGGTAGTTTCTTGTTAGGGGTTTAGTGTTGTTTTTTGTTAGGGTGTTAGTGTTTGTTGTTAGGGGTTTAGGGTTGTTTCTTGTTGGGGTTTAGTGGTTTTTGTTGTTAGGGTGTTAGTGTTGTTTGTTGTTAGGGTGTTAGTGGTTTGTGTTGTTAGGGGGTTAGTGTTGTTTGATGTTAGGGGTTTAGGGTTGTTTGTTGTTAGTTTGTTAGGGTTGTTTGTTGTTAGTGGGATAGTGTTTTTGGTTTTCAGAGGTTAGGGTTGTTTGTTGTTAGGGTGTTAGTGTTCTTTGTTGTTAGGGGGTTAGGGTTGTTTCTTGTTACGGGGTTAGTGTTGTTTGTTGTTACGGGGTTAGGGTAGTTTCTTGTTAGGGGTTTAGTGTTGTTTTTTGTTAGGGGGTTAGTGTTTGTTGTTAGGGGTTTAAGGTTGTTTCTTGTTGGGGTTTAGTGGTTTTTGTTGTTAGGGTGTTAGTGTTGTTTGATGTTAGGGTTTTAGGGTTGTTTGTTGTTAGGGGGTTAAGGTTGTTTGTTGTTAGGGTGTTAGTGTTCTTTGATGTTAGGGGTTTAGGGTTGTTTGTTGTTGGGGGTTAGAGTTGTTTGTTGTTAGGGTGTTAGTGTTGTTTGTTGTTAGGGGTTTAGGGTTGTTTGTTGTTAGGGGTTTAGGGTTGTTTCTTGTTGGGGTTTAGTGGTTTTTGTTGTTAGGGTGTTAGTGTTGTTTGTTGTTAGGGTGTTAGTGGTTTGTGTTGTTAGGGGGTTAGTGTTGTTTGATGTTAGGGGTTTAGGGTTGTTTGTTGTTAGGGGGTTAGAGTTGTTTGTTGTTAGGGTGTTAGTGTTGTTTGTTGTTAGGGGTTTAGGGTTGTTTGTTGTTAGGGTGTTAGTGTTGTTTGTTGTTAGGGTGTTAGTGGTTTTTGTTGTTAGGGTGTTAGTGTTGTTTGTTGTTAGGGTGTTAGTGGTTTGTGTTCTTAGGGGGTTAGTGTTGTTTGATGTTAGGGGGTTAGGGTTGTTTGTTGTTAGGGTGTTAGTGTTCTTTGATGTTAGGGGTTTAGGGTTGTTTGTTGTTAGGGTGTTAGTGTTCTTTGTTGTTAGGGGGTTAGGGTTGTTTCTTGTTACGGGGTTAGTGTTGTTTGTTGTTACGGGGTTAGGGTAGTTTCTTGTTAGGGGTTTAGTGTTGTTTTTTGTTATGGGGTTAGTGTTTGTTGTTAGGGGTTTAGGGTTGTTTCTTGTTGGGGTTTAGTGGTTTTTGTTGTTACGGTGTTAGTGTTGTTTTTTGTTAGGGTGTTAGTGGTTTGTGTTGTTAGGGGGTTAGTGTTGTTTGATGTTAGGGGTTTAGGGTTGTTTGTTGTTAGTTTGTTAGGGTTGTTTGTTGTTAGTGGGTTAGTGTTTTTGGTTTTCAGGGGTTAGGGTTGTTTGTTGTTAGGGTGTTAGTGTTCTTTGTTGTTAGGGGGTTAGGGTTGTTTCTTGTTACGGGGTTAGTGTTGTTTGTTGTTACGGGGTTAGGGTAGTTTCTTGATAGGGGTTTAGTGTTGTTTTTTGTTAGGGGGTTAGTGTTTCTTGTTAGGGGTTTAAGGTTGTTTCTTGTTGGGTTTTAGTGGTTTTTGTTGTTAGGGTGTTAGTGTTGTTTGATGTTAGGGGTTTAGGGTTGTTTGTTGTTAGGGGGTTAGGGTTGTTTGTTGTTAGGGTGTTAGTGTTCTTTGATGTTAGGGGTTTAGGGTTGTTTGTTGTTAGGGGGTTAGTGTTCTTTGTTGTTAGGGTGTTAGTGTTGTTTGTTGTTAGGGGTTTAGGGTTGTTTCTTGTTGGGGTTTAGTGGTTTTTGTTGTTAGGGTGTTAGTGTTGTTTGTTGTTAGGGTGTTAGTGGTTTCTGTTGTTAGGGGGTTAGTGTTGTTTGATGTTAGGGGTTTAGGGTTGTTTGTTGTTAGGGGGTTAGAGTTGTTTGTTGTTAGGGTGTTAGTGTTGTTTGTTGTTAGGGGTTTAGGGTTGTTTGTTGTTAGGGGTTTAAGGTTGTTTCTTGTTGGGGTTTAGTGGTTTTTGTTGTTAGGGTGTTAGTGTTGTTTGTTGTTAGGGTGTTAGTGGTTTGTGTTGTTAGGGGGTTAGTGTTGTTTGATGTTAGGGGGTTAGGGTTGTTTGTTGTTAGGGTGTTAGTGTTGTTTGATGTTAGGGGTTTAGGGTTGTTTGTTGTTAGGGTGTTAGTGTTCTTTGTTGTTAGGGGGTTAGGGTTGTTTCTTGTTACGGGGTTAGTGTTGTTTGTTGTTACGGGGTTAGGGTAGTTTCTTGTTAGGGGTTTAGTGTTGTTTTTTGTTAGGGGGTTAGTGTTTGTTGTTAGGGGTTTAGGGTTGTTTCTTGTTGGGGTTTAGTGGTTTTTGTTGTTAGGGTGTTAGTGTTGTTTTTTGTTCGGGTGTTAGTGGTTTGTGTTGTTAGGGGGTTAGTGTTGTTTGATGTTAGGGGTTTAGGGTTGTTTGTTGTTAGTTTGTTAGGGTTGTTTGTTGTTAGTGGGTTAGTGTTTTTGGTTTTCAGGGGTTAGGGTTGTTTGTTGTTAGGGTGTTAGTGTTCTTTGTTGTTAGGGGGTTAGGGTTGTTTCTTGTTACGGGGTTAGTGTTGTTTGTTGTTACGGGGTTAGGGTAGTTTCTTGATAGGGGTTTAGTGTTGTTTTTTGTTAGGGGGTTAGTGTTTGTTGTTAGGGGTTTAAGGTTGTTTCTTGTTGGGTTTTAGTGGTTTTTGTTGTTAGGGTGTTAGTGTTGTTTGATGTTAGGGGTTTAGGGTTGTTTGTTGTTAGGGGGTTAGGGTTGTTTGTTGTTAGGGTGTTAGTGTTCTTTGATGTTAGGGATTTAGGGTTGTTTGTTGTTAGGGGGTTAGAGTTGTTTGTTGTTAGGGTGTTAGTGTTGTTTGTTGTTAGGGATTTAGGGTTGTTTCTTGCTGGGGTTTAGTGGTTTTTGTTGTTAGGGTGTTAGTGCTGTTTGTTGTTAGGGTGTTAGTGGTTTGTGTTGTTAGGGGGTTAGTGTTGTTTGATGTTAGGGGTTTAGGGTTGTTTGTTGTTAGGGGGTTAGAGTTGTTTGTTGTTAGGGTGTTAGTGTTGTTTGTTGTTAGGGGTTTAGGGTTGTTTGTTGTTAGGGGTTTAAGGTTGTTTCTTGTTGGGGTTTAGTGGTTTTTGTTGTTAGGGTGTTAGTGTTGTTTGTTGTTAGGGTGTTAGTGGTTTGTGTTGTTAGGGGGTTAGTGTTGTTTGATGTTAGGGGGTTAGGGTTGTTTGTTGTTAGGGTGTTAGTGTTCTTTGATGTTAGGGGTTTAGGGTTGTTTGTTGTTAGGGTGTTAGTGTTCTTTGTTGTTAGGGGGTTAGGGTTGTTTCTTGTTACGGGGTTAGTGTTGTTTGTTGTTACGGGGTTAGGGTAGTTTCTTGTTAGGGGTTTAGTGTTGTTTTTTGTTAGGGTGTTAGTGTTGTTTGTTGTTAGGGTGTTAGTGGTTTTTGTTGTTAGGGTGTTAGTGTTGTTTGTTGTTAGGGTGTTAGTGGTTTGTGTTGTTAGGGGGTTAGTGTTGTTTGATGTTAGGGGGTTAGGGTTGTTTGTTGTTAGGGTGTTAGTGTTCTTTGATGTTAGGGGTTTAGGGTTGTTTGTTGTTAGGGTGTTAGTGTTCTTTGTTGTTAGGGGGTTAGGGTTGTTTCTTGTTACGGGGTTAGTGTTGTTTGTTGTTACGGGGTTAGGGTAGTTTCTTGTTAGGGGTTTAGTGTTGTTTTTTGTTAGGGGGTTAGTGTTTGTTGTTAGGGGTTTAGGGTTGTTTCTTGTTGGGGTTTAGTGGTTTTTGTTGTTAGGGTGTTAGTGTTGTTTGTTGTTAGGGTGTTAGTGGTTTGTGTTGTTAGGGGGTTAGTGTTGTTTGATGTTAGGGGTTTAGGGTTGTTTGTTGTTAGTTTGTTAGGGTTGTTTGTTGTTAGTGGGATAGTGTTTTTGGTTTTCAGAGGTTAGGGTTGTTTGTTGTTAAGGTGTTAGTGTTCTTTGTTGTTAGGGGGTTAGGGTTGTTTCTTGTTACGGGGTTAGTGTTGTTTGTTGTTACGGGGTTAGGGTAGTTTCTTGTTAGGGGTTTAGTGTTGTTTTTTGTTAGGGGGTTAGTGTTTGTTGTTAGGGGTTTAAGGTTGTTTCTTGTTGGGGTTTAGTGGTTTTTGTTGTTAGGGTGTTAGTGTTGTTTGATGTTAGGTTTTTAGGGTTGTTTGTTGTTAGGGGGTTAAGGTTGTTTGTTGTTAGGGTGTTAGTGTTCTTTGATGTTAGGGGTTTAGGGTTGTTTGTTGTTAGGGGGTTAGAGTTGTTTGTTGTTAGGGTGTTAGTGTTGTTTGTTGTTAGGGGTTTAGGGTTGTTTGTTGTTAGGGGTTTAGGGTTGTTTCTTGTTGGGGTTTAGTGGTTTTTGTTGTTAGGGTGTTAGTGTTGTTTGTTGTTAGGGTGTTAGTGGTTTGTGTTGTTAGGGGGTTAGTGTTGTTTGATGTTAGGGGTTTAGGGTTGTTTGTTGTTAGGGGGTTAGAGTTGTTTGTTGTTAGGGTGTTAGTGTTGTTTGTCGTTAGGGGTTTAGGGTTGTTTCTTGTTGGGGTTTAGTGGTTTTTGTTGTTAGGGTGTTAGTGTTGTTTTTTGTTAGGGTGTTAGTGGTTTGTGTTGTTAGGGGGTTAGTGTTGTTTGATGTTAGGGTTTTAGGGTTGTTTGTTGTTAGTTTGTTAGGGTTGTTTGTTGTTAGTGGGTTAGTGTTTTTGGTTTTCAGGGGTTAGGGTTGTTTGTTGTTAGGGTGTTAGTGTTCTTTGTTGTTAGGGGGTTAGGGTTGTTTCTTGTTACGGGGTTAGTGTTGTTTGTTGTTACGGGGTTAGGGTAGTTTCTTGATAGGGGTTTAGTGTTGTTTTTTGTTAGGGGGTTAGTGTTTGTTGTTAGGGGTTTAAGGTTGTTTCTTGTTGGGTTTTAGTGGTTTTTGTTGTTAGGGTGTTAGTGTTGTTTCATGTTAGGGGTTTAGGGTTGTTTGTTGTTAGGGGGTTAGGGTTGTTTGTTGTTAGGGTGTTAGTGTTCTTTGATGTTAGGGGTTTAGGGTTGTTTGTTGTTAGGGGGTTAGTGTTGTTTGTTGTTAGGGTGTTAGTGTTGTTTGTTGTTAGGGGTTTAGGGTTGTTTCTTGTTGGGGTTTAGTGGTTTTTGTTGTTAGGGTGTTAGTGTTGTTTGTTGTTAGGGTGTTAGTGGTTTGTGTTGTTAGGGGGTTAGTGTTGTTTGATGTTAGGGGTTTAGGGTTGTTTGTTGTTAGGGGGTTAGAGTTGTTTGTTGTTAGGGTGTTAGTGTTGTTTGTTGTTAGGGGTTTAGGGTTGTTTGTTGTTAGGGGTTTAAGGTTGTTTCTTGTTGGGGTTTAGTGGTTTTTGTTGTTAGGGTGTTAGTGTTGTTTGTTGTTAGGGTGTTAGTGGTTTGTGTTGTTAGGGGGTTAGTGTTGTTTGATGTTAGGGGTTTAGGGTTGTTTGTTGTTAGTTTGTTAGGGTTGTTTGTTGTTAGTGGGATAGTGTTTTTGGTTTTCAGAGGTTAGGGTTGTTTGTTGTTAGGGTGTTAGTGTTCTTTGTTGTTAGGGGGTTAGGGTTGTTTCTTGTTACGGGGTTAGTGTTGTTTGTTGTTACGGGGTTAGGGTAGTTTCTTGTTAGGGGTTTAGTGTTGTTTTTTGTTAGGGGCTTAGTGTTTGTTGTTAAGGGTTTAAGGTTGTTTCTTGTTGGGGTTTAGTGGTTTTTGTTGTTAGGGTGTTAGTGTTGTTTGATGTTAGGGTTTTAGGGTTGTTTGTTGTTAGGGGGTTAAGGTTGTTTGTTGTTAGGGTGTTAGTGTTCTTTGATGTTAGGAGTTTAGGGTTTTTTGTTGTTAGGGGGTTAGAGTTGTTTGTTGTTAGGGTGTTAGTGTTGTTTGTTGTTAGGGGTTTAGGGTTGTTTGTTGTTAGGGGTTTAAGGTTGTTTCTTGTTGGGGTTTAGTGGTTTTTGTTGTTAGGGTGTTAGTGTTGTTTGTTGTTAGGGTGTTAGTGGTTTGTGTTGTTAGGGTGTTAGTGTTGTTTGATGTTAGGGGGTTAGGGTTGTTTGTTGTTAGGGTGTTAGTGTTCTTTGATGTTAGGGGTTTAGGGTTGTTTGTTGTTAGGGTGTTAGTGTTCTTTGTTGTTAGGGGGTTAGGGTTGTTTCTTGTTACGGGGTTAGTGTTCTTTGTTGTTACGGGGTTAGGGTAGTTTCTTGTTAGGGGTTTAGTGTTGTTTTTTGTTAGGGTGTTAGTGTTGTTTGTTGTTAGGGTGTTAGTGGTTTTTGTTGTTAGGGTGTTAGTGTTGTTTGTTGTTAGGGTGTTAGTGGTTTGTGTTGTTAGGGGGTTAGTGTTGTTTGATGTTAGGGGGTTAGGGTTGTTTGTTGTTAGGGTGTTAGTGTTCTTTGATGTTAGGGGTTTAGGGTTGTTTGTTGTTAGGGTGTTAGTGTTCTTTGTTGTTAGGGGGTTAGGGTTGTTTCTTGTTACGGGGTTAGTGTTGTTTGTTGTTACGGGGTTAGGGTAGTTTCTTGTTAGGGGTTTAGTGTTGTTTTTTGTTAGGGGGTTAGTGTTTGTTGTTAGGGGTTTAGGGTTGTTTCTTGTTGGGGTTTAGTGGTTTTTGTTGTTAGGGTGTTAGTGTTGTTTTTTGTTAGGGTGTTAGTGGTTTGTGTTGTTAGGGGGTTAGTGTTGTTTGATGTTAGGGGTTTAGGGTTGTTTGTTGTTAGTTTGTTAGGGTTGTTTGTTGTTAGTGGGTTAGTGTTTTTGGTTTTCAGGGGTTAGGGTTGTTTGTTGTTAGGGTGTTAGTGTTCTTTGTTGTTAGGGGGTTAGGGTTGTTTCTTGTTACGGGGTTAGTGTTGTTTGTTGTTACGGGGTTAGGGTAGTTTTTTGATAGGGTTTTAGTGTTGTTTTTTGTTAGGGGGTTAGTGTTTGTTGTTAG
Source organism: Elephas maximus indicus (assembly GCF_024166365.1). Taxonomy (NCBI): domain Eukaryota; kingdom Metazoa; phylum Chordata; class Mammalia; order Proboscidea; family Elephantidae; genus Elephas; species Elephas maximus. Next base: position 1,453,931 of record NW_026060236.1, read on the forward strand.
GGGTTTAAGGTTGTTTCTTGTTGTGTTTTAGTGGTTTTTGTTGTTAGGGTGTTAGTGTTGTTTGATGTTAGGGGTTTAGGGTTGTTTGTTGTTAGGGGGTTAGGGTTGTTTGTTGTTAGGGTGTTAGTGTTCTTTGATGTTAGGGATTTAGGGTTGTTTGTTGTTAGGGGGTTAGAGTTGTTTGTTGTTAGGGTGTTAGTGTTGTTTGTTGTTAGGGGTTTAGGGTTGTTTCTTGCTGGGGTTTAGTGGTTTTTGTTGTTAGGGTGTTAGTGCTGTTTGTTGTTAGGGTGTTAGTGGTTTCTGTTGTTAGGGGGTTAGTGTTGTTTGATGTTAGGGGTTTAGGGTTGTTTGTTGTTAGGGGGTTAGAGTTGTTTGTTGTTAGGGTGTTAGTGTTGTTTGTTGTTAGGGGTTTAGGGTTGTTTGTTGTTAGGGGTTTAAGGTTGTTTCTTGTTGGGGTTTAGTGGTTTTTGTTGTTAGGGTGTTAGTGTTGTTTGTTGTTAGGGTGTTAGTGGTTTGTGTTGTTAGGGGGTTAGTGTTGTTTGATGTTAGGGGGTTAGGGTTGTTTGTTGTTAGGGTGTTAGTGTTCTTTGATGTTAGGGGTTTAGGGTTGTTTGTTGTTAGGGTGTTAGTGTTCTTTGTTGTTAGGGGGTTAGGGTTGTTTCTTGTTACGGGGTTAGTGTTGTTTGTTGTTACGGGGTTAGGGTAGTTTCTTGTTAGGGGTTTAGTGTTGTTTTTTGTTAGGGGGTTAGTGTTTGTTGTTAGGGGTTTAGGGTTGTTTCTTGTTGGGGTTTAGTGGTTTTTGTTGTTAGGGTGTTAGTGTTGTTTTTTGTTAGGGTGTTAGTGGTTTGTGTTGTTAGGGGGTTAGTGTTGTTTGATGTTAGGGGTTTAGGGTTGTTTGTTGTTAGTTTGTTAGGGTTGTTTGTTGTTAGTGGGTTAGTGTTTTTGGTTTTCAGGGGTTAGGGTTGTTTGTTGTTAGGGTGTTAGTGTTCTTTGTTGTTAGGGGGTTAGGGTTGTTTCTTGTTACGGGGTTAGTGTTGTTTGTTGTTACGGGGTTAGGGTAGTTTTTTGATAGGGTTTTAGTGTTGTTTTTTGTTAGGGGGTTAGTGTTTGTTGTTAGGGGTTTAAGGTTGTTTCTTGTTGGGTTTTAGTGGTTTTTGTTGTTAGGGTGTTAGTGTTGTTTGATGTTAGGGGTTTAGGGTTGTTTGTTGTTAGGGGGTTAGGGTTGTTTGTTGTTAGGGTGTTAGTGTTCTTTGATGTTAGGGATTTAGGGTTGTTTGTTGTTAGGGGGTTAGAGTTGTTTGTTGTTAGGGTGTTAGTGTTGTTTGTTGTTAGGGGTTTAGGGTTGTTTCTTGCTGGGGTTTAGTGGTTTTTGTTGTTAGGGTGTTAGTGCTGTTTGTTGTTAGGGTGTTAGTGGTTTGTGTTGTTAGGGGGTTAGTGTTGTTTGATGTTAGGGGTTTAGGGTTGTTTGTTGTTAGGGGGTTAGAGTTGTTTGTTGTTAGGGTGTTAGTGTTGTTTGTTGTTAGGGGTTTAGGGTTGTTTGTTGTTAGGGGTTTAAGGTTGTTTCTTGTTGGGGTTTAGTGGTTTTTGTTGTTAGGGTGTTAGTGTTGTTTGTTGTTAGGGTGTTAGTGGTTTGTGTTGTTAGGGGGTTAGTGTTGTTTGATGTTAGGGGGTTAGGGTTGTTTGTTGTTAGGGTGTTAGTGTTCTTTGATGTTAGGGGTTTAGGGTTGTTTGTTGTTAGGGTGTTAGTGTTCTTTGTTGTTAGGGGGTTAGGGTTGTTTCTTGTTACGGGGTTAGTGTTGTTTGTTGTTACGGGGTTAGGGTAGTTTCTTGTTAGGGGTTTAGTGTTGTTTTTTGTTAGGGTGTTAGTGTTGTTTGTTGTTAGGGTGTTAGTGGTTTTTGTTGTTAGGGTGTTAGTGTTGTTTGTTGTTAGGGTGTTAGTGGTTTGTGTTGTTAGGGGGTTAGTGTTGTTTGATGTTAGGGGTTTAGGGTTGTTTGTTGTTAGGGTGTTAGTGTTCTTTGATGTTAGGGGTTTAGGGTTGTTTGTTGTTAGGGTGTTAGTGTTCTTTGTTGTTAGGGGGTTAGGGTTGTTTCTTGTTACGGGGTTAGTGTTGTTTGTTGTTACGGGGTTAGGGTAGTTTCTTGTTAGGGGTTTAGTGTTGTTTTTTGTTAGGGGGTTAGTGTTTGTTGTTAGGGGTTTAGGGTTGTTTCTTGTTGGGGTTTAGTGGTTTTTGTTGTTAGGGTGTTAGTGTTGTTTGTTGTTAGGGTGTTAGTGGTTTGTGTTGTTAGGGGGTTAGTGTTGTTTGATGTTAGGGGTTTAGGGTTGTTTGTTGTTAGTTTGTTAGGGTTGTTTGTTGTTAGTGGGATAGTGTTTTTGGTTTTCAGAGGTTAGGGTTGTTTGTTGTTAAGGTGTTAGTGTTCTTTGTTGTTAGGGGGTTAGGGTTGTTTCTTGTTACGGGGTTAGTGTTGTTTGTTGTTACGGGGTTAGGGTAGTTTCTTGTTAGGGGTTTAGTGTTGTTTTTTGTTAGGGGGTTAGTGTTTGTTGTTAGGGGTTTAAGGTTGTTTCTTGTTGGGGTTTAGTGGTTTTTGTTGTTAGGGTGTTAGTGTTGTTTGATGTTAGGTTTTTAGGGTTGTTTGTTGTTAGGGGGTTAAGGTTGTTTGTTGTTAGGGTGTTAGTGTTCTTTGATGTTAGGGGTTTAGGGTTGTTTGTTGTTAGGGGGTTAGAGTTGTTTGTTGTTAGGGTGTTAGTGTTGTTTGTTGTTAGGGGTTTAGGGTTGTTTGTTGTTAGGGGTTTAGGGTTGTTTCTTGTTGGGGTTTAGTGGTTTTTGTTGTTAGGGTGTTAGTGTTGTTTGTTGTTAGGGTGTTAGTGGTTTGTGTTGTTAGGGGGTTAGTGTTGTTTGATGTTAGGGGTTTAGGGTTGTTTGTTGTTAGGGGGTTAGAGTTGTTTGTTGTTAGGGTGTTAGTGTTGTTTGTCGTTAGGGGTTTAGGGTTGTTTCTTGTTGGGGTTTAGTGGTTTTTGTTGTTAGGGTGTTAGTGTTGTTTTTTGTTAGGGTGTTAGTGGTTTGTGTTGTTAGGGGGTTAGTGTTGTTTGATGTTAGGGTTTTAGGGTTGTTTGTTGTTAGTTTGTTAGGGTTGTTTGTTGTTAGTGGGTTAGTGTTTTTGGTTTTCAGGGGTTAGGGTTTTTTGTTGTTAGGGTGTTAGTGTTCTTTGTTGTTAGGGGGTTAGGGTTGTTTCTTGTTACGGGGTTAGTGTTGTTTGTTGTTACGGGGTTAGGGTAGTTTCTTGATAGGGTTTTAGTGTTGTTTTTTGTTAGGGGGTTAGTGTTTGTTGTTAGGGGTTTAAGGTTGTTTCTTGTTGGGTTTTAGTGGTTTTTGTTGTTAGGGTGTTAGTGTTGTTTGATGTTAGGGGTTTAGGGTTGTTTGTTGTTAGGGGGTTAGGGTTGTTTGTTGTTAGGGTGTTAGTGTTCTTTCATGTTAGGGATTTAGGGTTGTTTGTTGTTAGGGGGTTAGAGTTGTTTGTTGTTAGGGTGTTAGTGTTGTTTGTTGTTAGGGGTTTAGGGTTGTTTCTTGTTGGGGTTTAGTGGTTTTTGTTGTTAGGGTGTTAGTGCTGTTTGTTGTTAGGGTGTTAGTGGTTTGTGTTGTTAGGGGGTTAGTGTTGTTTGATGTTAGGGGTTTAGGGTTGTTTGTTGTTAGGGGATTAGAGTTGTTTGTTGTTAGGGTGTTAGTGTTGTTTGTTGTTAGGGGTTTAGGGTTGTTTGTTGTTAGGGGTTTAAGGTTGTTTCTTGTTGGGGTTTAGTGGTTTTTGTTGTTAGGGTGTTAGTGTTGTTTGTTGTTAGGGTGTTAGTGGTTTGTGTTGTTAGGGGGTTAGTGTTGTTTGATGTTAGGGGGTTAGGGTTGTTTGTTGTTAGGGTGTTAGTGTTCTTTGATGTTAGGGGTTTAGGGTTGTTTGTTGTTAGGGTGTTAGTGTTCTTTGTTGTTAGGGGGTTAGGGTTGTTTCTTGTTACGGGGTTAGTGTTGTTTGTTGTTACGGGGTTAGGGTAGTTTCTTGTTAGGGGTTTAGTGTTGTTTTTTGTTAGGGTGTTAGTGTTGTTTGTTGTTAGGGTGTTAGTGGTTTTTGTTGTTAGGGTGTTAGTGTTGTTTGTTGTTAGGGTGTTAGTGGTTTGTGTTCTTAGGGGGTTAGTGTTGTTTGATGTTAGGGGGTTAGGGTTGTTTGTTGTTAGGGTGTTAGTGTTCTTTGATGTTAGGGGTTTAGGGTTGTTTGTTGTTAGGGTGTTAGTGTTCTTTGTTGTTAGGGGGTTAGGGTTGTTTCTTGTTACGGGGTTAGTGTTGTTTGTTGTTACGGGGTTAGGGTAGTTTCTTGTTAGGGGTTTAGTGTTGTTTTTTGTTATGGGGTTAGTGTTTGTTGTTAGGGGTTTAGGGTTGTTTCTTGTTGGGGTTTAGTGGTTTTTGTTGTTCCGGTGTTAGTGTTGTTTTTTGTTAGGGTGTTAGTGGTTTGTGTTGTTAGGGGGTTAGTGTTGTTTGATGTTAGGGGTTTAGGGTTGTTTGTTGTTAGTTTGTTAGGGTTGTTTGTTGTTAGTGGGTTAGTGTTTTTGGTTTTCAGGGGTTAGGGTTGTTTGTTGTTAGGGTGTTAGTGTTCTTTGTTGTTAGGGGGTTAGGGTTGTTTCTTGTTACGGGGTTAGTGTTGTTTGTTGTTACGGGGTTAGGGTAGTTTCTTGATAGGGGTTTAGTGTTGTTTTTTGTTAGGGGGTTAGTGTTTCTTGTTAGGGGTTTAAGGTTGTTTCTTGTTGGGTTTTAGTGGTTTTTGTTGTTAGGGTGTTAGTGTTGTTTGATGTTAGGGGTTTAGGGTTGTTTGTTGTTAGGGGGTTAGGGTTGTTTGTTGTTAGGGTGTTAGTGTTCTTTGATGTTAGGGGTTTAGGGTTGTTTGTTGTTAGGGGGTTAGTGTTGTTTGTTGTTAGGGTGTTAGTGTTGTTTGTTGTTAGGGGTTTAGGGTTGTTTCTTGTTGGGGTTTAGTGGTCTTTGTTGTTAGGGTGTTAGTGTTGTTTGTTGTTAGGGTGTTAGTGGTTTCTGTTGTTAGGGGGTTAGTGTTGTTTGATGTTAGGGGTTTAGGGTTGTTTCTTGTTAGGGGGTTAGAGTTGTTTGTTGTTAGGGTGTTAGTGTTGTTTGTTGTTAGGGGTTTAGGGTTGTTTGTTGTTAGGGGTTTAAGGTTGTTTCTTGTTGGGGTTTAGTGGTTTTTGTTGTTAGGGTGTTAGTGTTGTTTGTTGTTAGGGTGTTAGTGGTTTGTGTTGTTAGGGGGTTAGTGTTGTTTGATGTTAGGGGGTTAGGGTTGTTTGTTGTTAGGGTGTTAGTGTTCTTTGATGTTAGGGGTTTAGGGTTGTTTGTTGTTAGGGTGTTAGTGTTCTTTGTTGTTAGGGGGTTAGGGTTGTTTCTTGTTACGGGGTTAGTGTTGTTTGTTGTTACGGGGTTAGGGTAGTTTCTTGTTAGGGGTTTAGTGTTGTTTTTTGTTAGGGGGTTAGTGTTTGTTGTTAGGGGTTTAGGGTTGTTTCTTGTTGGGGTTTAGTGGTTTTTGTTGTTAGGGTGTTAGTGTTGTTTTTTGTTAGGGTGTTAGTGGTTTGTGTTGTTAGGGGGTTAGTGTTGTTTGATGTTAGGGGTTTAGGGTTGTTTGTTGTTAGTTTGTTAGGGTTGTTTGTTGTTAGTGGGTTAGTGTTTTTGGTTTTCAGGGGTTAGGGTTGTTTGTTGTTAGGGTGTTAGTGTTCTTTGTTGTTAGGGGGTTAGGGTTGTTTCTTGTTACGGGGTTAGTGTTGTTTGTTGTTACGGGGTTAGGGTAGTTTTTTGATAGGGTTTTAGTGTTGTTTTTTGTTAGGGGGTTAGTGTTTGTTGTTAGGGGTTTAAGGTTGTTTCTTGTTGGGTTTTAGTGGTTTTTGTTGTTAGGGTGTTAGTGTTGTTTGATGTTAGGGGTTTAGGGTTGTTTGTTGTTAGGGGGTTAGGGTTGTTTGTTGTTAGGGTGTTAGTGTTCTTTGATGTTAGGGATTTAGGGTTGTTTGTTGTTAGGGGGTTAGAGTTGTTTGTTGTTAGGGTGTTAGTGTTGTTTGTTGTTAGGGGTTTAGGGTTGTTTCTTGCTGGGGTTTAGTGGTTTTTGTTGTTAGGGTGTTAGTGCTGTTTGTTGTTAGGGTGTTAGTGGTTTGTGTTGTTAGGGGGTTAGTGTTGTTTGATGTTAGGGGTTTAGGGTTGTTTGTTGTTAGGGGGTTAGAGTTGTTTGTTGTTAGGGTGTTAGTGTTGTTTGTTGTTAGGGGTTTAGGGTTGTTTGTTGTTAGGGGTTTAAGGTTGTTTCTTGTTGGGGTTTAGTGGTTTTTGTTGTTAGGGTGTTAGTGTTGTTTGTTGTTAGGGTGTTAGTGGTTTGTGTTGTTAGGGGGTTAGTGTTGTTTGATGTTAGGGGGTTAGGGTTGTTTGTTGTTAGGGTGTTAGTGTTCTTTGATGTTAGGGGTTTAGGGTTGTTTGTTGTTAGGGTGTTAGTGTTCTTTGTTGTTAGGGGGTTAGGGTTGTTTCTTGTTACGGGGTTAGTGTTGTTTGTTTTTACGGGGTTAGGGTAGTTTCTTGTTAGGGGTTTAGTGTTGTTTTTTGTTAGGGTGTTAGTGTTGTTTGTTGTTAGGGTGTTAGTGGTTTTTGTTGTTAGGGTGTTAGTGTTGTTTGTTGTTAGGGTGTTAGTGGTTTGTGTTGTTAGGGGGTTAGTGTTGTTTGATGTTAGGGGGTTAGGGTTGTTTGTTGTTAGGGTGTTAGTGTTCTTTGATGTTAGGGGTTTAGGGTTGTTTGTTGTTAGGGTGTTAGTGTTCTTTGTTGTTAGGGGGTTAGGGTTGTTTCTTGTTACGGGGTTAGTGTTGTTTGTTGTTACGGGGTTAGGGTAGTTTCTTGTTAGGGGTTTAGTGTTGTTTTTTGTTAGGGGGTTAGTGTTTGTTGTTAGGGGTTTAGGGTTGTTTCTTGTTGGGGTTTAGTGGTTTTTGTTGTTAGGGTGTTAGTGTTGTTTGTTGTTAGGGTGTTAGTGGTTTGTGTTGTTAGGGGGTTAGTGTTGTTTGATGTTAGGGGTTTAGGGTTGTTTGTTGTTAGTTTGTTAGGGTTGTTTGTTGTTAGTGGGATAGTGTTTTTGGTTTTCAGAGGTTAGGGTTGTTTGTTGTTAAGGTGTTAGTGTTCTTTGTTGTTAGGGGGTTAGGGTTGTTTCTTGTTACGGGGTTAGTGTTGTTTGTTGTTACGGGGTTAGGGTAGTTTCTTGTTAGGGGTTTAGTGTTGTTTTTTGTTAGGGGGTTAGTGTTTGTTGTTAGGGGTTTAAGGTTGTTTCTTGTTGGGGTTTAGTGGTTTTTGTTGTTAGGGTGTTAGTGTTGTTTGATGTTAGGTTTTTAGGGTTGTTTGTTGTTAGGGGGTTAAGGTTGTTTGTTGTTAGGGTGTTAGTGTTCTTTGATGTTAGGGGTTTAGGGTTGTTTGTTGTTAGGGGGTTAGAGTTGTTTGTTGTTAGGGTGTTAGTGTTGTTTGTTGTTAGGGGTTTAGGGTTGTTTGTTGTTAGGGGTTTAGGGTTGTTTCTTGTTGGGGTTTAGTGGTTTTTGTTGTTAGGGTGTTAGTGTTGTTTGTTGTTAGGGTGTTAGTGGTTTGTGTTGTTAGGGGGTTAGTGTTGTTTGATGTTAGGGGTTTAGGGTTGTTTGTTGTTAGGGGGTTAGAGTTGTTTGTTGTTAGGGTGTTAGTGTTGTTTGTCGTTAGGGGTTTAGGGTTGTTTCTTGTTGGGGTTTAGTGGTTTTTGTTGTTAGGGTGTTAGTGTTGTTTTTTGTTAGGGTGTTAGTGGTTTGTGTTGTTAGGGGGTTAGTGTTGTTTGATGTTAGGGTTTTAGGGTTGTTTGTTGTTAGTTTGTTAGGGTTGTTTGTTGTTAGTGGGTTAGTGTTTTTGGTTTTCAGGGGTTAGGGTTGTTTGTTGTTAGGGTGTTAGTGTTCTTTGTTGTTAGGGGGTTAGGGTTGTTTCTTGTTACGGGGTTAGTGTTGTTTGTTGTTACGGGGTTAGGGTAGTTTCTTGATAGGGTTTTAGTGTTGTTTTTTGTTAGGGGGTTAGTGTTTGTTGTTAGGGGTTTAAGGTTGTTTCTTGTTGGGTTTTAGTGGTTTTTGTTGTTAGGGTGTTAGTGTTGTTTGATGTTAGGGGTTTAGGGTTGTTTGTTGTTAGGGGGTTAGGGTTGTTTGTTGTTAGGGTGTTAGTGTTCTTTCATGTTAGGGATTTAGGGTTGTTTGTTGTTAGGGGGTTAGAGTTGTTTGTTGTTAGGTTGTTAGTGTTGTTTGTTGTTAGGGGTTTAGGGTTGTTTCTTGTTGGGGTTTAGTGGTTTTTGTTGTTAGGGTGTTAGTGCTGTTTGTTGTTAGGGTGTTAGTGGTTTGTGTTGTTAGGGGGTTAGTGTTGTTTGATGTTAGGGGTTTAGGGTTGTTTGTTGTTAGGGGGTTAGAGTTGTTTGTTGTTAGGGTGTTAGTGTTGTTTGTTGTTAGGGGTTTAGGGTTGTTTGTTGTTGGGGTTTAAGGTTGTTTCTTGTTGGGGTTTAGTGGCTTTTGTTGTTAGGGTGTTAGTGTTGTTTGTTGTTAGGGTGTTAGTGGTTTGTGTTGTTAGGGGGTTAGTGTTGTTTGATGTTAGGGGGTTAGGGTTGTTTGTTGTTAGGGTGTTAGTGTTCTTTGATGTTAGGGGTTTAGGGTTGTTTGTTGTTAGGGTGTTAGTGTTCTTTGTTGTTAGGGGGTTAGGGTTGTTTCTTGTTACGGGGTTAGTGTTCTTTGTTGTTACGGGGTTAGGGTAGTTTCTTGTTAGGGGTTTAGTGTTGTTTTTTGTTAGGGTGTTAGTGTTGTTTGTTGTTAGGGTGTTAGTGGTTTTTGTTGTTAGGGTGTTAGTGTTGTTTGTTGTTAGGGTGTTAGTGGTTTGTGTTCTTAGGGGGTTAGTGTTGTTTGATGTTAGGGGGTTAGGGTTGTTTGTTGTTAGGGTGTTAGTGTTCTTTGATGTTAGGGGTTTAGGGTTGTTTGTTGTTAGGGTGTTAGTGTTCTTTGTTGTTAGGGGGTTAGGGTTGTTTCTTGTTACGGGGTTAGTGTTGTTTGTTGTTACGGGGTTAGGGTAGTTTCTTGTTAGGGGTTTAGTGTTGTTTTTTGTTATGGGGTTAGTGTTTGTTGTTAGGGGTTTAGGGTTGTTTCTTGTTGGGGTTTAGTGGTTTTTGTTGTTCCGGTGTTAGTGTTGTTTTTTGTTAGGGTGTTAGTGGTTTGTGTTGTTAGGGGGTTAGTGTTGTTTGATGTTAGGGGTTTAGGGTTGTTTGTTGTTAGTTTGTTAGGGTTGTTTGTTGTTAGTGGGTTAGTGTTTTTGGTTTTCAGGGGTTAGGGTTGTTTGTTGTTAGGGTGTTAGTGTTCTTTGTTGTTAGGGGGTTAGGGTTGTTTCTTGTTACGGGGTTAGTGTTGTTTGTTGTTACGGGGTTAGGGTAGTTTCTTGATAGGGGTTTAGTGTTGTTTTTTGTTAGGGGGTTAGTGTTTCTTGTTAGGGGTTTAAGGTTGTTTCTTGTTGGGTTTTAGTGGTTTTTGTTGTTAGGGTGTTAGTGTTGTTTCATGTTAGGGGTTTAGGGTTGTTTGTTGTTAGGGGGTTAGGGTTGTTTGTTGTTAGGGTGTTAGTGTTCTTTGATGTTAGGGGTTTAGGGTTTTTTGTTGTTAGGGGGTTAGTGTTGTTTGTTGTTAGGGTGTTAGTGTTGTTTGTTGTTAGGGGTTTAGGGTTGTTTCTTGTTGGGGTTTAGTGGTTTTTGTTGTTAGGGTGTTAGTGTTGTTTGTTGTTAGGGTGTTAGTGGTTTGTGTTGTTAGGGGGTTAGTGTTGTTTGATGTTAGGGGTTTAGGGTTGTTTGTTGTTAGGGGGTTAGAGTTGTTTGTTGTTAGGGTGTTAGTGTTGTTTGTTGTTAGGGGTTTAGGGTTGTTTGTTGTTAGGGGTTTAAGGTTGTTTCTTGTTGGGGTTTAGTGGTTTTTGTTGTTAGGGTGTTAGTGTTGTTTGTTGTTAGGGTGTTAGTGGTTTGTGTTGTTAGGGGGTTAGTGTTGTTTGATGTTAGGGGGTTAGGGTTGTTTGTTGTTAGGGTGTTAGTGTTCTTTGATGTTAGGGGTTTAGGGTTGTTTGTTGTTAGGGTGTTAGTGTTCTTTGTTGTTAGGGGGTTAGGGTTGTTTCTTGTTACGGGGTTAGTGTTGTTTGTTGTTACGGGGTTAGGGTAGTTTCTTGTTAGGGTTTAGTGTTGTTTTTTGTTAGGGGGTTAGTGTTTGTTGTTAGGGGTTTAGGGTTCTTTCTTGTTGGGGTTTAGTGGTTTTTGTTGTTAGGGTGTTAGTGTTGTTTGTTGTTAGGGTGTTAGTGGTTTGTGTTGTTAGGGGGTTAGTGTTGTTTGATGTTAGGGGTTTAGGGTTGTTTGTTGTTAGTTTGTTAGGGTTGTTTGTTGTTAGTGGGATAGTGTTTTTGGTTTTCAGAGGTTAGGGTTGTTTGTTGTTAGGGTGTTAGTGTTCTTTGTTGTTAGGGGGTTAGGGTTGTTTCTTGTTACGGGGTTAGTGTTGTTTGTTGTTACGGGGTTAGGGTAGTTTCTTGTTAGGGGTTTAGTGTTGTTTTTTGTTAGGGGGTTAGTGTTTGTTGTTAGGGGTTTAAGGTTGTTTCTTGTTGGGGTTTAGTGGTTTTTGTTGTTAGGGTGTTAGTGTTGTTTGATGTTAGGGTTTTAGGGTTTTTTGTTGTTAGGGGGTTAAGGTTGTTTGTTGTTAGGGTGTTAGTGTTCTTTGATGTTAGGGGTTTAGGGTTTTTTGTTGTTAGGGGGTTAGAGTTGTTTGTTGTTAGGGTGTTAGTGTTGTTTGTTGTTAGGGGTTTAGGGTTGTTTCTTGTTGGGTTTTAGTGGTTTTTGTTGTTAGGGTGTTAGTGCTGTTTGTTGTTAGGGTGTTAGTGGTTTGTGCTGTTAGGGGGTTAGTGTTGTTTGATGTTAGGGGTTTAGGGTTGTTTGTTGTTAGGGGGTTAGAGTTGTTTGTTGTTAGGGTGTTAGTGTTGTTTTTTGTTAGGGGTTTAGGGTTGTTTGTTGTTAGGGGTTTAAGGTTGTTTCTTGTTGGGGTTTAGTGGTTTTTGTTGTTAGGGTGTTAGTGTTGTTTGTTGTTAGGGTGTTAGTGGTTTGTGTTGTTAGGGGGTTAGTGTTGTTTGATGTTAGGGGGTTAGGGTTGTTTGTTGTTAGGGTGTTAGTGTTCTTTGATGTTAGGGGTTTAGGGTTGTTTGTTGTTAGGGTGTTAGTGTTCTTTGTTGTTAGGGGGTTAGGGTTGTTTCTTGTTACGGGGTTAGTGTTCTTTGTTGTTACGGGGTTAGGGTAGTTTCTTGTTAGGGGTTTTGTGTTGTTTTTTGTTAGGGTGTTAGTGTTGTTTGTTGTTAGGGTGTTAGTGGTTTTTGTTGTTAGGGTGTTAGTGTTGTTTGTTGTTAGGGTGTTAGTGGTTTGTGTTCTTAGGGGGTTAGTGTTGTTTGATGTTAGGGGGTTAGGGTTGTTTGTTGTTAGGGTGTTAGTGTTCTTTGATGTTAGGGGTTTAGGGTTGTTTGTTGTTAGGGTGTTAGTGTTCTTTGTTGTTAGGGGGTTAGGGTTGTTTCTTGTTACGGGGTTAGTGTTGTTTGTTGTTACGGGGTTAGGGTAGTTTCTTGTTAGGGGTTTAGTGTTGTTTTTTGTTATGGGGTTAGTGTTTGTTGTTAGGGGTTTAGGGTTGTTTCTTGTTGGGGTTTAGTGGTTTTTGTTGTTACGGTGTTAGTGTTGTTTTTTGTTAGGGTGTTAGTGGTTTGTGTTGTTAGGGGGTTAGTGTTGTTTGATGTTAGGGGTTTAGGGTTGTTTGTTGTTAGTTTGTTAGGGTTGTTTGTTGTTAGTGGGTTAGTGTTTTTGGTTTTCAGGGGTTAGGGTTGTTTGTTGTTAGGGTGTTAGTGTTCTTTGTTGTTAGGGGGTTAGGGTTGTTTCTTGTTACGGGGTTAGTGTTGTTTGTTGTTACGGGGTTAGGGTAGTTTCTTGATAGGGGTTTAGTGTTGTTTTTTGTTAGGGGGTTAGTGTTTCTTGTTAGGGGTTTAAGGTTGTTTCTTGTTGGGTTTTAGTGGTTTTTGTTGTTAGGGTGTTAGTGTTGTTTGATGTTAGGGGTTTAGGGTTGTTTGTTGTTAGGGGGTTAGGGTTGTTTGTTGTTAGGGTGTTAGTGTTCTTTGCTGTTAGGGGTTTAGGGTTGTTTGTTGTTAGGGGGTTAGTGTTGTTTGTTGTTAGGGTGTTAGTGTTGTTTGTTGTTAGGGGTTTAGGGTTGTTTCTTGTTGGGGTTTAGTGGTTTTTGTTGTTAGGGTGTTAGTGTTGTTTGTTGTTAGGGTGTTAGTGGTTTCTGTTGTTAGGGGGTTAGTGTTGTTTGATGTTAGGGGTTTAGGGTTGTTTGTTGTTAGGGGGTTAGAGTTGTTTGTTGTTAGGGTGTTAGTGTTGTTTGTTGTTAGGGGTTTAGGGTTGTTTGTTGTTAGGGGTTTAAGGTTGTTTCTTGTTGGGGTTTAGTGGTTTTTGTTGTTAGGGTGTTAGTGTTGTTTGTTGTTAGGGTGTTAGTGGTTTGTGTTGTTAGGGGGTTAGTGTTGTTTGATGTTAGGGGGTTAGGGTTGTTTGTTGTTAGGGTGTTAGTGTTCTTTGTTGTTAGGGGGTTAGGGTTGTTTCTTGTTACGGGGTTAGTGTTGTTTGTTGTTACGGGGTTAGGGTAGTTTCTTGTTAGGGTTTAGTGTTGTTTTTTGTTAGGGGGTTAGTGTTTGTTGTTAGGGGTTTAGGGTTCTTTCTTGTTGGGGTTTAGTGGTTTTTGTTGTTAGGGTGTTAGTGTTCTTTGATGTTAGGGGTTTAGGGTTGTTTGTTGTTAGGGTGTTAGTGTTCTTTGTTGTTAGGGGGTTAGGGTTGTTTCTTGTTACGGGGTTAGTGTTGTTTGTTGTTACGGGGTTAGGGTAGTTTCTTGTTAGGGGTTTAGTGTTGTTTTTCGTTAGGGGGTTAGTGTTTGTTGTTAGGGGTTTAGGGTTGTTTCTTGTTGGGGTTTAGTGGTTTTTGTTGTTAGTGTGTTAGTGTTGTTTGATGTTAGGGGTTTAGGGTTGTTTGTTGTTAGGGGGTTAGAGTTGTTTGTTGTTAGGGTGTTAGTGTTGTTTGTTTTTAGGGTGTTAGTGGTTTGTGTTGTTAGGGGGTTAGTGTTGTTTGATGTTAGGGGTTTAGGGTTGTTTGTTGTTAGTGGGTTAGGGTTGTTTGTTGTTAGTGGGTTAGTGTTTTTGGTTTTCAGGGGTTAGGGTTGTTTGTTTTTTGGGGGTTAGTGTTTGTTGTTAGGGGGTTAGGGTTGTTTGTTGTTAGGGTGTTAGTGGTTTGTGTTGTTAGGGTGTTAGTGTTGTTTGATGTTAGGGGTTTAGGGTTGTTTGTTGTTAGGGTGTTAGTGTTGTTTGTTGTTAGGGTGTTAGTGGTTTGTGTTGTTAGGGGGTTAGTGTTGTTTGATGTTAGGGTTTTAGGGTTGTTTGTTGTTAGGGGGTTAGAGTTGTTTGTTGTTAGGGTGTTAGTGTTGTTTGTTGTTAGGGGTTTAGGGTTGTTTGTTGTTAGGGGTTTAAGGTTGTTTCTTGTTGGAGTTTAGTGGTTTTTGTTGTTAGGGTGTTAGTGTTGTTTGTTGTTAGGGTGTTAGTGGTTTGTGTTGTTAGGGGGTTAGTGTTGTTTGATGTTAGGGGGGTAGGGTTGTTTGTTGTTAGGGTGTTAGTGTTCTTTGATGATAGGGGTTTAGGGTTGTTTGCTGTTAGGGTGTTAGTGTTCTTTGTTGTTAGGGGGTTAGGGTTGTTTCTTGTTACGGGGTTAGTGTTGTTTGTTGTTACGGGGTTAGGGTAGTTTCTTAGGGGTTTAGCGTTGTTTTTTGTTAGGGGGTTAGTGTTTGTTGTTACGGGTTTAGGGTTGTTTCTTGTTGGGGTTTAGTGGTTTTTGTTGTTAGGGTGTTAGTGTTGTTTGTTGTTAGGGTGTTAGTGGTTTGTGTTGTTAGGGGGTTAGTGTTGTTTGATGTTAGGGGTTTAAGGTTGTTTGTTGTTAGTGGGTTAGGGTTGTTTGTTGTTAGTGGGTTAGTGTTTTTGGTTTTCAGGGGTTAGGGTTGTTTGTTGTTAGGGTGTTAGTGTTCTTTGTTGTTAGGGGGTTAGGGTTGTTTCTTGTTACGGGGTTAGTGTTGTTTGTTGTTACGGGGTTAGGGTAGTTTCTTGTTAGGGGTTTAGTGTTGTTTTTTGTTAGGGAGTTAGTGTTTGTTGTTAGGGGTTTAGGGTTGTTTCTTGTTGGGTTTTAGTGGTTTTAGTTAGGGTGTTAGTGTTGTTTGTTGTTAGGGTTTTAGTGGTTTGTGTTGTTAGGGGGTTAGTGTTGTTTGATGTTAGGGGTTTAGGGTTGTTTGTTATTAGGGGTTTAAGGTTGTTTCTTGTTGGGTTTTAGTGGTTTTTGTTGTTAGGGTGTTAGTGTTGTTTGTTGTTAGGGTGTTAGTGGTTTGTGTTGTTAGGGGGTTAGTGTTGTTTGATGTTAGGGGTTTAGGGTTGTTTGTTGTTAGGGGGTTAGAGTTGTTTGTTGTTAGGGTGTTAGTGTTGTTTGTTGTTAGGGGTTTAGGGTTGTTTGTTGTTAGGGGTTTAAGGTTGTTTCTTGTTGGGGTTTAGTGGTTTTTGTTGTTAGGGTGTTAGTGTTGTTTGTTGTTAGGGTGTTAGTGGTTTGTGTTGTTAGGGGGTTAGTGTTGTTTGATGTTAGGGGTTTAGGGTTGTTTGTTGTTAGGGGGTTAGAGTTGTTTGTTGTTAGGGTGTTAGTGTTGTTTGTTGTTAGGGGTTTAGCGTTGTTTGTTGTTAGGGGTTTAAGGTTGTTTCTTGTTGGGGTTTAGTGGTTTTTGTTGTTAGGGTGTTAGTGTTGTTTGTTGTTAGGGTGTTAGTGGTTTGTGTTGTTAGGGGGTTAGTGTTGTTTGATGTTAGGGGTTTAGGGTTGTTTGTTGTTAGGGGGTTAGAGTTGTTTGTTGTTAGGTTGTTAGTGTTGTTTGTTGTTAGGGGTTTAGGGTTGTTTGTTGTTAGGGGGTTAGAGTTGTTTGTTGTTAGGGTGTTAGTGTTGTTTGATGTTAGGGGTTTAGGGTTGTTTGTTGTTAGTGGGTTAGGGTTGTTTGTTGTTAGTGGGTTAGTGTTTTTGGTTTTAGGGGTTAGGGTTGTTTGTTGTTTGGGGGTTAGTGTTTGTTGTTAGGGGGTTAGGGTTGTTTGTTGTTAGGGTGTTAGTGGTTTTGTTGTTAGGGTGTTAGTGTTGTTTGATGTTAGGGGTTTAGGGTTGTTTGTTGTTAGGGGGTTAGGGTTGTTTGTTGTTAGGGTGTTAGTGTTCTTTGTTGTTAGGGGGTTAGGGTTGTTTCTTGTTATGGGGTTAGTGTTGTTTGTTGTTACGGGCTTAGGGTAGTTTCTTGTTAGGGGTTTAGGGTTCTTTGTTCTTAGGGGTTTAGGGTTGTTTCTTGTTGGGGTTTAGTGGTTTTTGTTGTTAGGGTGTTAGTGTTGTTTGTTGTTAGGGTGTTAGTGGTTTGTGTTGTTAGGGGGTTAGTGTTGTTTGATGTTAGGGGTTTAGGGTTGTTTGTTGTTAGGGGGTTAGGGTTGTTTGTTGTTAGGGTGTTAGTGTTGTTTGTTGTTAGGGGTTTAGGGTTGTTTGTTGTTAGGGGGTTAGAGTTGTTTGTTGTTAGGGTGTTAGTGTTGTTTGATGTTAGGGGTTTAGGGTTGTTTGTTGTTAGGGGTTTAAGGTTGTTTCTTGTTGGGGTTTAGTGGTTTTTGTTGTTAGGGTGTTAGTGTTGTTTGATGTTAGGTTTTTAGGGTTGTTTGTTGTTAGGGGGTTAAGGTTGTTTGTTGTTAGGGTGTTAGTGTTCTTTGATGTTAGGGGTTTAGGGTTGTTTGTTGTTAGGGGGTTAGAGTTGTTTGTTGTTAGGGTGTTAGTGTTGTTTGTTGTTAGGGGTTTAGGGTTGTTTGTTGTTAGGGGTTTAGGGTTGTTTCTTGTTGGGGTTTAGTGGTTTTTGTTGTTAGGGTGTTAGTGTTGTTTGTTGTTAGGGTGTTAGTGGTTTGTGTTGTTAGGGGGTTAGTGTTGTTTGATGTTAGGGGTTTAGGGTTGTTTGTTGTTAGGGGGTTAGAGTTGTTTGTTGTTAGGGTGTTAGTGTTGTTTGTCGTTAGGGGTTTAGGGTTGTTTCTTGTTGGGGTTTAGTGGTTTTTGTTGTTAGGGTGTTAGTGTTGTTTTTTGTTAGGGTGTTAGTGGTTTGTGTTGTTAGGGGGTTAGTGTTGTTTGATGTTAGGGTTTTAGGGTTGTTTGTTGTTAGTTTGTTAGGGTTGTTTGTTGTTAGTGGGTTAGTGTTTTTGGTTTTCAGGGGTTAGGGTTGTTTGTTGTTAGGGTGTTAGTGTTCTTTGTTGTTAGGGGGTTAGGGTTGTTTCTTGTTACGGGGTTAGTGTTGTTTGTTGTTACGGGGTTAGGGTAGTTTCTTGATAGGGTTTTAGTGTTGTTTTTTGTTAGGGGGTTAGTGTTTGTTGTTAGGGGTTTAAGGTTGTTTCTTGTTGGGTTTTAGTGGTTTTTGTTGTTAGGGTGTTAGTGTTGTTTGATGTTAGGGGTTTAGGGTTGTTTGTTGTTAGGGGGTTAGGGTTGTTTGTTGTTAGGGTGTTAGTGTTCTTTCATGTTAGGGATTTAGGGTTGTTTGTTGTTAGGGGGTTAGAGTTGTTTGTTGTTAGGGTGTTAGTGTTGTTTGTTGTTAGGGGTTTAGGGTTGTTTCTTGTTGGGGTTTAGTGGTTTTTGTTGTTAGGGTGTTAGTGCTGTTTGTTGTTAGGGTGTTAGTGGTTTGTGTTGTTAGGGGGTTAGTGTTGTTTGATGTTAGGGGTTTAGGGTTGTTTGTTGTTAGGGGGTTAGAGTTGTTTGTTGTTAGGGTGTTAGTGTTGTTTGTTGTTAGGGGTTTAGGGTTGTTTGTTGTTGGGGTTTAAGGTTGTTTCTTGTTGGGGTTTAGTGGCTTTTGTTGTTAGGGTGTTAGTGTTGTTTGTTGTTAGGGTGTTAGTGGTTTGTGTTGTTAGGGGGTTAGTGTTGTTTGATGTTAGGGGGTTAGGGTTGTTTGTTGTTAGGGTGTTAGTGTTCTTTGATGTTAGGGGTTTAGGGTTGTTTGTTGTTAGGGTGTTAGTGTTCTTTGTTGTTAGGGGGTTAGGGTTGTTTCTTGTTACGGGGTTAGTGTTCTTTGTTGTTACGGGGTTAGGGTAGTTTCTTGTTAGGGGTTTAGTGTTGTTTTTTGTTAGGGTGTTAGTGTTGTTTGTTGTTAGGGTGTTAGTGGTTTTTGTTGTTAGGGTGTTAGTGTTGTTTGTTGTTAGGGTGTTAGTGGTTTGTGTTCTTAGGGGGTTAGTGTTGTTTGATGTTAGGGGGTTAGGGTTGTTTGTTGTTAGGGTGTTAGTGTTCTTTGATGTTAGGGGTTTAGGGTTGTTTGTTGTTAGGGTGTTAGTGTTCTTTGTTGTTAGGGGGTTAGGGTTGTTTCTTGTTACGGGGTTAGTGTTGTTTGTTGTTACGGGGTTAGGGTAGTTTCTTGTTAGGGGTTTAGTGTTGTTTTTTGTTATGGGGTTAGTGTTTGTTGTTAGGGGTTTAGGGTTGTTTCTTGTTGGGGTTTAGTGGTTTTTGTTGTTCCGGTGTTAGTGTTGTTTTTTGTTAGGGTGTTAGTGGTTTGTGTTGTTAGGGGGTTAGTGTTGTTTGATGTTAGGGGTTTAGGGTTGTTTGTTGTTAGTTTGTTAGGGTTGTTTGTTGTTAGTGGGTTAGTGTTTTTGGTTTTCAGGGGTTAGGGTTGTTTGTTGTTAGGGTGTTAGTGTTCTTTGTTGTTAGGGGGTTAGGGTTGTTTCTTGTTACGGGGTTAGTGTTGTTTGTTGTTACGGGGTTAGGGTAGTTTCTTGATAGGGGTTTAGTGTTGTTTTTTGTTAGGGGGTTAGTGTTTCTTGTTAGGGGTTTAAGGTTGTTTCTTGTTGGGTTTTAGTGGTTTTTGTTGTTAGGGTGTTAGTGTTGTTTCATGTTAGGGGTTTAGGGTTGTTTGTTGTTAGGGGGTTAGGGTTGTTTGTTGTTAGGGTGTTAGTGTTCTTTGATGTTAGGGGTTTAGGGTTTTTTGTTGTTAGGGGGTTAGTGTTGTTTGTTGTTAGGGTGTTAGTGTTGTTTGTTGTTAGGGGTTTAGGGTTGTTTCTTGTTGGGGTTTAGTGGTTTTTGTTGTTAGGGTGTTAGTGTTGTTTGTTGTTAGGGTGTTAGTGGTTTGTGTTGTTAGGGGGTTAGTGTTGTTTGATGTTAGGGGTTTAGGGTTGTTTGTTGTTAGGGGGTTAGAGTTGTTTGTTGTTAGGGTGTTAGTGTTGTTTGTTGTTAGGGGTTTAGGGTTGTTTGTTGTTAGGGGTTTAAGGTTGTTTCTTGTTGGGGTTTAGTGGTTTTTGTTGTTAGGGTGTTAGTGTTGTTTGTTGTTAGGGTGTTAGTGGTTTGTGTTGTTAGGGGGTTAGTGTTGTTTGATGTTAGGGGGTTAGGGTTGTTTGTTGTTAGGGTGTTAGTGTTCTTTGATGTTAGGGGTTTAGGGTTGTTTGTTGTTAGGGTGTTAGTGTTCTTTGTTGTTAGGGGGTTAGGGTTGTTTCTTGTTACGGGGTTAGTGTTGTTTGTTGTTACGGGGTTAGGGTAGTTTCTTGTTAGGGTTTAGTGTTGTTTTTTGTTAGGGGGTTAGTGTTTGTTGTTAGGGGTTTAGGGTTCTTTCTTGTTGGGGTTTAGTGGTTTTTGTTGTTAGGGTGTTAGTGTTGTTTGTTGTTAGGGTGTTAGTGGTTTGTGTTGTTAGGGGGTTAGTGTTGTTTGATGTTAGGGGTTTAGGGTTGTTTGTTGTTAGTTTGTTAGGGTTGTTTGTTGTTAGTGGGATAGTGTTTTTGGTTTTCAGAGGTTAGGGTTGTTTGTTGTTAGGGTGTTAGTGTTCTTTGTTGTTAGGGGGTTAGGGTTGTTTCTTGTTACGGGGTTAGTGTTGTTTGTTGTTACGGGGTTAGGGTAGTTTCTTGTTAGGGGTTTAGTGTTGTTTTTTGTTAGGGGGTTAGTGTTTGTTGTTAGGGGTTTAAGGTTGTTTCTTGTTGGGGTTTAGTGGTTTTTGTTGTTAGGGTGTTAGTGTTGTTTGATGTTAGGGTTTTAGGGTTGTTTGTTGTTAGGGGGTTAAGGTTGTTTGTTGTTAGGGTGTTAGTGTTCTTTGATGTTAGGGGTTTAGGGTTTTTTGTTGTTAGGGGGTTAGAGTTGTTTGTTGTTAGGGTGTTAGTGTTGTTTGTTGTTAGGGGTTTAGGGTTGTTTCTTGTTGGGTTTTAGTGGTTTTTGTTGTTAGGGTGTTAGTGCTGTTTGTTGTTAGGGTGTTAGTGGTTTGTGCTGTTAGGGGGTTAGTGTTGTTTGATGTTAGGGGTTTAGGGTTGTTTGTTGTTAGGGGGTTAGAGTTGTTTGTTGTTAGGGTGTTAGTGTTGTTTTTTGTTAGGGGTTTAGGGTTGTTTGTTGTTAGGGGTTTAAGGTTGTTTCTTGTTGGGGTTTAGTGGTTTTTGTTGTTAGGGTGTTAGTGTTGTTTGTTGTTAGGGTGTTAGTGGTTTGTGTTGTTAGGGGGTTAGTGTTGTTTGATGTTAGGGGGTTAGGGTTGTTTGTTGTTAGGGTGTTAGTGTTCTTTGATGTTAGGGGTTTAGGGTTGTTTGTTGTTAGGGTGTTAGTGTTCTTTGTTGTTAGGGGGTTAGGGTTGTTTCTTGTTACGGGGTTAGTGTTCTTTGTTGTTACGGGGTTAGGGTAGTTTCTTGTTAGGGGTTTTGTGTTGTTTTTTGTTAGGGTGTTAGTGTTGTTTGTTGTTAGGGTGTTAGTGGTTTTTGTTGTTAGGGTGTTAGTGTTGTTTGTTGTTAGGGTGTTAGTGGTTTGTGTTCTTAGGGGGTTAGTGTTGTTTGATGTTAGGGGGTTAGGGTTGTTTGTTGTTAGGGTGTTAGTGTTCTTTGATGTTAGGGGTTTAGGGTTGTTTGTTGTTAGGGTGTTAGTGTTCTTTGTTGTTAGGGGGTTAGGGTTGTTTCTTGTTACGGGGTTAGTGTTGTTTGTTGTTACGGGGTTAGGGTAGTTTCTTGTTAGGGGTTTAGTGTTGTTTTTTGTTATGGGGTTAGTGTTTGTTGTTAGGGGTTTAGGGTTGTTTCTTGTTGGGGTTTAGTGGTTTTTGTTGTTACGGTGTTAGTGTTGTTTTTTGTTAGGGTGTTAGTGGTTTGTGTTGTTAGGGGGTTAGTGTTGTTTGATGTTAGGGGTTTAGGGTTGTTTGTTGTTAGTTTGTTAGGGTTGTTTGTTGTTAGTGGGTTAGTGTTTTTGGTTTTCAGGGGTTAGGGTTGTTTGTTGTTAGGGTGTTAGTGTTCTTTGTTGTTAGGGGGTTAGGGTTGTTTCTTGTTACGGGGTTAGTGTTGTTTGTTGTTACGGGGTTAGGGTAGTTTCTTGATAGGGGTTTAGTGTTGTTTTTTGTTAGGGGGTTAGTGTTTCTTGTTAGGGGTTTAAGGTTGTTTCTTGTTGGGTTTTAGTGGTTTTTGTTGTTAGGGTGTTAGTGTTGTTTGATGTTAGGGGTTTAGGGTTGTTTGTTGTTAGGGGGTTAGGGTTGTTTGTTGTTAGGGTGTTAGTGTTCTTTGATGTTAGGGGTTTAGGGTTGTTTGTTGTTAGGGGGTTAGTGTTGTTTGTTGTTAGGGTGTTAGTGTTGTTTGTTGTTAGGGGTTTAGGGTTGTTTCTTGTTGGGGTTTAGTGGTTTTTGTTGTTAGGGTGTTAGTGTTGTTTGTTGTTAGGGTGTTAGTGGTTTCTGTTGTTAGGGGGTTAGTGTTGTTTGATGTTAGGGGTTTAGGGTTGTTTGTTGTTAGGGGGTTAGAGTTGTTTGTTGTTAGGGTGTTAGTGTTGTTTGTTGTTAGGGGTTTAGGGTTGTTTGTTGTTAGGGGTTTAAGGTTGTTTCTTGTTGGGGTTTAGTGGTTTTTGTTGTTAGGGTGTTAGTGTTGTTTGTTGTTAGGGTGTTAGTGGTTTGTGTTGTTAGGGGGTTAGTGTTGTTTGATGTTAGGGGGTTAGGGTTGTTTGTTGTTAGGGTGTTAGTGTTCTTTGATGTTAGGGGTTTAGGGTTGTTTGTTGTTAGGGTGTTAGTGTTCTTTGTTGTTAGGGGGTTAGGGTTGTTTCTTGTTACGGGGTTAGTGTTGTTTGTTGTTACGGGGTTAGGGTAGTTTCTTGTTAGGGTTTAGTGTTGTTTTTTGTTAGGGGGTTAGTGTTTGTTGTTAGGGGTTTAGGGTTCTTTCTTGTTGGGGTTTAGTGGTTTTTGTTGTTAGGGTGTTAGTGTTCTTTGATGTTAGGGGTTTAGGGTTGTTTGTTGTTAGGGTGTTAGTGTTCTTTGTTGTTAGGGGGTTAGGGTTGTTTCTTGTTACGGGGTTAGTGTTGTTTGTTGTTACGGGGTTAGGGTAGTTTCTTGTTAGGGGTTTAGTGTTGTTTTTCGTTAGGGGGTTAGTGTTTGTTGTTAGGGGTTTAGGGTTGTTTCTTGTTGGGGTTTAGTGGTTTTTGTTGTTAGTGTGTTAGTGTTGTTTGATGTTAGGGGTTTAGGGTTGTTTGTTGTTAGGGGGTTAGAGTTGTTTGTTGTTAGGGTGTTAGTGTTGTTTGTTTTTAGGGTGTTAGTGGTTTGTGTTGTTAGGGGGTTAGTGTTGTTTGATGTTAGGGGTTTAGGGTTGTTTGTTGTTAGTGGGTTAGGGTTGTTTGTTGTTAGTGGGTTAGTGTTTTTGGTTTTCAGGGGTTAGGGTTGTTTGTTTTTTGGGGGTTAGTGTTTGTTGTTAGGGGGTTAGGGTTGTTTGTTGTTAGGGTGTTAGTGGTTTGTGTTGTTAGGGTGTTAGTGTTGTTTGATGTTAGGGGTTTAGGGTTGTTTGTTGTTAGGGTGTTAGTGTTGTTTGTTGTTAGGGTGTTAGTGGTTTGTGTTGTTAGGGGGTTAGTGTTGTTTGATGTTAGGGTTTTAGGGTTGTTTGTTGTTAGGGGGTTAGAGTTGTTTGTTGTTAGGGTGTTAGTGTTGTTTGTTGTTAGGGGTTTAGGGTTGTTTGTTGTTAGGGGTTTAAGGTTGTTTCTTGTTGGAGTTTAGTGGTTTTTGTTGTTAGGGTGTTAGTGTTGTTTGTTGTTAGGGTGTTAGTGGTTTGTGTTGTTAGGGGGTTAGTGTTGTTTGATGTTAGGGGGGTAGGGTTGTTTGTTGTTAGGGTGTTAGTGTTCTTTGATGATAGGGGTTTAGGGTTGTTTGCTGTTAGGGTGTTAGTGTTCTTTGTTGTTAGGGGGTTAGGGTTGTTTCTTGTTACGGGGTTAGTGTTGTTTGTTGTTACGGGGTTAGGGTAGTTTCTTAGGGGTTTAGCGTTGTTTTTTGTTAGGGGGTTAGTGTTTGTTGTTACGGGTTTAGGGTTGTTTCTTGTTGGGGTTTAGTGGTTTTTGTTGTTAGGGTGTTAGTGTTGTTTGTTGTTAGGGTGTTAGTGGTTTGTGTTGTTAGGGGGTTAGTGTTGTTTGATGTTAGGGGTTTAAGCTTGTTTGTTGTTAGTGGGTTAGGGTTGTTTGTTGTTAGTGGGTTAGTGTTTTTGGTTTTCAGGGGTTAGGGTTGTTTGTTGTTAGGGTGTTAGTGTTCTTTGTTGTTAGGGGGTTAGGGTTGTTTCTTGTTACGGGGTTAGTGTTGTTTGTTGTTACGGGGTTAGGGTAGTTTCTTGTTAGGGGTTTAGTGTTGTTTTTTGTTAGGGAGTTAGTGTTTGTTGTTAGGGGTTTAGGGTTGTTTCTTGTTGGGTTTTAGTGGTTTTAGTTAGGGTGTTAGTGTTGTTTGTTGTTAGGGTTTTAGTGGTTTGTGTTGTTAGGGGGTTAGTGTTGTTTGATGTTAGGGGTTTAGGGTTGTTTGTTATTAGGGGTTTAAGGTTGTTTCTTGTTGGGGTTTAGTGGTTTTTGTTGTTAGGGTGTTAGTGTTGTTTGTTGTTAGGGTGTTAGTGGTTTGTGTTGTTAGGGGGTTAGTGTTGTTTGATGTTAGGGGTTTAGGGTTGTTTGTTGTTAGGGGGTTAGAGTTGTTTGTTGTTAGGGTGTTAGTGTTGTTTGTTGTTAGGGGTTTAGGGTTGTTTGTTGTTAGGGGTTTAAGGTTGTTTCTTGTTGGGGTTTAGTGGTTTTTGTTGTTAGGGTGTTAGTGTTGTTTGTTGTTAGGGTGTTAGTGGTTTGTGTTGTTAGGGGGTTAGTGTTGTTTGATGTTAGGGGTTTAGGGTTGTTTGTTGTTAGGGGGTTAGAGTTGTTTGTTGTTAGGGTGTTAGTGTTGTTTGTTGTTAGGGGTTTAGCGTTGTTTGTTGTTAGGGGTTTAAGGTTGTTTCTTGTTGGGGTTTAGTGGTTTTTGTTGTTAGGGTGTTAGTGTTGTTTGTTGTTAGGGTGTTAGTGGTTTGTGTTGTTAGGGGGTTAGTGTTGTTTGATGTTAGGGGTTTAGGGTTGTTTGTTGTTAGGGGGTTAGAGTTGTTTGTTGTTAGGTTGTTAGTGTTGTTTGTTGTTAGGGGTTTAGGGTTGTTTGTTGTTAGGGGGTTAGAGTTGTTTGTTGTTAGGGTGTTAGTGTTGTTTGATGTTAGGGGTTTAGGGTTGTTTGTTGTTAGTGGGTTAGGGTTGTTTGTTGTTAGTGGGTTAGTGTTTTTGGTTTTAGGGGTTAGGGTTGTTTGTTGTTTGGGGGTTAGTGTTTGTTGTTAGGGGGTTAGGGTTGTTTGTTGTTAGGGTGTTAGTGGTTTGTGTTGTTAGGGTGTTAGTGTTGTTTGATGTTAGGGGTTTAGGGTTGTTTGTTGTTAGGGGGTTAGGGTTGTTTGTTGTTAGGGTGTTAGTGTTCTTTGTTGTTAGGGGGTTAGGGTTGTTTCTTGTTATGGGGTTAGTGTTGTTTGTTGTTACGGGCTTAGGGTAGTTTCTTGTTAGGGGTTTAGGGTTCTTTGTTCTTAGGGGTTTAGGGTTGTTTCTTGTTGGGGTTTAGTGGTTTTTGTTGTTAGGGTGTTAGTGTTGTTTGTTGTTAGGGTGTTAGTGGTTTGTGTTGTTAGGGGGTTAGTGTTGTTTGATGTTAGGGGTTTAGGGTTGTTTGTTGTTAGGGGGTTAGGGTTGTTTGTTGTTAGGGTGTTAGTGTTGTTTGTTGTTAGGGGTTTAGGGTTGTTTGTTGTTAGGGGGTTAGAGTTGTTTGTTGTTAGGGTGTTAGTGTTGTTTGATGTTAGGGGTTTAGGGTTGTTTGTTGTTAGGGGTTTAAGGTTGTTTCTTGTTGGGGTTTAGTGGTTTTTGTTGTTAGGGTGTTAGTGTTGTTTGTTGTTAGGGTGTTAGTGGTTTGTGTTGTTAGGGTGTTAGTGTTGTTTGATGTTAGGGGTTTAGGGTTGTTTGTTGTTAGGGTGTTAGTGTTCTTTGTTGTTAGGGGGTTAGGGTTGTTTCTTGTTACGGGGTTAGTGTTGTTTGTTGTTGCGGGGTTAGGGTAGTTTCTTGTTAGGGGTTTAGTGTTGTTTTTCGTTAGGGGGTTAGTGTTTGTTGTTAGGGGTTTAGGGTTGTTTCTTGTTGGGGTTTAGTGGTTTTTGTTGTTAGTGTGTTAGTGTTGTTTGATGTTAGGGGTTTAGGGTTGTTTGTTGTTAGGGGGTTAGAGTTGTTTGTTGTTAGGGTGTTAGTGTTGTTTGTTGTTAGGGTGTTAGTGGTTTGTGTTGTTAGGGGGTTAGTGTTGTTTGATGTTAGGGGTTTAGGGTTGTTTGTTGTTAGTGGGTTAGGGTTGTTTGTTGTTAGTGGGTTAGTGTTTTTGGTTTTCAGGGGTTAGGGTTGTTTGTTGTTTGGGGGTTAGTGTTTGTTGTTAGGGGGTTAGGGTTGTATGTTGTTAGGGTGTTAGTGGTTTGTGTTGTTAGGTTGTTAGTGTTGTTTGATGTTAGGGGTTTAGGGTTGTTTGTTGTTAGGGTGTTAGTGTTGTTTGATGTTAGGGTGTTAGTGGTTTGTGTTGTTAGGGGGTTAGTGTTGTTTGATGTTAGGGGGTTAGGGTTGTTTGTTGTTAGGGTGTTAGTGTTCTTTGATGTTAGGGGTTTAGGGTTGTTTGTTGTTAGGGTGTTAGTGTTCTTTGTTGTTAGGGGGTTAGGGTTGTTTCTTGTTACGGGGTTAGTGTTGTTTGTTGTTACGGGGTTAGGGTAGTTTCTTGTTAGGGGTTTAGTGTTGTTTTTTGTTAGGGGGTTAGTGTTTGTTGTTAGAGGTTTAAGGTTGTTTCTTGTTGGGGTTTAGTGGTTTTTGTTGTTAGGGTGTTAGTGTTGTTTGATGTTAGGGGTTTAGGGTTGTTTGTTGTTAGGGGGTTAGGGTTGTTTGTTGTTAGGGTGTTAGTGTTCTTTGATGTTAGGGGTTTAGGGTTGTTTGTTGTTAGGGTGTTAGTGTTCTTTGTTGTTAGGGGGTTAGGGTTGTTTCTTGTTACGGGGTTAGTGTTGTTTGTTGTTACGGGGTTAGGGTAGTTTCTTGTTAGGGGTTTAGTGTTGTTTTTTGTTAGGGGGTTAGTGTTTGTTGTTAGGGGTTTAGGGTTGTTTCTTGTTGGGGTTTAGTGGTTTTTGTTGTTAGGGTGTTAGTGTTGTTTGTTGTTAGGGTGTTAGTGGTTTGTGTTGTTAGGGGGTTAGTGTTGTTTGATGTTAGGGGTTTAGGGTTGTTTGTTGTTAGTGGGTTAGGGTTGTTTGTTGTTAGTGGGTTAGTGTTTTTGGTTTTCAGGGGTTAGGGTTGTTTGTTGTTAGGGTGTTAGTGTTCTTTGTTGTTAGGGGGTTAGGGTTGTGTCTTGTTACGGGGTTAGTGTTGTTTGTTGTTACGGGGTTAGGGTAGTTTCTTGTTAGGGGTTTAGTGTTGTTTTTTGTTAGGGGGTTAGTGTTTGTTGTTAGGGGTTTAGGGTTGTTTCTTGTTGGGGTTTAGTGGTTTTTGTTGTTAGGGTGTTAGTGTTGTTTGTTGTTAGGGTGTTAGTGGTTTGTGTTGTCAGGGGGTTAGTTGTGTTTGATGTTAGGGGTTTAGGGTTGTTTGTTGTTATGGGGTTAGAGTTGTTTGTTGTTAGGGTGTTAGTGTTGTTTGTTGTTAGGGGTTTAGGGTTGTTTGTTGTTAGGGGTTTAAGGTTGTTTCTTGTTGGGGTTTTGTGGTTTTTGTTGTTAGGGTGTTAGTGGTTTGTGTTGTTAGGGGATTAGTGTTGTTTGATGTTAGGGGTTTAGGGTTGTTTGTTCTTAGGGGGTTAGAGTTGTTTGTTGTTAGGGTGTTAGTGTTGTTTGTTGTTAGGGGTTTAGGGTTGTTTGTTGTTAGGGGTTTAAGGTTGTTTCTTGTTGGGGTTTAGTGGTTTTTGTTGTTAGGGTGTTAGTGTTGTTTGTTGTTAGGGTGTTAGTGGTTTGTGTTGTTAGGGGGTTAGTGTTGTTTGATGTTAGGGGTTTAGGGTTGTTTGTTGTTAGGGGGTTAGAGTTGTTTGTTGTTAGGGTGTTAGTGTTGTTTGTTGTTAGGGGTTTAGGGTTGTTTGTTGTTAGGGGTTTAAGGTTGTTTCTTGTTGGGGTTTAGTGGTTTTTGTTGTTAGGGTGTTAGTGTTGTTTGTTGTTAGGGGTTTAGGGTTGTTTGTTGTTAGGGGGTTAGAGTTGTTTGTTGTTAGGGTGTTAGTGTTGTTTGATGTTAGGGGTTTAGGGTTGTTTGTTGTTAGGGGTTTAAGGTTGTTTCTTGTTGGGGTTTAGTGGTTTTTGTTGTTAGGGTGTTAGTGTTGTTTGTTGTTAGGTTGTTAGTGGTTTGTGTTGTTAGGGTGTTAGTGTTGTTTGATGTTAGGGGTTTAGGGTTGTTTGTTGTTAGGGTGTTAGTGTTCTTTGTTGTTAGGCTGTTAGGGTTGTTTCTTGTTACGGGGTTAGTGTTGTTTGTTGTTACGGGGTTAGGGTAGTTTCTTGTTAGGGGTTTAGTGTTGTTTTTCGTTAGGGGGTTAGTGTTTGTTGTTAGGGGTTTAGGGTTGTTTCTTGTTGGGGTTTAGTGGTTTTTGTTGTTAGTGTGTTAGTGTTGTTTGATGTTAGGGGTTTAGGGTTGTTTGTTGTTAGGGGGTTAGAGTTGTTTGTTGTTAGGGTGTTAGTGTTGTTTGTTGTTAGGGTGTTAGTGGTTTGTGTTGTTAGGGGGTTAGTGTTGTTTGATGTTAGGGGTTTAGGGTTGTTTGTTGTTAGTGGGTTAGGGTTGTTTGTTGTTAGTGGGTTAGTGTTTTTGGTTTTCAGGGGTTAGGGTTGTTTGTTTTTTGGGGGTTAGTGTTTGTTGTTAGGGGGTTAGGGTTGTTTGTTGTTAGGGTGTTAGTGGTTTGTGTTGTTAGGGTGTTAGTGTTGTTTGATGTTAGGGGTTTAGGGTTGTTTGTTGTTAGGGTGTTAGTGTTGTTTGTTGTTAGGGTGAAAGTGGTTTGTGTTGTTAGGGGGTTAGTGTTGTTTGATGATAGGGTTTTAGGGTTGTTTGTTGTTAGGGGGTTAGAGTTGTTTGTTGTTAGGGTGTTAGTGTTGTTTGTTGTTAGGGGTTTAGGGTTGTTTGTTGTTAGGGGTTTAAGGTTGTTTCTTGTTGGAGTTTAGTGGTTTTTGTTGTTAGGGTGTTAGTGTTGTTTGTTGTTAGGGTGTTAGTGGTTTGTGTTGTTAGGGGGTTAGTGTTGTTTGATGTTAGGGGGGTAGGGTTGTTTGTTGTTAGGGTGTTAGTGTTCTTTGATGTTAGGGGTTTAGGGTTGTTTGTTGTTAGGGTGTTAGTGTTCTTTGTTGTTAGGGGGTTAGGGTTGTTTCTTGTTACGGGGTTAGTGTTGTTTGTTGTTACGGGGTTAGGGTAGTTTCTTAGGGGTTTAGCGTTGTTTTTTGTTAGGGGGTTAGTGTTTGTTGTTACGGGTTTAGGGTTGTTTCTTGTTGGGGTTTAGTGGTTTTTGTTGTTAGGGTGTTAGTGTTGTTTGTTGTTAGGGTGTTAGTGGTTTGTGTTGTTAGGGGGTTAGTGTTGTTTGATGTTAGGGGTTTAGGGTTGTTTGTTGTTAGTGGGTTAGGGTTGTTTGTTGTTAGTGGGTTAGTGTTTTTGGTTTTCAGGGGTTAGGGTTGTTTGTTGTTAGGGTGTTAGTGTTCTTTGTTGTTAGGGGGTTAGGGTTGTTTCTTGTTACGGGGTTAGTGTTGTTTGTTGTTACGGGGTTAGGGTAGTTTCTTGTTAGGGGTTTAGTGTTGTTTTTTGTTAGGGAGTTAGTGTTTGTTGTTAGGGGTTTAGGGTTGTTTCTTGTTGGGTTTTAGTGGTTTTAGTTAGGGTGTTAGTGTTGTTTGTTGTTGGGGTTTTAGTGGTTTGTGTTGTTAGGGGGTTAGTGTTGTTTGATGTTAGGGGTTTAGGGTTGTTTGTTATTAGGGGTTTAAGGTTGTTTCTTGTTGGGGTTTAGTGGTTTTTGTTGTTAGGGTGTTAGTGTTGTTTGTTGTTAGGGTGTTAGTGGTTTGTGTTGTTAGGGGGTTAGTGTTGTTTGATGTTAGGGGTTTAGGGTTGTTTGTTGTTAGGGGGTTAGAGTTGTTTGTTGTTAGGGTGTTAGTGTTGTTTGTTGTTAGGGGTTTAGGGTTGTTTGTTGTTAGGGGTTTAAGGTTGTTTCTTGTTGGGGTTTAGTGGTTTTTGTTGTTAGGGTGTTAGTGTTGTTTGTTGTTAGGGTGTTAGTGGTTTGTGTTGTTAGGGGGTTAGTGTTGTTTGATGTTAGGGGTTTAGGGTTGTTTGTTGTTAGGGGGTTAGAGTTGTTTGTTGTTAGGGTGTTAGTGTTGTTTGTTGTTAGGGGTTTAGCGTTGTTTGTTGTTAGGGGTTTAAGGTTGTTTCTTGTTGGGGTTTAGTGGTTTTTGTTGTTAGGGTGTTAGTGTTGTTTGTTGTTAGGGTGTTAGTGGTTTGTGTTGTTAGGGGGTTAGTGTTGTTTGATGTTAGGGGTTTAGGGTTGTTTGTTGTTAGGGGGTTAGAGTTGTTTGTTGTTAGGTTGTTAGTGTTGTTTGTTGTTAGGGGTTTAGGGTTGTTTGTTGTTAGGGGGTTAGAGTTGTTTGTTGTTAGGGTGTTAGTGTTGTTTGATGTTAGGGGTTTAGGGTTGTTTGTTGTTAGTGGGTTAGGGTTGTTTGTTGTTAGTGGGTTAGTGTTTTTGGTTTTCAGGGGTTAGGGTTGTTTGTTGTTTGGGGGTTAGTGTTTGTTGTTAGGGGGTTAGTGTTGTTTGTTGTTAGGGTGTTAGTGGTTTGTGTTGTTAGGGTGTTAGTGTTGTTTGATGTTAGGGGTTTAGGGTTGTTTGTTGTTAGGGGGTTAGGGTTGTTTGTTGTTAGGGTGTTAGTGTTCTTTGTTGTTAGGGGGTTAGGGTTGTTTCTTGTTATGGGGTTAGTGTTGTTTGTTGTTACGGGCTTAGGGTAGTTTCTTGTTAGGGGTTTAGAGTTCTTTGTTCTTAGGGGTTTAGGGTTGTTTCTTGTTGGGGTTTAGTGGTTTTTGTTGTTAGGGTGTTAGTGTTGTTTGTTGTTAGGGTGTTAGTGGTTTGTGTTGTTAGGGGGTTAGTGTTGTTTGATGTTAGGGGTTTAGGGTTGTTTGTTGTTAGGGGGTTAGGGTTGTTTGTTGTTAGGGTGTTAGTGTTGTTTGTTGTTAGGGGTTTAGGGTTGTTTGTTGTTAGGGGGTTAGAGTTGTTTGTTGTTAGGGTGTTAGTGTTGTTTGATGTTAGGGGTTTAGGGTTGTTTGTTGTTAGGGGTTTAAGGTTGTTTCTTGTTGGGGTTTAGTGGTTTTTGTTGTTAGGGTGTTAGTGTTGTTTGTTGTTAGGGTGTTAGTGGTTTGTGTTGTTAGGGTGTTAGTGTTGTTTGATGTTAGGGGTTTAGGGTTGTTTGTTGTTAGGGTGTTAGTGTTCTTTGTTGTTAGGGGGTTAGGGTTGTTTCTTGTTACGGGGTTAGTGTTGTTTGTTGTTACGGGGTTAGGGTAGTTTCTTGTTAGGGGTTTAGTGTTGTTTTTCGTTAGGGGGTTAGTGTTTGTTGTTAGGGGTTTAGGGTTGTTTCTTGTTGGGGTTTAGTGGTTTTTGTTGTTAGTGTGTTAGTGTTGTTTGATGTTAGGGGTTTAGGGTTCTTTGTTGTTAGGGGGTTAGAGTTGTTTGTTGTTAGGGTGTTAGTGTTGTTTGTTGTTAGGGTGTTAGTGGTTTGTGTTGTTAGGGGGTTAGTGTTGTTTGATGTTAGGGGTTTAGGGTTGTTTGTTGTTAGTGGGTTAGGGTTGTTTGTTGTTAGTGGGTTACTGTTTTTGGTTTTCAGGGGTTAGGGTTGTTTGTTGTTTGGGGGTTAGTGTTTGTTGTTAGGGGGTTAGGGTTGTATGTTGTTAGGGTGTTAGTGGTTTGTGTTGTTAGGTTGTTAGTGTTGTTTGATGTTAGGGGTTTAGGGTTGTTTGTTGTTAGGGTGTTAGTGTTGTTTGTTGTTAGGGTGTTAGTGGTTTGTGTTGTTAGGGGGTTAGTGTTGTTTGATGTTAGGGTGTTAGTGGTTTGTGTTGTTAGGGGGTTAGTGTTGTTTGATGTTAGGGGGTTAGGGTTGTTTGTTGTTAGGGTGTTAGTGTTCTTTGATGTTAGGGGTTTAGGGTTGTTTGTTGTTAGGGTGTTAGTGTTCTTTGTTGTTAGGGGGTTAGGGTTGTTTCTTGTTACGGGGTTAGTGTTGTTTGTTGTTACGGGGTTAGGGTAGTTTCTTGTTAGGGGTTTAGTGTTGTTTTTTGTTAGGGGGTTAGTGTTTGTTGTTAGGGGTTTAAGGTTGTTTCTTGTTGGGGTTTAGTGGTTTTTGTTGTTAGGGTGTTAGTGTTGTTTGATGTTAGGGGTTTAGGGTTGTTTGTTGTTAGGGGGTTAGGGTTGTTTGTTGTTAGGGTGTTAGTGTTCTTTGATGTTAGGGGTTTAGGGTTGTTTGTTGTTAGGGTGTTAGTGTTCTTTGTTGTTAGGGGGTTAGGGTTGTTTCTTGTTACGGGGTTAGTGTTGTTTGTTGTTACGGGGTTAGGGTAGTTTCTTGTTAGGGGTTTAGTGTTGTTTTTTGTTAGGGGGTTATTGTTTGTTGTTAGGGGTTTAGGGTTGTTTCTTGTTGGGGTTTAGTGGTTTTTGTTGTTAGGGTGTTAGTGTTGTTTGTTGTTAGGGTGTTAGTGGTTTGTGTTGTTATGGGGTTAGTGTTGTTTGATGTTAGGGGTTTAGGGTTGTTTGTTGTTAGTGGGTTAGGGTTGTTTGTTGTTAGTGGGTTAGTGTTTTTGGTTTTCAGGGGTTAGGGTTGTTTGTTGTTAGGGTGTTAGTGTTCTTTGTTGTTAGGGGGTTAGGGTTGTGTCTTGTTACGGGGTTAGTGTTGTTTGTTGTTACGGGGTTAGGGTAGTTTCTTGTTAGGGGTTTAGTGTTGTTTTTTGTTAGGGGGTTAGTGTTTGTTGTTAGGGGTTTAGGGTTGTTTCTTGTTGGGGTTTAGTGGTTTTTGTTGTTAGGGTGTTAGTGTTGTTTGTTGTTAGGGTGTTAGTGGTTTGTGTTGTCAGGGGGTTAGTTGTGTTTGATGTTAGGGGTTTAGGGTTGTTTCTTGTTAGGGGGTTAGAGTTGTTTGTTGTTAGGGTGTTAGTGTTGTTTGTTGTTAGGGGTTTAGGGTTGTTTGTTGTTAGGGGTTTAAGGTTGTTTCTTGTTGGGGTTTTGTGGTTTTTGTTGTTAGGGTGTTAGTGGTTTGTGTTGTTAGGGGATTAGTGTTGTTTGATGTTAGGGGTTTAGGGTTGTTTGTTGTTAGGGGGTTAGAGTTGTTTGTTGTTAGGGTGTTAGTGTTGTTTGTTGTTAGGGGTTTAGGGTTGTTTGTTGTTAGGGGTTTAAGGTTGTTTCTTGTTGGGGTTTAGTGGTTTTTGTTGTTAGGGTGTTAGTGTTGTTTGTTGTTAGGGTGTTAGTGGTTTGTGTTGTTAGGGGGTTAGTGTTGTTTGATGTTAGGGGTTTAGGGTTGTTTGTTGTTAGGGGGTTAGAGTTGTTTGTTGTTAGGGTGTTAGTGTTGTTTCTTGTTAGGGGTTTAGGGTTGTTTGTTGTTAGGGGTTTAAGGTTGTTTCTTGTTGGGGTTTAGTGGTTTTTGTTGTTAGGGTGTTAGTGTTGTTTGTTGTTAGGGGTTTAGGGTTGTTTGTTGTTAGGGGGTTAGAGTTGTTTGTTGTTAGGGTGTTAGTGTTGTTTGATGTTAGGGGTTTAGGGTTGTTTGTTGTTAGGGGTTTAAGGTTGTTTCTTGTTGGGGTTTAGTGGTTTTTGTTGTTAGGGTGTTAGTGTTGTTTGTTGTTAGGGTGTTAGTGGTTTGTGTTGTTAGGGTGTTAGTGTTGTTTGATGTTAGGGGTTTAGGGTTGTTTGTTGTTAGGGTGTTAGTGTTCTTTGTTGTTAGGGGGTTAGGGTTGTTTCTTGTTACGGGGTTAGTGTTGTTTGTTGTTACGGGGTTAGGGTAGTTTCTTGTTAGGGGTTTAGTGTTGTTTTTCGTTAGGGGGTTAGTGTTTGTTTTTAGGGGTTTAGGGTTGTTTCTTGTTGGGGTTTAGTGGTTTTTGTTGTTAGTGTGTTAGTGTTGTTTGATGTTAGGGGTTTAGGGTTGTTTGTTGTTAGGGGGTTAGAGTTGTTTGTTGTTAGGGTGTTAGTGTTGTTTGTTGTTAGGGTGTTAGTGGTTTGTGTTGTTAGGGAGTTAGTGTTGTTTGATGTTAGGGGTTTAGGGTTGTTTGTTGTTAGTGGGTTAGGGTTGTTTGTTGTTAGTGGGTTAGTGTTTTTGGTTTTCAGGGTTTAGGGTTGTTTGTTGTTTGGGGGTTAGTGTTTGTTGTTAGGGGGTTAGGGTTGTATGTTGTTAGGGTGTTAGTGGTTTGTGTTGTTAGGTTGTTAGTGTTGTTTGATGTTAGGGGTTTAGGGTTGTTTGTTGTTAGGGTGTTAGTGTTGTTTGTTGTTAGGGTGTTAGTGGTTTGTGTTGTTAGGGGGTTAGTGTTGTTTGATGTTAGGGGTTTAGGGTTGTTTGTTGTTAGGGGGTTAGAGTTGTTTGTTCTTAGGGTGTTAGTGTTGTTTGTTGTTAGGGGTTTAGGGTTGTTTGTTGTTAGGGGTTTAAGGTTGTTTCTTGTTGGAGTTTAGTGGGTTTTGTTGTTAGGGTGTTAGTGTTGTTTGTTGTTAGGGTGTTAGTGGTTTGTGTTGTTAGGGGGTTAGTGTTGTTTGATGTTAGGGGGTTAGGGTTGTTTGTTGTTAGGGTGTTAGTGTTCTTTGATGTTAGGGGTTTAGGGTTGTTTGTTGTTAGGGTGTTAGTGTTCTTTGTTGTTAGGGGGTTAGGGTTGTTTCTTGTTACGGGGTTAGTGTTGTTTGTTGTTACGGGGTTAGGGTAGTTTCTTGTTAGGGGTTTAGTGTTGTTTTTTGTTAGGGGGTTAGTGTTTGTTGTTAGGGGTTTAAGGTTGTTTCTTGCTGGGGTTTAGTGGTTTTTGTTGTTAGGGTGTTAGTGTTGTTTGATGTTAGGGGTTTAGGGTTGTTTGTTGTTAGGGGGTTAGGGTTGTTTGTTGTTAGGGTGTTAGTGTTCTTTGTTGTTAGGGGGTTAGGGTTGTTTCTTGTTACGGGGTTAGTGTTGTTTGTTGTTACGGGGTTAGGGTAGTTTCTTGTTAGGGGTTTAGTGTTGTTTTTTGTTATGGGGTTAGTGTTTGTTGTTAGGGGTTTAGGGTTGTTTCTTGTTGGGGTTTAGTGGTTTTTGTTGTTACGGTGTTAGTGTTGTTTTTTGTTAGGGTGTTAGTGGTTTGTGTTGTTAGGGGGTTAGTGTTGTTTGATGTTAGGGGTTTAGGGTTGTTTGTTGTTAGTTTGTTAGGGTTGTTTGTTGTTAGTGGGTTAGTGTTTTTGGTTTTCAGGGGTTAGGGTTGTTTGTTGTTAGGGTGTTAGTGTTCTTTGTTGTTAGGGGGTTAGGGTTGTTTCTTGTTACGGGGTTAGTGTTGTTTGTTGTTACGGGGTTAGGGTAGTTTCTTGATAGGGGTTTAGTGTTGTTTTTTGTTAGGGGGTTAGTGTTTCTTGTTAGGGGTTTAAGGTTGTTTCTTGTTGGGTTTTAGTGGTTTTTGTTGTTAGGGTGTTAGTGTTGTTTGATGTTAGGGGTTTAGGGTTGTTTGTTGTTAGGGGGTTAGGGTTGTTTGTTGTTAGGGTGTTAGTGTTCTTTGATGTTAGGGGTTTAGGGTTGTTTGTTGTTAGGGGGTTAGTGTTGTTTGTTGTTAGGGTGTTAGTGTTGTTTGTTGTTAGGGGTTTAGGGTTGTTTCTTGTTGGGGTTTAGTGGTCTTTGTTGTTAGGGTGTTAGTGTTGTTTGTTGTTAGGGTGTTAGTGGTTTCTGTTGTTAGGGGGTTAGTGTTGTTTGATGTTAGGGGTTTAGGGTTGTTTCTTGTTAGGGGGTTAGAGTTGTTTGTTGTTAGGGTGTTAGTGTTGTTTGTTGTTAGGGGTTTAGGGTTGTTTGTTGTTAGGGGTTTAAGGTTGTTTCTTGTTGGGGTTTAGTGGTTTTTGTTGTTAGGGTGTTAGTGTTGTTTGTTGTTAGGGTGTTAGTGGTTTGTGTTGTTAGGGGGTTAGTGTTGTTTGATGTTAGGGGGTTAGGGTTGTTTGTTGTTAGGGTGTTAGTGTTCTTTGATGTTAGGGGTTTAGGGTTGTTTGTTGTTAGGGTGTTAGTGTTCTTTGTTGTTAGGGGGTTAGGGTTGTTTCTTGTTACGGGGTTAGTGTTGTTTGTTGTTACGGGGTTAGGGTAGTTTCTTGTTAGGGGTTTAGTGTTGTTTTTTGTTAGGGGGTTAGTGTTTGTTGTTAGGGGTTTAGGGTTGTTTCTTGTTGGGGTTTAGTGGTTTTTGTTGTTAGGGTGTTAGTGTTGTTTTTTGTTAGGGTGTTAGTGGTTTGTGTTGTTAGGGGGTTAGTGTTGTTTGATGTTAGGGGTTTAGGGTTGTTTGTTGTTAGTTTGTTAGGGTTGTTTGTTGTTAGTGGGTTAGTGTTTTTGGTTTTCAGGGGTTAGGGTTGTTTGTTGTTAGGGTGTTAGTGTTCTTTGTTGTTAGGGGGTTAGGGTTGTTTCTTGTTACGGGGTTAGTGTTGTTTGTTGTTACGGGGTTAGGGTAGTTTTTTGATAGGGTTTTAGTGTTGTTTTTTGTTAGGGGGTTAGTGTTTGTTGTTAGGGGTTTAAGGTTGTTTCTTGTTGGGTTTTAGTGGTTTTTGTTGTTAGGGTGTTAGTGTTGTTTGATGTTAGGGGTTTAGGGTTGTTTGTTGTTAGGGGGTTAGGGTTGTTTGTTGTTAGGGTGTTAGTGTTCTTTGATGTTAGGGATTTAGGGTTGTTTGTTGTTAGGGGGTTAGAGTTGTTTGTTGTTAGGGTGTTAGTGTTGTTTGTTGTTAGGGGTTTAGGGTTGTTTCTTGCTGGGGTTTAGTGGTTTTTGTTGTTAGGGTGTTAGTGCTGTTTGTTGTTAGGGTGTTAGTGGTTTGTGTTGTTAGGGGGTTAGTGTTGTTTGATGTTAGGGGTTTAGGGTTGTTTGTTGTTAGGGGGTTAGAGTTGTTTGTTGTTAGGGTGTTAGTGTTGTTTGTTGTTAGGGGTTTAGGGTTGTTTGTTGTTAGGGGTTTAAGGTTGTTTCTTGTTGGGGTTTAGTGGTTTTTGTTGTTAGGGTGTTAGTGTTGTTTGTTGTTAGGGTGTTAGTGGTTTGTGTTGTTAGGGGGTTAGTGTTGTTTGATGTTAGGGGGTTAGGGTTGTTTGTTGTTAGGGTGTTAGTGTTCTTTGATGTTAGGGGTTTAGGGTTGTTTGTTGTTAGGGTGTTAGTGTTCTTTGTTGTTAGGGGGTTAGGGTTGTTTCTTGTTACGGGGTTAGTGTTGTTTGTTTTTACGGGGTTAGGGTAGTTTCTTGTTAGGGGTTTAGTGTTGTTTTTTGTTAGGGTGTTAGTGTTGTTTGTTGTTAGGGTGTTAGTGGTTTTTGTTGTTAGGGTGTTAGTGTTGTTTGTTGTTAGGGTGTTAGTGGTTTGTGTTGTTAGGGGGTTAGTGTTGTTTGATGTTAGGGGGTTAGGGTTGTTTGTTGTTAGGGTGTTAGTGTTCTTTGATGTTAGGGGTTTAGGGTTGTTTGTTGTTAGGGTGTTAGTGTTCTTTGTTGTTAGGGGGTTAGGGTTGTTTCTTGTTACGGGGTTAGTGTTGTTTGTTGTTACGGGGTTAGGGTAGTTTCTTGTTAGGGGTTTAGTGTTGTTTTTTGTTAGGGCGTTAGTGTTTGTTGTTAGGGGTTTAGGGTTGTTTCTTGTTGGGGTTTAGTGGTTTTTGTTGTTAGGGTGTTAGTGTTGTTTGTTGTTAGGGTGTTAGTGGTTTGTGTTGTTAGGGGGTTAGTGTTGTTTGATGTTAGGGGTTTAGGGTTGTTTGTTGTTAGTTTGTTAGGGTTGTTTGTTGTTAGTGGGATAGTGTTTTTGGTTTTCAGAGGTTAGGGTTGTTTGTTGTTAAGGTGTTAGTGTTCTTTGTTGTTAGGGGGTTAGGGTTGTTTCTTGTTACGGGGTTAGTGTTGTTTGTTGTTACGGGGTTAGGGTAGTTTCTTGTTAGGGGTTTAGTGTTGTTTTTTGTTAGGGGGTTAGTGTTTGTTGTTAGGGGTTTATGGTTGTTTCTTGTTGGGGTTTAGTGGTTTTTGTTGTTAGGGTGTTAGTATTGTTTGATGTTAGGTTTTTAGGGTTGTTTGTTGTTAGGGGGTTAAGGTTGTTTGTTGTTAGGGTGTTAGTGTTCTTTGATGTTAGGGGTTTAGGGTTGTTTGTTGTTAGGGGGTTAGAGTTGTTTGTTGTTAGGGTGTTAGTGTTGTTTGTTGTTAGGGGTTTAGGGTTGTTTGTTGTTAGGGGTTTAGGGTTGTTTCTTGTTGGGGTTTAGTGGTTTTTGTTGTTAGGGTGTTAGTGTTGTTTGTTGTTAGGGTGTTAGTGGTTTGTGTTGTTAGGGGGTTAGTGTTGTTTGATGTTAGGGGTTTAGGGTTGTTTGTTGTTAGGGGGTTAGAGTTGTTTGTTGTTAGGGTGTTAGTGTTGTTTGTCGTTAGGGGTTTAGGGTTGTTTCTTGTTGGGGTTTAGTGGTTTTTGTTGTTAGGGTGTTAGTGTTGTTTTTTGTTAGGGTGTTAGTGGTTTGTGTTGTTAGGGGGTTAGTGTTGTTTGATGTTAGGGTTTTAGGGTTGTTTGTTGTTAGTTTGTTAGGGTTGTTTGTTGTTAGTGGGTTAGTGTTTTTGGTTTTCAGGGGTTAGGGTTGTTTGTTGTTAGGGTGTTAGTGTTCTTTGTTGTTAGGGGGTTAGGGTTGTTTCTTGTTACGGGGTTAGTGTTGTTTGTTGTTACGGGGTTAGGGTAGTTTCTTGATAGGGTTTTAGTGTTGTTTTTTGTTAGGGGGTTAGTGTTTGTTGTTAGGGGTTTAAGGTTGTTTCTTGTTGGGTTTTAGTGGTTTTTGTTGTTAGGGTGTTAGTGTTGTTTGATGTTAGGGGTTTAGGGTTGTTTGTTGTTAGGGGGTTAGGGTTGTTTGTTGTTAGGGTGTTAGTGTTCTTTCATGTTAGGGATTTAGGGTTGTTTGTTGTTAGGGGGTTAGAGTTGTTTGTTGTTAGGGTGTTAGTGTTGTTTGTTGTTAGGGGTTTAGGGTTGTTTCTTGTTGGGGTTTAGTGGTTTTTGTTGTTAGGGTGTTAGTGCTGTTTGTTGTTAGGGTGTTAGTGGTTTGTGTTGTTAGGGGGTTAGTGTTGTTTGATGTTAGGGGTTTAGGGTTGTTTGTTGTTAGGGGGTTAGAGTTGTTTGTTGTTAGGGTGTTAGTGTTGTTTGTTGTTAGGGGTTTAGGGTTGTTTGTTGTTGGGGTTTAAGGTTGTTTCTTGTTGGGGTTTAGTGGCTTTTGTTGTTAGGGTGTTAGTGTTGTTTGTTGTTAGGGTGTTAGTGGTTTGTGTTGTTAGGGGGTTAGTGTTGTTTGATGTTAGGGGGTTAGGGTTGTTTGTTGTTAGGGTGTTAGTGTTCTTTGATGTTAGGGGTTTAGGGTTGTTTGTTGTTAGGGTGTTAGTGTTCTTTGTTGTTAGGGGGTTAGGGTTGTTTCTTGTTACGGGGTTAGTGTTCTTTGTTGTTACGGGGTTAGGGTAGTTTCTTGTTAGGGGTTTAGTGTTGTTTTTTGTTAGGGTGTTAGTGTTGTTTGTTGTTAGGGTGTTAGTGGTTTTTGTTGTTAGGGTGTTAGTGTTGTTTGTTGTTAGGGTGTTAGTGGTTTGTGTTCTTAGGGGGTTAGTGTTGTTTGATGTTAGGGGGTTAGGGTTGTTTGTTGTTAGGGTGTTAGTGTTCTTTGATGTTAGGGGTTTAGGGTTGTTTGTTGTTAGGGTGTTAGTGTTCTTTGTTGTTAGGGGGTTAGGGTTGTTTCTTGTTACGGGGTTAGTGTTGTTTGTTGTTACGGGGTTAGGGTAGTTTCTTGTTAGGGGTTTAGTGTTGTTTTTTGTTATGGGGTTAGTGTTTGTTGTTAGGGGTTTAGGGTTGTTTCTTGTTGGGGTTTAGTGGTTTTTGTTGTTCCGGTGTTAGTGTTGTTTTTTGTTAGGGTGTTAGTGGTTTGTGTTGTTAGGGGGTTAGTGTTGTTTGATGTTAGGGGTTTAGGGTTGTTTGTTGTTAGTTTGTTAGGGTTGTTTGTTGTTAGTGGGTTAGTGTTTTTGGTTTTCAGGGGTTAGGGTTGTTTGTTGTTAGGGTGTTAGTGTTCTTTGTTGTTAGGGGGTTAGGGTTGTTTCTTGTTACGGGGTTAGTGTTGTTTGTTGTTACGGGGTTAGGGTAGTTTCTTGATAGGGGTTTAGTGTTGTTTTTTGTTAGGGGGTTAGTGTTTCTTGTTAGGGGTTTAAGGTTGTTTCTTGTTGGGTTTTAGTGGTTTTTGTTGTTAGGGTGTTAGTGTTGTTTGATGTTAGGGGTTTAGGGTTGTTTGTTGTTAGGGGGTTAGGGTTGTTTGTTGTTAGGGTGTTAGTGTTCTTTGATGTTAGGGGTTTAGGGTTGTTTGTTGTTAGGGGGTTAGTGTTGTTTGTTGTTAGGGTGTTAGTGTTGTTTGTTGTTAGGGGTTTAGGGTTGTTTCTTGTTGGGGTTTAGTGGTTTTTGTTGTTAGGGTGTTAGTGTTGTTTGTTGTTAGGGTGTTAGTGGTTTGTGTTGTTAGGGGGTTAGTGTTGTTTGATGTTAGGGGTTTAGGGTTGTTTGTTGTTAGGGGGTTAGAGTTGTTTGTTGTTAGGGTGTTAGTGTTGTTTGTTGTTAGGGGTTTAGGGTTGTTTGTTGTTAGGGGTTTAAGGTTGTTTCTTGTTGGGGTTTAGTGGTTTTTGTTGTTAGGGTGTTAGTGTTGTTTGTTGTTAGGGTGTTAGTGGTTTGTGTTGTTAGGGGGTTAGTGTTGTTTGATGTTAGGGGGTTAGGGTTGTTTGTTGTTAGGGTGTTAGTGTTCTTTGATGTTAGGGGTTTAGGGTTGTTTGTTGTTAGGGTGTTAGTGTTCTTTGTTGTTAGGGGGTTAGGGTTGTTTCTTGTTACGGGGTTAGTGTTGTTTGTTGTTACGGGGTTAGGGTAGTTTCTTGTTAGGGTTTAGTGTTGTTTTTTGTTAGGGGGTTAGTGTTTGTTGTTAGGGGTTTAGGGTTCTTTCTTGTTGGGGTTTAGTGGTTTTTGTTGTTAGGGTGTTAGTGTTGTTTGTTGTTAGGGTGTTAGTGGTTTGTGTTGTTAGGGGGTTAGTGTTGTTTGAT
Source organism: Elephas maximus indicus (assembly GCF_024166365.1). Lineage (NCBI taxonomy): Eukaryota > Metazoa > Chordata > Mammalia > Proboscidea > Elephantidae > Elephas > Elephas maximus. The sequence continues at coordinate 1,493,503 of NW_026060236.1, forward strand.
GTTAGGGGTTTAGGGTTGTTTGTTGTTAGTTTGTTAGGGTTGTTTGTTGTTAGTGGGATAGTGTTTTTGGTTTTCAGAGGTTAGGGTTGTTTGTTGTTAGGGTGTTAGTGTTCTTTGTTGTTAGGGGGTTAGGGTTGTTTCTTGTTACGGGGTTAGTGTTGTTTGTTGTTACGGGGTTAGGGTAGTTTCTTGTTAGGGGTTTAGTGTTGTTTTTTGTTAGGGGGTTAGTGTTTGTTGTTAGGGGTTTAAGGTTGTTTCTTGTTGGGGTTTAGTGGTTTTTGTTGTTAGGGTGTTAGTGTTGTTTGATGTTAGGGTTTTAGGGTTGTTTGTTGTTAGGGGGTTAAGGTTGTTTGTTGTTAGGGTGTTAGTGTTCTTTGATGTTAGGGGTTTAGGGTTTTTTGTTGTTAGGGGGTTAGAGTTGTTTGTTGTTAGGGTGTTAGTGTTGTTTGTTGTTAGGGGTTTAGGGTTGTTTCTTGTTGGGTTTTAGTGGTTTTTGTTGTTAGGGTGTTAGTGCTGTTTGTTGTTAGGGTGTTAGTGGTTTGTGCTGTTAGGGGGTTAGTGTTGTTTGATGTTAGGGGTTTAGGGTTGTTTGTTGTTAGGGGGTTAGAGTTGTTTGTTGTTAGGGTGTTAGTGTTGTTTTTTGTTAGGGGTTTAGGGTTGTTTGTTGTTAGGGGTTTAAGGTTGTTTCTTGTTGGGGTTTAGTGGTTTTTGTTGTTAGGGTGTTAGTGTTGTTTGTTGTTAGGGTGTTAGTGGTTTGTGTTGTTAGGGGGTTAGTGTTGTTTGATGTTAGGGGGTTAGGGTTGTTTGTTGTTAGGGTGTTAGTGTTCTTTGATGTTAGGGGTTTAGGGTTGTTTGTTGTTAGGGTGTTAGTGTTCTTTGTTGTTAGGGGGTTAGGGTTGTTTCTTGTTACGGGGTTAGTGTTCTTTGTTGTTACGGGGTTAGGGTAGTTTCTTGTTAGGGGTTTTGTGTTGTTTTTTGTTAGGGTGTTAGTGTTGTTTGTTGTTAGGGTGTTAGTGGTTTTTGTTGTTAGGGTGTTAGTGTTGTTTGTTGTTAGGGTGTTAGTGGTTTGTGTTCTTAGGGGGTTAGTGTTGTTTGATGTTAGGGGGTTAGGGTTGTTTGTTGTTAGGGTGTTAGTGTTCTTTGATGTTAGGGGTTTAGGGTTGTTTGTTGTTAGGGTGTTAGTGTTCTTTGTTGTTAGGGGGTTAGGGTTGTTTCTTGTTACGGGGTTAGTGTTGTTTGTTGTTACGGGGTTAGGGTAGTTTCTTGTTAGGGGTTTAGTGTTGTTTTTTGTTATGGGGTTAGTGTTTGTTGTTAGGGGTTTAGGGTTGTTTCTTGTTGGGGTTTAGTGGTTTTTGTTGTTACGGTGTTAGTGTTGTTTTTTGTTAGGGTGTTAGTGGTTTGTGTTGTTAGGGGGTTAGTGTTGTTTGATGTTAGGGGTTTAGGGTTGTTTGTTGTTAGTTTGTTAGGGTTGTTTGTTGTTAGTGGGTTAGTGTTTTTGGTTTTCAGGGGTTAGGGTTGTTTGTTGTTAGGGTGTTAGTGTTCTTTGTTGTTAGGGGGTTAGGGTTGTTTCTTGTTACGGGGTTAGTGTTGTTTGTTGTTACGGGGTTAGGGTAGTTTCTTGATAGGGGTTTAGTGTTGTTTTTTGTTAGGGGGTTAGTGTTTCTTGTTAGGGGTTTAAGGTTGTTTCTTGTTGGGTTTTAGTGGTTTTTGTTGTTAGGGTGTTAGTGTTGTTTGATGTTAGGGGTTTAGGGTTGTTTGTTGTTAGGGGGTTAGGGTTGTTTGTTGTTAGGGTGTTAGTGTTCTTTGATGTTAGGGGTTTAGGGTTGTTTGTTGTTAGGGGGTTAGTGTTGTTTGTTGTTAGGGTGTTAGTGTTGTTTGTTGTTAGGGGTTTAGGGTTGTTTCTTGTTGGGGTTTAGTGGTTTTTGTTGTTAGGGTGTTAGTGTTGTTTGTTGTTAGGGTGTTAGTGGTTTCTGTTGTTAGGGGGTTAGTGTTGTTTGATGTTAGGGGTTTAGGGTTGTTTGTTGTTAGGGGGTTAGAGTTGTTTGTTGTTAGGGTGTTAGTGTTGTTTGTTGTTAGGGGTTTAGGGTTGTTTGTTGTTAGGGGTTTAAGGTTGTTTCTTGTTGGGGTTTAGTGGTTTTTGTTGTTAGGGTGTTAGTGTTGTTTGTTGTTAGGGTGTTAGTGGTTTGTGTTGTTAGGGGGTTAGTGTTGTTTGATGTTAGGGGGTTAGGGTTGTTTGTTGTTAGGGTGTTAGTGTTCTTTGATGTTAGGGGTTTAGGGTTGTTTGTTGTTAGGGTGTTAGTGTTCTTTGTTGTTAGGGGGTTAGGGTTGTTTCTTGTTACGGGGTTAGTGTTGTTTGTTGTTACGGGGTTAGGGTAGTTTCTTGTTAGGGTTTAGTGTTGTTTTTTGTTAGGGGGTTAGTGTTTGTTGTTAGGGGTTTAGGGTTCTTTCTTGTTGGGGTTTAGTGGTTTTTGTTGTTAGGGTGTTAGTGTTCTTTGATGTTAGGGGTTTAGGGTTGTTTGTTGTTAGGGTGTTAGTGTTCTTTGTTGTTAGGGGGTTAGGGTTGTTTCTTGTTACGGGGTTAGTGTTGTTTGTTGTTACGGGGTTAGGGTAGTTTCTTGTTAGGGGTTTAGTGTTGTTTTTCGTTAGGGGGTTAGTGTTTGTTGTTAGGGGTTTAGGGTTGTTTCTTGTTGGGGTTTAGTGGTTTTTGTTGTTAGTGTGTTAGTGTTGTTTGATGTTAGGGGTTTAGGGTTGTTTGTTGTTAGGGGGTTAGAGTTGTTTGTTGTTAGGGTGTTAGTGTTGTTTGTTTTTAGGGTGTTAGTGGTTTGTGTTGTTAGGGGGTTAGTGTTGTTTGATGTTAGGGGTTTAGGGTTGTTTGTTGTTAGTGGGTTAGGGTTGTTTGTTGTTAGTGGGTTAGTGTTTTTGGTTTTCAGGGGTTAGGGTTGTTTGTTTTTTGGGGGTTAGTGTTTGTTGTTAGGGGGTTAGGGTTGTTTGTTGTTAGGGTGTTAGTGGTTTGTGTTGTTAGGGTGTTAGTGTTGTTTGATGTTAGGGGTTTAGGGTTGTTTGTTGTTAGGGTGTTAGTGTTGTTTGTTGTTAGGGTGTTAGTGGTTTGTGTTGTTAGGGGGTTAGTGTTGTTTGATGTTAGGGTTTTAGGGTTGTTTGTTGTTAGGGGGTTAGAGTTGTTTGTTGTTAGGGTGTTAGTGTTGTTTGTTGTTAGGGGTTTAGGGTTGTTTGTTGTTAGGGGTTTAAGGTTGTTTCTTGTTGGAGTTTAGTGGTTTTTGTTGTTAGGGTGTTAGTGTTGTTTGTTGTTAGGGTGTTAGTGGTTTGTGTTGTTAGGGGGTTAGTGTTGTTTGATGTTAGGGGGGTAGGGTTGTTTGTTGTTAGGGTGTTAGTGTTCTTTGATGATAGGGGTTTAGGGTTGTTTTCTGTTAGGGTGTTAGTGTTCTTTGTTGTTAGGGGGTTAGGGTTGTTTCTTGTTACGGGGTTAGTGTTGTTTGTTGTTACGGGGTTAGGGTAGTTTCTTAGGGGTTTAGCGTTGTTTTTTGTTAGGGGGTTAGTGTTTGTTGTTACGGGTTTAGGGTTGTTTCTTGTTGGGGTTTAGTGGTTTTTGTTGTTAGGGTGTTAGTGTTGTTTGTTGTTAGGGTGTTAGTGGTTTGTGTTGTTAGGGGGTTAGTGTTGTTTGATGTTAGGGGTTTAAGGTTGTTTGTTGTTAGTGGGTTAGGGTTGTTTGTTGTTAGTGGGTTAGTGTTTTTGGTTTTCAGGGGTTAGGGTTGTTTGTTGTTAGGGTGTTAGTGTTCTTTGTTGTTAGGGGGTTAGGGTTGTTTCTTGTTACGGGGTTAGTGTTGTTTGTTGTTACGGGGTTAGGGTAGTTTCTTGTTAGGGGTTTAGTGTTGTTTTTTGTTAGGGAGTTAGTGTTTGTTGTTAGGGGTTTAGGGTTGTTTCTTGTTGGGTTTTAGTGGTTTTAGTTAGGGTGTTAGTGTTGTTTGTTGTTAGGGTTTTAGTGGTTTGTGTTGTTAGGGGGTTAGTGTTGTTTGATGTTAGGGGTTTAGGGTTGTTTGTTATTAGGGGTTTAAGGTTGTTTCTTGTTGGGGTTTAGTGGTTTTTGTTGTTAGGGTGTTAGTGTTGTTTGTTGTTAGGGTGTTAGTGGTTTGTGTTGTTAGGGGGTTAGTGTTGTTTGATGTTAGGGGTTTAGGGTTGTTTGTTGTTAGGGGGTTAGAGTTGTTTGTTGTTAGGGTGTTAGTGTTGTTTGTTGTTAGGGGTTTAGGGTTGTTTGTTGTTAGGGGTTTAAGGTTGTTTCTTGTTGGGGTTTAGTGGTTTTTGTTGTTAGGGTGTTAGTGTTGTTTGTTGTTAGGGTGTTAGTGGTTTGTGTTGTTAGGGGGTTAGTGTTGTTTGATGTTAGGGGTTTAGGGTTGTTTGTTGTTAGGGGGTTAGAGTTGTTTGTTGTTAGGGTGTTAGTGTTGTTTGTTGTTAGGGGTTTAGCGTTGTTTGTTGTTAGGGGTTTAAGGTTGTTTCTTGTTGGGGTTTAGTGGTTTTTGTTGTTAGGGTGTTAGTGTTGTTTGTTGTTAGGGTGTTAGTGGTTTGTGTTGTTAGGGGGTTAGTGTTGTTTGATGTTAGGGGTTTAGGGTTGTTTGTTGTTAGGGGGTTAGAGTTGTTTGTTGTTAGGTTGTTAGTGTTGTTTGTTGTTAGGGGTTTAGGGTTGTTTGTTGTTAGGGGGTTAGAGTTGTTTGTTGTTAGGGTGTTAGTGTTGTTTGATGTTAGGGGTTTAGGGTTGTTTGTTGTTAGTGGGTTAGGGTTGTTTGTTGTTAGTGGGTTAGTGTTTTTGGTTTTAGGGGTTAGGGTTGTTTGTTGTTTGGGGGTTAGTGTTTGTTGTTAGGGGGTTAGGGTTGTTTGTTGTTAGGGTGTTAGTGGTTTGTGTTGTTAGGGTGTTAGTGTTGTTTGATGTTAGGGGTTTAGGGTTGTTTGTTGTTAGGGGGTTAGGGTTGTTTGTTGTTAGGGTGTTAGTGTTCTTTGTTGTTAGGGGGTTAGGGTTGTTTCTTGCTATGGGGTTAGTGTTGTTTGTTGTTACGGGCTTAGGGTAGTTTCTTGTTAGGGGTTTAGGGTTCTTTGTTCTTAGGGGTTTAGGGTTGTTTCTTGTTGGGGTTTAGTGGTTTTTGTTGTTAGGGTGTTAGTGTTGTTTGTTGTTAGGGTGTTAGTGGTTTGTGTTGTTAGGGGGTTAGTGTTGTTTGATGTTAGGGGTTTAGGGTTGTTTGTTGTTAGGGGGTTAGGGTTGTTTGTTGTTAGGGTGTTAGTGTTGTTTGTTGTTAGGGGTTTAGGGTTGTTTGTTGTTAGGGGGTTAGAGTTGTTTGTTGTTAGGGTGTTAGTGTTGTTTGATGTTAGGGGTTTAGGGTTGTTTGTTGTTAGGGGTTTAAGGTTGTTTCTTGTTGGGGTTTAGTGGTTTTTGTTGTTAGGGTGTTAGTGTTGTTTGTTGTTAGGGTGTTAGTGGTTTGTGTTGTTAGGGTGTTAGTGTTGTTTGATGTTAGGGGTTTAGGGTTGTTTGTTGTTAGGGTGTTAGTGTTCTTTGTTGTTAGGGGGTTAGGGTTGTTTCTTGTTACGGGGTTAGTGTTGTTTGTTGTTACGGGGTTAGGGTAGTTTCTTGTTAGGGGTTTAGTGTTGTTTTTCGTTAGGGGGTTAGTGTTTGTTGTTAGGGGTTTAGGGTTGTTTCTTGTTGGGGTTTAGTGGTTTTTGTTGTTAGTGTGTTAGTGTTGTTTGATGTTAGGGGTTTAGGGTTGTTTGTTGTTAGGGGGTTAGAGTTGTTTGTTGTTAGGGTGTTAGTGTTGTTTGTTGTTAGGGTGTTAGTGGTTTGTGTTGTTAGGGGGTTAGTGTTGTTTGATGTTAGGGGTTTAGGGTTGTTTGTTGTTAGTGGGTTAGGGTTGTTTGTTGTTAGTGGGTTAGTGTTTTTGGTTTTCAGGGGTTAGGGTTGTTTGTTGTTTGGGGGTTAGTGTTTGTTGTTAGGGGGTTAGGGTTGTATGTTGTTAGGGTGTTAGTGGTTTGTGTTGTTAGGTTGTTAGTGTTGTTTGATGTTAGGGGTTTAGGGTTGTTTGTTGTTAGGGTGTTAGTGTTGTTTGTTGTTAGGGTGTTAGTGGTTTGTGTTGTTAGGGGGTTAGTGTTGTTTGATGTTAGGGTGTTAGTGGTTTGTGTTGTTAGGGGGTTAGTGTTGTTTGATGTTAGGGGGTTAGGGTTGTTTGTTGTTAGGGTGTTAGTGTTCTTTGATGTTAGGGGTTTAGGGTTGTTTGTTGTTAGGGTGTTAGTGTTCTTTGTTGTTAGGGGGTTAGGGTTGTTTCTTGTTACGGGGTTAGTGTTGTTTGTTGTTACGGGGTTAGGGTAGTTTCTTGTTAGGGGTTTAGTGTTGTTTTTTGTTAGGGGGTTAGTGTTTGTTGTTAGGGGTTTAAGGTTGTTTCTTGTTGGGGTTTAGTGGTTTTTGTTGTTAGGGTGTTAGTGTTGTTTGATGTTAGGGGTTTAGGGTTGTTTGTTGTTAGGGGGTTAGGGTTGTTTGTTGTTAGGGTGTTAGTGTTCTTTGATGTTAGGGGTTTAGGGTTGTTTGTTGTTAGGGTGTTAGTGTTCTTTGTTGTTAGGGGGTTAGGGTTGTTTCTTGTTACGGGGTTAGTGTTGTTTGTTGTTACGGGGTTAGGGTAGTTTCTTGTTAGGGGTTTAGTGTTGTTTTTTGTTAGGGGGTTAGTGTTTGTTGTTAGGGGTTTAGGGTTGTTTCTTGTTGGGGTTTAGTGGTTTTTGTTGTTAGGGTGTTAGTGTTGTTTGTTGTTAGGGTGTTAGTGGTTTGTGTTGTTAGGGGGTTAGTGTTGTTTGATGTTAGGGGTTTAGGGTTGTTTGTTGTTAGTGGGTTAGGGTTGTTTGTTGTTAGTGGGTTAGTGTTTTTGGTTTTCAGGGGTTAGGGTTGTTTGTTGTTAGGGTGTTAGTGTTCTTTGTTCTTAGGGGGTTAGGGTTGTGTCTTGTTACGGGGTTAGTGTTGTTTGTTGTTACGGGGTTAGGGTAGTTTCTTGTTAGGGGTTTAGTGTTGTTTTTTGTTAGGGGGTTAGTGTTTGTTGTTAGGGGTTTAGGGTTGTTTCTTGTTGGGGTTTAGTGGTTTTTGTTGTTAGGGTGTTAGTGTTGTTTGTTGTTAGGGTGTTAGTGGTTTGTGTTGTCAGGGGGTTAGTTGTGTTTGATGTTAGGGGTTTAGGGTTGTTTGTTGTTAGGGGGTTAGAGTTGTTTGTTGTTAGGGTGTTAGTGTTGTTTGTTGTTAGGGGTTTAGGGTTGTTTGTTGTTAGGGGTTTAAGGTTGTTTCTTGTTGGGGTTTTGTGGTTTTTGTTGTTAGGGTGTTAGTGGTTTGTGTTGTTAGGGGATTAGTGTTGTTTGATGTTAGGGGTTTAGGGTTGTTTGTTCTTAGGGGGTTAGAGTTGTTTGTTGTTAGGGTGTTAGTGTTGTTTGTTGTTAGGGGTTTAGGGTTGTTTGTTGTTAGGGGTTTAAGGTTGTTTCTTGTTGGGGTTTAGTGGTTTTTGTTGTTAGGGTGTTAGTGTTGTTTGTTGTTAGGGTGTTAGTGGTTTGTGTTGTTAGGGGGTTAGTGTTGTTTGATGTTAGGGGTTTAGGGTTGTTTGTTGTTAGGGGGTTAGAGTTGTTTGTTGTTAGGGTGTTAGTGTTGTTTGTTGTTAGGGGTTTAGGGTTGTTTGTTGTTAGGGGTTTAAGGTTGTTTCTTGTTGGGGTTTAGTGGTTTTTGTTGTTAGGGTGTTAGTGTTGTTTGTTGTTAGGGGTTTAGGGTTGTTTGTTGTTAGGGGGTTAGAGTTGTTTGTTGTTAGGGTGTTAGTGTTGTTTGATGTTAGGGATTTAGGGTTGTTTGTTGTTAGGGGTTTAAGGTTGTTTCTTGTTGGGGTTTAGTGGTTTTTGTTGTTAGGGTGTTAGTGTTGTTTGTTGTTAGGTTGTTAGTGGTTTGTGTTGTTAGGGTGTTAGTGTTGTTTGATGTTAGGGGTTTAGGGTTGTTTGTTGTTAGGGTGTTAGTGTTCTTTGTTGTTAGGCTGTTAGGGTTGTTTCTTGTTACG